>NW_026294458.1:77983582-78498582 GCF_007827085.1 Peromyscus californicus insignis | reverse complement strand
GTATCTTTAACTAAAACAAACTCTTCCTTCTTTGAGTTACAATGCTTTACCTAAACTTTTTTTGTTTCAGGCTTTTAGTTTTTACCGTAATATTTTTTTTTTAATTTATTTTGCAATACAATTCAGTTCTACATATCAGCCACGGATTCCCTTGTTCTCCCCCCTCCCGTCCCCCTCACCTTCCCCCCAACCCCCCCCCCCCCCATTCCCATCTCCTCCAGGGCAAAGCCTTCCCCACAGACTGAGGTCAACCTGGTAGACTCAGTCCAGGTAGGTCTAGTCCCCTCCTCCCAGGCCGAGCCAAACAATCCTGCATAGGCCCCAGGTTTCAAACAGCCAACTCATGCAATGAGCACAAGATCTGGTCCCACTGCCTGGATGCCTCCCAAACAGATCAAGCCAATCAACTGTCTCACCCATTCGGAGGGCCTGATCCAGTGGGGACCCCTCAGCCATTGGTTCATAGTTCATGTGTTTCCATTCATTTGGCTATTTGTCCCTGTGCTTTATCCAACCTTGGTCTCAACAATTCTCGCTCATATAAACCCTCCTCATTCTCGCTAATTGGACTCCCTGAGGTTTGCAGACAAATGGATGGATCTAGAAAAAATCATCCTGAGTGAGGTAACCCAGACTCAGAAAGACAAACATGGTATGTACTCACTCATAGCAGGATACTAGACATGAAACAAGGATGACTTGTCTGCTACTCACATCACCAGGGAGGCTACCTGGAAAACAGGACCCCAAGAAAGACACAGGGATCGCCCAATGACAGAGAAATGGAATGAGATCTACATGAACAGCCTAGACATGAGTGGGGGTAATGAAAGGCGAGGGTTGAGGGAAAGAGAGCTTGGGGGAGCGGGAGATCCCAGTTGGATCAACAACAGAGAGGGAGAACAAGGAATAGGAGACCATGGTAAATGAAGACCACATGAGAATAGGAAGAAGCAAAGTGCTAGAGAGGCCCACAGAAATCCACAAAGATACCCACACAACAGACTGCTGGCAATGGTCGAGAGACAGCCCGAACTGACCTACTCTGCTGATGGGATGGCCAAACACCCTAATTGTCGTGCTAGAAACCCCATCCAATGACTGAGGGATCTGGATGCAGAGATCCATGACTAGGCCCCGGGTGGATCTCTGGGAGTCCAATTACCGTAATATTTTAATGTTTTTAAATGTCCAGACATAATGCTGATTTTGCATTTTTTATTGTGTGTATGGTGGTGGTGATGGGGTTGCGCAGAGCATGTGCATGGAAAGTAGAGAGAACTTGTAGGCGTTTGTATTCTCCTTCCACTATGTGCATCCTGGGGATGAAACTCAGATTGCTAATCTTGGTAGCAGATGTCTTTACCCACTGGGCCATCTTGCTGGCCCATTATATCATTATTTTAATTGTACACATTTATGAGGTTGAAGACTTTAAGTTCTTCTCATCTATTCATGAAATTTATACTAGGCTGTGATTATACTATACAGCAACCCTACTGTGCTACAAGGCACTCAGGCTTGTTGCTTCTTTCCTACTCTGTCTTGGTAGCTCTTATATAACTCTATCCTCACCTTATCCCCCAAAACTCTTACCCTCGAATGAGCACTATTTTACTTTCACACTGAAGTTATTTGAGCATATGTCTATGAGGGGGACATTTGGTATCTGTCATTCAATGTCTAGCTTACTTGCTTCCTTCATTTCTACATAAAAAGCATGAGTGGCCTGTCTGCATATAGACTCAATGGTTATCAGGCCATGTGATGTCAGGGTCTTCTCTCTTATCCAGGCAGCCCACCCACATGGCCTCTTAGTGTCCTGGCCTGAGGGAAGTCACTTCTCAGGTGGGTCGCGCTCCTGGGTGTCATTCATGGCACAGCCCTGCATAGCAAAATCCACAGAAGTTTGAACAGAGCTATGGTGAAGTGTGCTCTCAGTTGTCTGTTGAGAGTTAGGCTGGGTGGCTTGTACCAACCTCATGGGACTCCAGGATTCCTTTCAACACACACACGCATTGCAGCTTCCTGATGCTCTCAAAGAGAAGACACCCTCTTAGCACCTCTGGGTGTCTGGAATGGGGAATGCATGGGAGTCCTATGAGGACCTATGATACTCTGAACAGTTGCTGACACCAAGAGAGACTTTCATACACGAGCTGAGTTTATAATTATTTACTCTACCATCATTGGGCCAGGAGCTGTGGGAGGTTTGCTTTGTTAGAGGCACACAGAGGGAAGCCCTAGGTAAATGCTTGCCCAGGACTAAATGACCTCTCTTTGTGAGACAGTCAGTAACATGTCTTTCAAACTGAGAGTCCAGGGCTGGAGAGTGGCTTAGTGGGTAATCACTTGCTGCACAAGCATGAAGACCTCAGTTTGGTTCCCAGGACCACGTACAAGCATCACACGGCAGCATGCATCTGTAATCCATGTTCTTTCAGCAGGTTGGGAGACAGAGACAGGAGAATCCTGGGACCTTGAGGGCCAGTTAGTCTACAGTACCAGTAGTAAACAGCAAGAGGACCTGTCTCATGAAAGGTGGAAGGTGAGGACCAATGACCAAGGTTGTCCTCTGACCTCTGACCTCCACACATGAACCACTGCATGCCCAACCCCCACCCCACAGATTGAAAAAAAAAAAGCAAAAATAAAAAAGAAGCTTGCATGGCCTACTTTTCCTGTTAGATTTTATTCAGCTGCTGTGACCCAAAAAAATCCTCCTGAAATACAAAACAAAAGAAAGATGAAATGTTCTATTCTCTTGTATTTAAGCTAAAAAACTCAAAAAGCCTTCCACTCCTACCCTCTCTGTTGCCAAAGCTGAATTTTAAGGCAGGAGTCAGAGTCTCAATGCTCACTTGGAGGATCCAAGTGGAGTCATTAAATCTTATTACAACTCCAAGTGCAGAAAGTAATTGCACACTTTTGTAAGTAGCTTAGGATTGATTAAAAATGCATAAAGGAAAGCTGCAAAACTCTCCACAGGCTGGGGATGCTGCCCCCTTGGGGGAGCCTCAGCAGCTGTTCATTCTCTCAGAAACCTCTCCAGTCTTCTGGCAGGGCAGAAAGGCAGGGTTCCCACCTCTTGAGGCGAGCAAGGCAGCCTAGATATGCTGATATGACTCCACAAGCCCAGATAGGGTAGACTTCATTTCATCATGTTGAGCTTGTCGACTTGCTGGATCATGGTCCTCACCTCAGAGGCTGCATTCCTGTGCACAGCATAGTGGTAGTTGCTACCAATGTGGGTGGAAAGAGAGAAATGGAGACAAGCTCTAGGGATGCTTGGGAAGAAGATCCACCCATGATGCATGTTGCAAGCAAGGAGACCAGTGGAGGTTTGCAGTCCAGAGAGTTCTACTTCCCTGTGTCTCTTCTGCCTCTGTCTCTCAGGAATCATTTCCCCACGGCATTGCGTTGGCTCAAGGTCACCACAAACAACCATAACTGGCACAAAAGATGAGGTATGCTCATTCAACAAAGAGTTAATGAACACCTTGGGAGGCCAGACACTGGTTTAGTTGGTAGAGAAAGAGCCAACCAGAGTTTATGGTAGGACAGTGGGAGACAGAATAGTGGCAGGGGCTGTAGTGGTTCTGTGGCAGTGAATAGGGGGCACACGAGGTCCAGTGAGGCTGTGCTTAGTAACAAGTAAATAGTATTGGATTTCAGAGGCCAGGCACGCAAACCTTCCTTCCTTCCTCCTACCTTTTGCCCCTCTCCCACTGGACATCTCTCTACTCCATGCCAGTCATTTTTCTAGGTTCTGTAATATAATGGGGAATAGTTCCTATTTCTAAGAAATCTCTGACCTGTACCTAGTTTTCTCCTTTTAAATAAATTCACAAATGATTTGTGTTTGACCTACCTATGTGGTCCCCTTTCCACTTGTTTCTTATTTTGAAAACAGACCTGTGAAGAAAGTACGTATGAGAAGCTGAATTTCCCAAACTAAACACAACCCCAAAAGCAGCTGCATCTGGATAAATGAAGCATTTCCCACACCCAAAGCTCACATTTGTATCTTTCAGTCATTATTCCTTCTAAGTAATATTATCAACTCTTCAAATTTGTTTAACTTTATAAATAAAATCATACCTTTCACAAAAAGGACTATAAAGAGATACAAGAATGGTGTTTCTTTGACACTATGTAAGATTCATTTGTGTTTTGATAGGAAAGACTTGTTCATTTTCTCTGCTGTATGATATTTCATTGTGCAGATATACCCCAAGGAGTAGTTCTCATCCTTCTATTCATGCAGAGGTGAGCTGTTTGTTTTTGACAATTTCATACAGTTCTATTATGACAATCTTGTGCGCATCTTTTTGTGAATATACATGTGCCTATCTTCCAAGCATAATTTTAGTTCTAGACCTACTAGGTTACAGTATGCATATATTTAGTGTAGTGCAAATAGTGAGTTTCCTACAGGAATTTTCCAGTTCATATTCCAACCAGAATGATGTGAGAGTTTTTCCTTGGTCTCCTCTGAATGTAGCACTGCCTATTTCCTCTCTGTGGTTTTAATTTGCATTTATCTGATGAAGAATGAAGTTGTTGACTTTCTCTTGTACTTATTCACCATCTGGCAAATCTTTATTGAACTGACTGTGTTGGGTAGTTTTTGTCAAGTTGACACAGATTAGAGTCTCCTGGGAAGAGGGAACCCCAATTGAGGAATTACCTCCATCCAACTAGCATGTGGGCATTGTCTGTGGGGCATTTTTGAGAGTTAATGATTACTGTGGGAGGATCTAGCCACTGTGGGTGGTGCTACCCCAGGGTAGGTGGTCCCAGGTAATAAAAGAAGTCTGAGCAAGTTGTGTGTGTGTGTGTGGGGGGGGGGCAAGCCAGGAAGCATCATTTGTCTGTGGACTTGCTTCAGTTCCTGTTTCCAGTTCATATCCTGAGTTCCCTTGGTAGTGGACTATGACCCGGAAGTGTGAGATGAAACAAGTCCTTTTCTTACCAGTTGATTTTGGTTAGTGTTTTTCTCACAGTGACAGAGAAGCAAACTAGAACAGAGATTGGTATCGAGAGCGAGGCATTGCTATAACAGATCATGATGTTTTTGGGAGAGGATTGTGGAAGTGTTTGGAAGTCTGGGCTGGAAAAGCCATTGAGTGCTTAGAGCTTAATGGGCTCTTCTGTGGGAGCTTTGACGATGATAAGAGTACTGAGAACAACACAGACAACAGAGGCCTGACTTGTGAAGTTTCTGAAGGAAGTTTGCGGGCCCTCAAAGACTTTATGTGTGATATATTTGAAATAAGAATCTTTAGAAGTTTTACTGTCTGTGATTTATTGGGATAATAGGTGTCTGCTCAGCTGGAGTTGAGAAGTCAGATGTGATTAATTAGAGACCAGTATCATTCAGGTGAATACTTCTGGGAGTATTTCCTCAGGCCAACACCCAAAAGCTGTGGTCCAGAGATAGGGATAGGGATAAGACTGCATCTTAATATGGTAACCAAAATTGTTAACTGTGTAAGAGTCCCACATGGTATTGGTTTTCAAAGCCTGAAAGGGTTATGGAGAGAAGCTGAGGACTGACACCATATTATCAGGAGTCCCTGAAGAAATGTCAGGAGGCCAAAACAGGCCACAGCATATTAAAGGTACTAGGACTGTGGAGACTGTGGGCAGCAACAGGTGTATAGTAGAGCTGGTATGAGTCTATTGGATGTGTATTTCAGATGGTAGAGCTGGAGAAATATGACAGCCCAAGCCCTTTTACATCCAGAAGATTATGATTAAGTCTGATATCCTGGACACTGAGCTTCATGGTTTGACTTACACAATGGTATGCTGTGTTTTGCTTTGATATGATTGTAATTGTCCTCATGTTATTCTCTCTTAGAAAAGAAATATGTAACTTATTTTGGATTTTAAAGAGATACAGAATTTGTTTTGGGTTTTACAGGAAACCACAGTTAAGGGCCTTTGGGTATTTTAAATGACTTTGAACTTTTAAAGTGTTTGGAGTTTTAAAGATATTGTGGGACTTTTAAAGACGTTAACACCAGATCTTGGGAATAAACCAGAAAGGAAAGGTTATGGTCTAATAGTATTGTGTTTTTCTGTCAAGTTGACAAAAGGTCACTGTGCTGGTTGGTTTTCATCAAAATGATACAAACTAGAGTAACCTGAGAGGAAAACCATACTTGAGGAATTGTCTTACAGATTGGCCTGTTGGCATGTCTATGAGGCATTTTCTTGATGATGGGAGGACTTAGCCCACTGTAGGCAGTACCATTACTGGGATGATGAGCCTGGGCTATACAAGAAAGGTAACTGAACAAGCCATGGGGAACAAGTTACTAAGCAGTGTTCTTTCATGGTATCTAATTTAGGAACTGCCTCTTCGTTCCTGCCTTGAGTTCCTTCCTTGGCTTCTCTTGATGATAGACTATAACCTGTAAGCAAATAAACCCTTTCTTCCTCCGAGTTGCTTTTGCTCATGTTGTTTATCACATCAACAGAAAACAAATTAGAACACCATGTCTTCTAGGTCAGTAGGTGAGGAATGAGAAACCTGGAAGATGTTTTATGTTGCTTGTTTGTTTTTTGGGGGGAGGGTTTGTTGAGGAAGGGTCATACTGTGTGGCCTTGAAGAGCCTAGAACTCACTATGTAGACCAAGCAGGCTTTGAACTTACAAAGATCTACCTGCCTCTGCCTCCTGAATGCTGGGATTAAAGGTGTGCACCACCACACCCAACCTCTAAGAATTATTTTATTGTTTTTATGTGAATGGGTGTTCGCCCTGCAAATATATCTGTGTATCACTTGGGTTCCTGATGCCAAGGAGGCCAGGAGAGGATAACTGATCTCCTGGAATTGGAGTTGCACATGCCTGTGAGCAATCATGTGGGTGCTGGGAATCGAACCAGGTCCTCTGAAATAGCACCTGGCTCTCTTAACTTTTGAGCCACTCTCCAGCCCCTTACCTAGAAAATGTTTACAGCAGCGTTTGATTGCTTTGATCTGATGGTGTTTTGGATCCGAAGAGTCAGGTATCAGGTGCCAAGGAGAGCCGGGGAGTGCCAAGGAACAGGCAGATTACCAGTGAGTACTAGCTTTCTTCATCTTGTGTCAATGTATCATCCATCTCTGTTTGAGGAAATCATAGAAAAGGTGACATACCAGCAGAAAAAGGGCTGGTTCATCCAAGTCTGGAAAAATGGGTATGAGTTTATAGAAAGTCAAAATTAGCACCAGGACCAGAAAAGGAGAAAAGGAGGGGTCCAGGATGACAGCCTGCAGTGTAGGCAGCAGGGAGCCATGGTTTCTTGGTAGTCAGGAGAGCTCAAATGGAGGTGTGTGCCTGAGGCTGGGCCTGGAGACATACCTGGAGATGCTGACATGAGCTGGATTTTATTACATACTGTTGGCACACTGTGTCCAAGTGTGCTTGAGCATTTCTCAGTGAGCACAGTCTCATACGCAGTTAGAGCACTCTGAACAAGTGACTGCTGGCTCTAGAAGAATGAAACCTCCATAGGGATGAGAACCATATCCCCAAATGTTCAAAATCAGAGGCTATGCTTTGAACAAAGGAGGAATCCATGACAATGTCATCAGTGGAATGTTCTCATTTTATTTGCTTTTTAAAAAATGCAATTAACCAGGAGTTAGGGAGATAGTTAAGAGAGCTTGCTGTTCTTACAGAGGACCTGAGTTTGGTTCCCAGCACTCAGATGGGGTGACTCACAGCTAGCTGCCTGTAACTCCAGTTCCAGTATTCGGATGCCCTCTTCTGACCTCCCTGGACACTCACACATACATACACATGAACATAAATAAAAATAAAAGATCTTTAACACACACACACACACACACACACACACACACACACACACACACACACACACATACACATGCACACCGTGTTCATGAAAATCTTATTCCTTTAGCAGGCATTGGTTTCTTCCTAAAGTTTCTTCCTGATAGGATAAGCTAAACCAAGTGTCTGCAGAAGCAGAGTGGCCTGAGAGGTGCCTGCGGTTGAAATGGCAATCTGAGCACATGCACTCTCTTCTCTTTCCTCTCTCTCCCCTTCTACCTCTTCTCTTCCCCTCAAGATCCATGAAGAGAGTGAGAAAATAAAAATGTGTCCTCTCACAGCCACAAAGAGAGCTGAAGAGAAACTGGCTGAGCAGGGTAGGTTTCTCTCTTTCCTAAAGATGACAGTGGTCAGGCAATAGCCACTGACGAGCAGAAGAGGGTGTGGCGGGGGAAGTAGCCAGGAGGACACCCCCAACTCCTCCTTTGCACATGTTTTGTAGACTCTTATGGGGGTTCTGAACTCAGATATCTTTGAAGATGAGAGAGATACACAGGAAGGTCAACCCTGATGGCTTCCTTAGCATCCTTTGAGCACAGAACAGCCAATAGGCAGATGTTTATCCCTCAGGCAAAGAGCAAAGGATTCCTGACAAGAGACACTAAACCAAGTGTCTGAGGACGCAGGATGGTCTGAGAGGGACTATGCCCACAGCATGCACTCAGCCCAAGATGCAGCATGGTTTTATCCTGCTCACAGTGTGGATGAAACCCCAGATCAGGAGCCTTATTTACACACAGAACTCAGCCATGCAGTTGCTGTGTTTCCAGGGATGAATAGACCATGGGGTGGCAGAAATTTGAGGGAACTCTGAAATGAGAAGAAAAAACAAATTAAATAAGAAGCAAACAACTAGGAGACAAATTACTCAGGGAATAAAAATGTATGTGAAAAAAAATCCTTATTGGTGTGAGCAGGGAGACCTGGGTGTATATAGTTCATAATATATGGACAGGATGCTAGGTTTAAAAAAGATTATCAGAGAACACAGAAGATGCATTGGAAAGAAAAGCAAGTTCTTTAAGAGTAAAAACTTTAACAGACTATTTAACAAGGGAAGTTGATGAAATTTATTAAGTGGCTGAAAACACTAAACAGAAGGCTGGAGAACGTCCAGGTACTGAGGAGGCAACATAGATCCATTTCAAAGGTTGAAACACAATAAACAGAATTTTGCAGGAAGAGAACAAATCAAACAAAGGAATATGATTTTGAGGGAACATTAGAAGAAACTTACGCAGGGCTGAACATACACACAGCCTCCTGAAATAGTCTTTTTATCTTGTCATAATGCATGGGAAAGAACACATTGAGATATATTTTATGGAGATCAATTATATCAATTAGATGATTCCTGTGGTTCCAGAGAGTAAGGACTGTTGTTCTACAAGGGATCCGGATCAGACTGGCTGCAGGATTCTTACCAGAAACAAATTTACAAGGGATGTTTTTCCCCAAGTTCCAAGGTCATTTACAACTTAGAACTCAATAGGTAACAGAATGATCTTCTGGGTGTTAAAAGAGATTGTGCTAGAATCCAGGTGTTTTATTTCCTGAGCAACATATGAGAGGAAGTTATTTCAGAATGTGTACCAGGAAAACAAAAATGACCCCAGAGAGAAAGACTTAAGGTCCAACTAGAGTAGACATCAAGGTGCTGCCTCTGAAACAGAAGTGTAGGGCATTACTCTAGATCACAGGGCCCAGGGAAGATGGGAAAGGAGAGGAGATTCCATAGAACAGAAACTATGTTTGAAATATTGATTGTTATAAGTATCCAATTAAAGTAAATATTGCCAGATAGATATATAGATGGATGGATGATAGAAATGATAGATAATACATAAGTGATAGATGGATAGATGATTGATAGATGACAAGTAGATAGATGTTAGACAATAAATAGATAATCAAATATTTCAGGAAAAACAAAATCTACAACTCCATGGAAAAAGGAAATCAACTATTGCCTTATTATCTATTTTTAATTTTTAAAAACGTTATGAATTTGTTTCTCTGTATTCATGTTGAGATCAGATATCACAGTCAGTTGTCTTTTTCTGCTACATGTTTTTGAGACAGGGTCTCTCACCAAACCTAGATTAGCTCATGGATTGGACTAGACTAGCTGGTCAACAAGCCCCAGGGATCCACTGTCTCCACCTCCCACAGCAGGAGTTAGAGGTGCACATGACCATGACTAGCTATTTTACATGGGTTCTGCAGGATGAAACACAGGTATTTATGCTTTCACAGCAAGCCCTTACCAATTGAGCACCTGTCCACCCAACCACCTTGTCTTAGACATTATTACTTTTTACATTTTAGGGTCAGTCCAAAGGTGAAGCAAAAAGTATGGCTGTAGGACAAGTTATACACAGTGTTGACCTTGACAAACAAAGCAAGTATGCATGAAAGATTTGAAGAGAAGGAAGACAGAAAGAGTGGGGTAGATGGGAGGGTCATGCACACACCCATTTCAAGAAGGAAATGACAGGTATTGCCATTAGTTGTAAACAGAAATGTCTTAATGATGACTATATGGGAGCATAATTCTAGAATATAACTATTGGAAGTGTGATGTCCTCCAGGTTGGTGAAGCTGCTTGTGGAGGTTACACAATCTTTAGGAGGTACAGCCTTGCTGGAGGAAGTGTGTCATTGAGGGCAGGCTTTGAAGGTTTATAGTGTGACCCCATTTCCACGTTTTTCCCTGCTTCCTGGGTGCAGTTGGGATATGATCAGCCAGCTTTATGGTCCAACTGCCTGCTGCCATGCCTCCTGCCATGATGGACTCTTATCCCTCTGGAACCATAATCCTAAGTAAATTCTAAAAGTCACTCTGACCATGGTATTTTGTCATAGCAACAGAAAATAACTAATACAAACAGGAGTGAGGACAAAAAGGAATTTAAATGGTTTGGTTAACACAGCTCTTGCCTTTGATTGTGGGCCAATCAACAATGACTGAAATTTAAAAGTTCTTTATTTATGGGCAATGCAACAACTTGGTAACTAAAGATGCTAAGTGGAGGTTTTGTTGTTGTTATTATTATTATTATTATTATTTTGAGACAGAGTCTCTTTAAATAACCCTCGCTATCCTAGAACTCTCTATGTAGATGAGGCTGACCTGGAACTCACGGAGGTCCTCCTGTCTCTGCCTCCTGAGTGTTAGGATTAAAGGTGTATACCATCATGCCTGGCCTATATGGAGATTTTTACTGAGAGGTAACTCTAAAATATATGGATTCTTTAAAAAGAGTTAACAGTTGGTTTTCTGTGGCACTCTTCAGGGTGGGGATAAGCTGACAAACACTCCAGAGCTTCTTTAAAGGCATATAGAGGTGGTCTGACATTTTTTACTTTGGTTGAAGACAGGATAGTCAGAGAAACACATTGAACATTGTACCCTCAAAAAGGAGTCTCTTTGTTTTGATTATGTGTGCAAGTCTTCTGTGTCGAAGCCTAGGAAGAAGTTAACCCTCCATACTCTCCCCAGACAACAATAACAACAGCAACAGCAGCAGAAGCAGCAGTAGCAATAACAACAATTTGCTAGTGTATCTCTCCAGAGCCAACCAGGCTTCAAAAGTATCCCATGTCCTCTCCTTTTGAATTAATATTTAAGAGAACTTTGTAAAAGATTGATAACATTTTTAAAAGTGCATACATAATGTCTTAGATCTTTCTGGTCTAGTATCATGAGTGCACAAGTGGCCAGTTCTCTTGCTTAAGGGGTCCACAGTGCAGGGAGTTCTCCAGGTAGTAGGCTATACCAGCTGACAGTCTAGCAAGCTGAACTGCTCAGAGCTAAAATGATTCCTGATATCCTGTCTGCAGTCAGTTGACTCCCCTGCTGTGCACATAGCTTTTGCTGGTGGCTTCTCACATCCTTCCATACTTTCCGTGCAACCTTCTTGCTTAGGACTGTGTTTGCATAAAGCCTGCTTTCCCTGAAAACTGACATGGCAGTGGCCTGCTATTTGGCAGTGTAGACCAGGCCCATGTGGGGTGGTTAGCTGTGGGCTAATGGAAGCAGTATTCAGTCTTTGTCTTCAGCATCTGAGCATTACTGAGGCAATCCACAATGTGTGGTAACTCATAAGGCCACCTGCATTACCTCAGTGGAGTGATGGAGCTCTGTGGATTTTCCTATTATTTTTTGTGAATCCACATTTTGCTTGTCTGTGTTATTAACCATCATGTCTTGACACCTGAGACTGGCTTTTGTAAGACAAAACAACTATGCTGGCATTAGCATAAGATGAGATGCTCATCCTTTCTGTGGGCTACACAGATACAAATAGACATCTCTGTTTCATCCATTCAGACTTTGTTGTCCATTTAGTTTCCTGACAGGAAATGAAGATGGTGGGGCACAGGCAGTACAAGGGTCCAAAGACTCCAGGAAGAAGAGTCAGTGATGCTTGGTCCAACTTTCTGGAGAAAAGGGAGATTCTCTTCACTGCTGTAATCGTGACCCTCCTCTGACCTTCAGAGATGGAGCTGTATGATAAGTCTGTAGACTATGCCACAAATTACAAAAACCCTTCCTTCATAGCTGTGAAGGATCTGGGGCCCTGAGAAAGGACCACTCCCTCCAACTTCTCTGCTGGCATTAGTGACAGGTGTGTTAGTGTGTAGATGGAAAGAGATAAGCATGCATGGTGGGGTGTGGACTGCACCCCTACTGGATATGAGGGCTGTAGCTCATATACACGCCTTCAAAATGTATGCAAATATGTATATTTTTGTCAGTTCTCAAAATATGCATGTTCAGATTATACATATTGTATATGTATATTATGTATTAGGTATATATGCAGCTCATATACACACCTTCAAAATGTATGTGAATGTGTATATTTTTTGTCACTTTTCACAATATGCATGTTCAGATCCCATATGTGGAAGGTTTCAGTGTGTATCCCAAGGGCATTCAATCTTTTTGGCTTCTCTGGGGCCACACCTTAAATCCAGGAGTGTTCAATATGTGGTCTGCAGATTTCAAGAGCATACATATGTTTATTTTGTGTGACACTGGGACACAACATTGTCATCTACAAAGTTTCCCCTTGAAAACTGTATAGTTGAGCACAGTTAGTCAGCATTTAAAAAAAAATCTCATACTGTTTTAAGTATCCTTAAGAAATGTGCTAAATAATGCCGGGCAGTGGTGGCGCACGCCTTTAATCCCAGCACTTGGGAGGCAGAGCCAGGCCGATCTCTGTGAGTTCGAGGCCAGCCTGGACTACCAAGTGAGTTCCAGGAAAGGCGCAAAGCTACGCAGAGAAACCCTGTCTCAAAAAAAAAAAAAAAAAAAAAAAAAAAAAAAACCGGAAAAAAAAAAAAGAAATGTGCTAAATAGTATTCATTGTATTCATTGTGATCCTGGGGCACATGTGGCCTGTGGGCCATGGGTTGGCCATCCCTGCCCTAGATGCTTTTTTTCTTACTCTGAAACTTCCTTTTGTTTTTCTGTAGTGGTCTGGCCACTGACAGAATGTCCAAATCTGAAGTCCGCTCTCTGCAGCACCCTCCTTCCCATCTGTGTTAAGACCGCTTCTTTGCCCTTGTTTGCTATGCTGTTCAGCACTGTGGTTCCATGCTCGAGGTCAACAAGCATGCAACACTTGACCCATGGGGCATCTGTGTACTGTTATGCCCAGATTTCAGGGACTCCCAAAAGACCACCACGGAAACGGAATCCTGTATGTAAAAGCAAAGAGCCTTTATTTTCAAGCTCGGAGCTTGGACTCTGTCTGACACAGAGGTGAGAGCAGAGAGCCCCGAACCCAGGCAGGGTGGGGTTTTTAATCATAGCAGAGGTTGGGATGAGGAGATTTCCAGGGTTCAGGACCCTGATTGGCTGACATTTGTTTGGGGGTATGGGGAATGTTTGGAATGTCAGGTATTTCCTCTTGGATGCAGGCCCTCCCTGTGTGGAATCAGCTTATGATTTTTCCTGGTCCAGGTGTTGCCTGCCAGAAGCTGAGTCTGAGCTTCTAAGCCTGTCATGGCAGCTGTATGGTCAAGCTGTTTTGGGGCCCCCACAGTACCTCACTGTGGGTGACACTTTGTGCTGTTGCCCATGTCTACTCTGAAAAATGTCTATGTCTGCTTCCTTAATAAGCATTCACGTCCAACACCTCTGTAGAAGATTCTACAAGGGCAGTTGACTTGTAAAAAGTTTGAATGTTGCAGATTCAAAGTCAAGTTATTTTGGGCCACCTTGAGACCTCTTCATAATCATGTATTGACTCTCTGTGTCTGGTTTAACAACATTTTGATTATCAGTTTGAGGGGATACAGTCCACCTTGGTGGGGAAGGTGTGGTGGCAGCATCATGAGGTGGCTGGTCACACTGTATCCAGTCAGCAGGCAGAATGCAGACAGGAAGTAGGGCCAGGTCATAAACCTTAATGTCCAGTGACAAAATCCCTGCATTGAGTCTCCACCACCTAAAGGTTCCTTCCAAAGCAGCGCCACCATCTGGGGGCCAAATGTTTAAACACACAAACCATGAGGACAGTTGAGGTTCAAAACATAATATTGCCCCTTCTCTTGTACCTGGGCAGAACACACAGTGTCTTTGCCACGCCCGTGCAAAGATTAGATGATCATGCTTCGCGAAAATTATGTGATCATGCAGCACACGAATTAGGATTACCTAGGACATAAAGCCCTGGGATGACTAAGCATCTTGCCAGCACACATGCGGTCATGGAGCTGGGGGAGTGGCTAGGAATTCTAGCATGCCGAGGGTCAGAGGTGATGATGATGCCAGGGCAGGAATGGAGAGGTATCATGTCCACAGGATACCGGCATGAGTTTGTTTTTCTCTTGTTTCTGGCAGTCAATGACGTAAAGGGAAGCCAAGGATGTTTCCAGTCACAGTATTTGCTACAGTGCAGAAGCTTGTTATTGTAACTGGCCTTTCTTTAAACATGAAAGCATGCATTTCCCTCATCTTCTACACAAGCAATGTATCTATTTAACTGAATAAAATCAGGTGTAAAAGATGAATGAAATAAAGTCAGAGTACTCACCGCACCTCCCATCTGTGGCACCCTTGTGCGCTCCCCCACGCTTCCCCCACACCAGGTCTTGTTTCACAAGCTGCTTTTATTCTTTTCTACTTGAATCTTCTCCCGCACTGCCGACATCTGCAGTCATTGATGGATATCCTACGATTTTAATCCACTCAGTTTTCTATTATTTATTCAGTTTTTCCATCTGAGACATGAATTAGATAATATTGCTACCATTTGATGAGTGACCTGGGCCAAAATTCTGCTTTGGTTTAAAGTATCCAGACGACAAAAAGAGGGGGAAGAAAGGCCCTATGGCTTGTTCGTGTGTTCCAGAGGGGTGGCTGGAAAACACCTTCTTTAAAGGGAATTTCTTTGCTTTTCTTTTAACCGGCTCTAAGTACCACCTCCCTGGTTGTCTTTTATTTCCTGGACCTGAGGGTGGGGCCAAGGTGAGCTGGGCTTCAGACCAGGAGCCCAGCAATCTGGGTAAAGTGCCCTTGAATGACCTCTGCCCTGCAGCTTTCATCCTCCTATTAAAAACAAAACAAAACAGGGCTCTGCTAAAAAGAGAAAAAAAAAAGGCTGAGGCATTCAGCACTGGCTTGCTGTCCCAGCTTTATAGCGGCTGGACAACAGTTACTTGGTTTAGCTCACTAAAACCATGATGTCTCTGCTGGAGGAGGCCACAGGTTTCCATAGCAACTGAAATGATGCATAAGCCTTTAGCCCACTGTTAGGTGGGTCCATGTAGGGGAAAGAGGTGTGGTTTCAGAGGCTCTGGGCTGCTATCTGTCAAGTTGGGAAGATTGTCTTCCCTACTCTCCTGCTACTCCTCTGTTATCTGTCTGCCCTTTTCAGTTCCATCCTGCAGGGGCCATTCAAGAGTCTGTGCTTTGTCTCTGTACCGAGGTAGCTTCCTGTGGATCAGGCCTTCCTCTCCTGCTTAGTCATCTCAGGCCCCAATCTCTGCAGCGCCTTTAAGGATTCTGCAGCTGACCTGAGAGTGCTTATCTGTTAAGCCTGTAGATGTTGGATTTCCTCTCCCGCAGTGTTTGCATCAGCAGGAGGCCTCCACAGGCAGGGGTGTCACCTCAGAGTCAGCAAATGCATTTCCTCATTTCTTTGGAAGGCAGCTCAGATCTGGTCAATATTGACGGAAGCTGAGATGATGACGATGATGATGATTGATGATGATTTTCTCTTCTGGATCAGGGAACTAGGATTTGTGCATGCCAGGCAAGCACTGTACTTCCTCCCTGAGGAAACAGATGCTGCTCCTAGGCTAAGTAGGAAGGGCACCACCATGGTTAACTGGTGATGGCACCCTGTGTGTGTGAGAGAGAAGTTGGTGATGGTGAGGGGCTGTTTGTTCACTGTGAGATCTCAGACACTGGGGTAGCTGGGAACAGATGCACAAGCAGTGCTGTGGAGAGATGATCCGTTTGTGCAATGGACTCCGGTTTGCACTATTTCCCCTGTGCAATGCTGAAGAGAGACTGCATGATCTATGCAATGCATTCTGGTTTGCACACCTTCCCCTGTGATATGTTCTTACCTCAGCAGAGTCCTGGGAACACCCACAGATCACATGATGAGGGAAAAGAGCCATTGATTTATCCCAATGGTGCATGTTTATATTGCATCTTGAGTCAGAAAGTATAGGTCTTTCTTATTTCTAAGCTATCTTCATTATGCCAGTAAGTCTCACCTTGAGATAGTATGTTCTAGAACTTGACTCCTTGGAAAGAAAAGGTCTCCCCTTTCTTCAGCAGCCTAACAGGACAGTCTATGCCACCCTAGGATAACACTCAGCTCTTCACAGTAGGTTTCTCACCCCACAGACTCCAGGGAGATGGGACCTGATATCCTCTTGTGAAAACTTCTAGAATGTCATGTTTGAAGCTTTTAATCCTCACCTTTAGTGTCTATTTGGTTATATCTTTGTCAAATATTGAGCCAGGATCTGAAAAGCCATCACATTTCAAATATATGCATTTTAGGATTAAAAATGAAGATCTGAGGGGTACAGCTAACTTTCTTGGAAGATAGAAAAGGGCTTTTTAAATTTATTGAAGTGTGTGTGTGTGTGTGTGTGTGTGTGTGTGTGTGTGTGTGTGTGTGTGTGTGTGTGTATGTGTATGGGCATGCCACCATGTGAATGTAAAGGTCAGAGGACCACCTACCTATAGGAGGACATCCTCTCCTTTGACCATGTGGGCCCTGGGGATCAAACTCAAGTCATCAGCTTGGTGACATGTGCCTTTACCTGGTGAGCCGTCTCAGACCCCAAGAAGGAAGGGTATTTCTTATCTACATGCAGTGGCAGCTAGGGCTGCTGGGCCTCGGAGGAGACTGGGCCCTCCTGTCTTTAAACATGCTTGTTTTATTGTTGCTGTAATAAAATACTTCCATGCCCTGCACAGCTGTGGACTTGACCTAGAAACCTGACTAGGGTGGCAAGGGAATGAAGAAAGGACGGACACCCAGACAGACACATAGGAAAGCCAAGTGGGATGCACACACTCTAATGGAGTGGCATCAACTACCTGGAACCTCAGTGCTGTTCGTCACACTGTCAACATTCACACTCAGAGGAGAGGAAGGTTTTGTCATCCTGAGTCTCACCCCAGTGGAAGGGCTTTGCTATTCCCATGGGTCTGAGGCCTTGGGGTCCTTGACATGGCTGTGCTTACAGAGTCCCTCGGGGCTTCCTTGGATCCCCACAAAATGTCACATGTCAAGCAGCTTCTAACAATCTATCTTGGGCCTCACAAAGCTTTGGAGATGAGAGTCCTCAAGGCGAGGTGCCAGCAGCCTTGGGTGTTTCCAGAAGTCTCCAGGAGGAAATGTGTCTTCTCCACTTTCCCAGCTTCTGGAGGTCACTTGCATTTCTTGGCCCATGATTTCTTCTTCTACCCTTAAAGCCAGGAGGATGACATCTTCCACGCTGATACAGACCTCTGACCTCCGGGCTAGAATGGGTACACTTCTCTGTTCCTGACCTTTTGATAGAAGCAAAATGGAAGGGAGGGAGTGAGGGGGACCATCCTGCTTCCTTCCCTGTGACCCTCTTGTAAGCATCATGTTGGCCATATGCCGCCAAGTCCGCAAGCCAGGCTAATTGCTCCATCTCAGGATCCTTCCCAGTGCTTCACGCTCCTTTCTGCTTAGTAATCCAACACACTCACAGGTCTCAGAGGGGACCTGAGAGCATCTTTAGGGGCTGTCATTCTGCCTCCTGAACATAGGGTTGGTCATCCTTGTGACAGCCTGGCTGAGACGTTTCCAGTTCTGGGTCCTTTGTGGTTAGGAGATAGCTTGCCATGTTGACCTTCATTCAAAACAATGAAAAAAAAACCTCACTATTTTAGGGGATGTGGCTGTGTCTCAGTGTGCATGGTGTTCTCCTAGCATGCACAAAACCCTGGGTTCAATTCCCAGCACCAACTGCTGTGGTGCAGGCCTGAAACCCTAGCACTTGGGAGGTAGCAGCAGAAGAATCAGAGGTTCAAGGTCATTTTTATCTATTCAATGAGTTTGAAGACAACCTAAGATATCTGAGATCCTGTTTTAAAACACACAAGACCCCAAACACCACCACATCCCGTTTTATAAGAGAATGAAGAGTGCCAGGTCTGTAATTAGAAACAAACCAGACACTTCTAGTCCTCATATTACCAGCTTCTGCCCATGAATTTAGGCAACTAAATCTTCAGAGACAGTCTGGAGGTAGCCTCTGTGAGCAGGCTGCTTGGTTCCCTCTCTGTTTTCCCTTCCTTCCTCTTCCCCCGTCTCCCTCCCATCCTCTTCCCTCCCACCCCTGCCTGCCTCCCTCTCCTCTCTCCTCTTTTTCTCCCCACTCCCCCCTGCTCTCTGAAGTCAGCTCAGCAGGCTGATGGAGCCCACGTGGCACACCTGTTGATTCTGGGCTACAGTCTGGTTAGGGAGTAGGGAGAGGGGTTTGATTACCTCAGAGGAGGCAGGCATGGGGTTGCAATCAGCACTTAATTGGGCACTCTGAGTGTGGAGTCAGCCTCCTAGTTCAGCAGGTGCCCACCAGGGTAAGGATAAGTTCAGACCTCTGCGTGGGGCCTCTTGAAGCCCTTCATGCTTAATAACAGCAGAGGAAGGTTCCTGAATGGGCCTAGGTAGGCAATCAGTACCCGTATTTCAACTGCAACACAATTTCTCCAACTCCCAGAAATGCAATTAATCCTCTCAAAAAGACACTGGGGGAGAGACACCATTTCATGCTGAAGGAGGCACAGTCTCTGTGGCTCAGCAGGTGAGTGAGCCAGGGCAGACAAACTCAGGCAGGGATGCCCTGCTGCCTGGCATGGGCCACCAACTCCACACAAGTCAAGACGCTACAGGTTGGGCCAAGTCTTTGCTTGGGACTGCTCTTCTGGCGTCCTGGGTTTGAGTGGCTCCAGGCCCCACAGAGGCTGATTTCACGTCCCACCTCTATCCATTCTTGTGTCTCAGCTGGAACTTGGTGTGTGGGACCGTCCAAGCCTTGCTGGTTAGGGGCAGTTTGCTCATTTGCCTCTTCCTTGTGTGTGATATTGTGTTGTGTTACCGTGGTGGGTTTATCAGTTCATTCATTTTAGACATTTGGGTGATTTTCATGTCTGGGCAGTTTGGAATGAGCTTCTGTGATGTTCAGGGGCACGTCTTTAAGCTGACATGATTTTGTTCCCCTTGTGTGAATCCTTGTAGTACTAGTTTGCTTTCATGTTGCATTTCAGGAAGGAAATCATTCGACTTAGACTTTGAGCCACAGTTAGGCTCTAAGGGAAGTCAGAGCAGGAGCAGAGGCAGGAACCACAGAGGAACTGCTCACGGACTGCCTCATAGTCAGCTAGGTTTCTTACATCATCCAGGGCCACATGCTAGGGACAGTGCTGCCCACAGCTGGCTGAATCCTCCTACATCAATCACCAGTCAAGATAATCCCTCACAGATGTGTGGCAGGCCAGCCTGGCCTGGGAAATACCTGAATGGACACTCACTAAGACTTTAGGACTGGAGCAGGTATAACTGTGTAAAGAACTTGCTTTCAAAGGAGGGGTAGGAACTTTTTCACCCACCAGCCAGGCATGACCACTGCAAAGCCCTCGGTTCTTTCCAGGCACTGGTTTTGTCTCTTTCTGTTGTAGCCTTTCTGCTGAGCTTCCAGATATTTTTAGTTGTATCTCTAAAATCTTTTGTCTTTATTGTACTAACATTTAAACTATGTATCTTTAACTGATTCCAGGCCTTTAAAAGGGGTTATCTACCCTTCCACCCACCAGTTTATCCAACACCTCATTCCTCCATTTACTCATACATACCAAGTCCTTCTGTGTTGTAGGCAGCAAGGTGGAGTGTAAAATGCTGAGCAAAGCTTACTTCTGAGCCTTCCGTGAGTGGTGATGTCAGCACAGGCCTTACCGGTCATAAAGATGATAAAGGTGTTTTGAATGGATATCAGAACATGGAGTTGACACCATAACGGCTTTGCCTTCCCTGTGAATGGAATGCCTCAGTCTTGTCTCCCTACTCAGCATGCTCCTAGGATGCTCTCAGCTTGTGCTGGTGCAGAGTTGGCCTACATACTTCCTGTCTCAAGGATCTTGTTACTACCACGGGAGGCAACACATCTCATCATGGAGTTCTCATTAATTGCAGAGTTCCCTAGCCTGGGAACTTGACCAGTGGAAAAGCACAAGGGATGTTCTGCAGAGAAGTAAGCACATGTGCCTTTGTGGGAGCCATGAAGATAGACATGATTTACCAATTTTCCCTGGAGCTGGCTCAGGCCATCTGATGGACCCCCCTCCCCCCAGTCCCTGTCTCCATGTTCACATATCACAGCTGGCCAACAGCTTGTCTGAGATGCTGTGCTAGGAACTTGTGCAGACTGTGAATGACAGGCTGGGACTGGATGGGGCTGTTTGACCTCTGAGGCTCTTCCTGCTTCTGAGAACCTTTTCTGGGATGTCCTTGGTCAATTCTGCTGGTCGGAAGCTCTGGTTCCTGTACCCTTCCTCAACACACACCCTCACCTGGGAATTTATAAGGTGCTTATTTGAGTTTCTCCAATATTTTTCTTTGAAACTGTGGAATGTAACTCCATTTATTTTGTCTCTACATTTTTTTTTACTTAGTTTCTTAATCCTCCCTCAAAGCCTACTGTGTACAACAGGTCTGAACTCTCAAGCACAAAAAAGACTGCTCTCAGCAGTGCAGGTCAAACAATCCTAGGTTTCTAGGCCCTTGGACAGTCAGTCAGGAAGTGCAGGTTCATGGATTGTGCTGTATTTATGATGTTTAAAAACATTTATTTTTCTAGAGCATATTAAATTCCTTTGAAACAAACAAATTGAATTGAAAATTAGGAATCAGATTACACTGTGAATAGGGCCCATCTATCGCTGTAATTTGGGCTTTGAATAACTTTGTCAATTAATTTCATGCAACCATGATTGCCTACCTGAACTGACACTTGGTCCAAGGAGGCAATGATGTAGATGGTGTTGCTGGTGACTGAAGCATAATTGTGTCTGCTGCCCTGCCTCTCAGAGGGTACCTGGGTCATGTAAACCCCTCAGCTTTAGTAAGGTCAGGGATCAGTAAAGCTTTCAGCCATTTTAGGTGTGGAAAACTACAATTTTTACATTTTGCGTACCACACCACAAGGCTCAATACTGTGAAGGTGTCAAGTCTTCTCACCTTTAGGGACTCTAGTAATAGCATGTAAAAGACACATATTAGAACAAATTCAAAATTCTCATCTGCCAGAATCTAAATTACACAAACATTGCATGTATTAAAAGCAATATTGTGCGTGTTTGTGTGTACATATGCTTTGTGCAATAGCCCACAGTTTGGGATCTTTCTTTTAGAATTTGTTTGTAAGCACACATTCTCCCCATAAAATTGTCCCTAGAGAATGCACTATATAAATATTTAGGGGATGTTACCTGAATATATGGTCTCTAACAAGCAGAGAAAAATGCTTTTACCTAAAAAAAGATTCTGGAGATGCTGATAGAGCCAGGTAAAATAACTCAAGTTCCTACAAAGCAAGGGAGCCTTAAAAGAAATCTACCCTTGTATTCTGTCATGTGCTCTGTTCCCTCCACCGCAACAGGCCCATGGCAGGGAAGCCCTGGCTGGACCCACTGTGTGTGTACTTTGGGTCATAAAGAGCAGTCTGGTTTCATCAGCATGCACCTTCCTGACCTGTTGGGGGCTTCCTCTTGGGAAGTACCCTGGCATCCTGAGTAAGCAATGCTTGAAGAACCATTAGCTCTTTGAATGACTCTCCTGGTAAAAACATGCAAAGGCACTTAGTTTCTTAGCAGTCAAATTGAGGCTTGTCCTGTGTCTGCTCCTTCACACAATTCTTAGCCTTATTCTGGCTCTGTACATCAGAAAACCTGTTTGTTCAATCTTGTTCCTTCCTTGTTGGTCATACCATCAAAACACTAAAGAGTACTTCACCAAGATTTAAAGTTTGCAAGCTGCTTTCCTACCCTCTAACTCCTTTGATTTCTACCGTGTCACCTGAGACTTGGAGAGCCTTTGTGGCTAGACAGTGTCACAACCCACACGCTGTGACCCCTTAACCAGCAACCTCCACCGACTGTTCTTCCCAGCGCTTCTCAGGAGGGAGGGTCTCCAGCCTCTTCGCTCCTGCAGCCTTGGTAAACCAAATGGTGGTGCTGCTGGAGTGATGAAGGTTTCCTTGGGATTCTGGCTCCAGCACACATTGCTCTTCTGGCCCACACTAAGATTACTTGACATTAAAAGGGAGAGAGGGAAGTACTGTGATGGTTTACATATGAAATACACTCTAGCATTGCTGTGTGCTCATCCAACAGTCACAGACAAGTTTAGGAGAGAGCTGAGTTCCATATACATTACATATCAACACCACATCATACAGCTTATGGGTCTTTTCTGACACTCCTTAGGTTGTCTTTATGGTTTTTCCTTTTCTGTGTAGAAGCCTTGTGATTGGACGTGCTCCCAATGCTTACTTTTTGCTTTTGTTGCCTGTGGTTTTTGGAGTAATAATCAAGATGTCATTATTAAGACCCATTCAGGAAAAGATTTCCCCAATGTTTTCTTCTAGAAGTTTTACAGTTTCACATCTTTGGTGTCTTGTACATCTTGAGTTGATCCTCATATGTGCTGAAAAGTAGAGACCCAGTTTATTACTTTGCCTGTAGATATCCAGTGTTCTTAACTGAAGACATTGTTTTCTAGTATGTAATACTGACATGGGGTTGTTGAAGAGTCAATGACCATACATATGTGGGTTTATTTTGGGGGTCTCTTCTGTTTCATTGATCTATGTGTCTTTATATGGGTAACAGTATTTTAATCAGTATAGCTTTGTAGTATATTTAAAATTATTTTTTGAGATTATAATATTACTATATCATTTCCCCCTTCACTTTCCTCCCTCTAAGCCTTTCCATCTCTCTCTCTCTTTGCTCTTTTTTTGTTTCATGCTTTCTTTTTCATTAGGGGTTTGTGTGTGTGTGTGTGTGTGTGTGTGTGTGTGTGTGTGTGTGTGTTATTATATATAACTTGCTCAGTTTGCATAATGTTATTTGTATGTATGCTTTCAGGGCTGACCATTTGGTATTAGATAACTATTGATGTGCTCTTCTAGCATATTTTATTTATTTATTTATTTTTGGTTTTTCGAGACAGGGTTTCTCTGTGTAGCTTTGCGCCTTTCCTGGAACTCGTTTTGGAGACCAGGCTGGCCTCGAACTCACAGAGATCCGCCTGGCTCAGCCTCCCGAGTGCTGGGATTAAAGGCGTGTACCACCACCGCCCAGCTCTAGCATATTTTAAAATCATAAAATATCATGCCTCCAGCAGGCCTTTGGCTGTTTGTATGACAGCTTTGATCCTTTGTGATTATGGATAGATATTAGAATTATTTTAGTGTTTGTATAAAAGCTATCATTGGGATTTTGCTAATGATAGCATTGAATCTAAAGATCACTTTGGATAGTAAGTATGGCCATTTTAATAATGCTAATTTTCAAAACTATAAATAATGAACTTTACTACTAAAAAAGAAATAAAGCCTGCCCATAAAAATGGTTGAGACAGATGTGCAAACATCAATGTAAGAGGACAAGAACTATGCATAAACAAGACACATAGAAACTGTCCAGAACCCATTAACCTGCTGTCAACACCTCCAGAGGATATAATATGGAAGAAACCCCTGACTAAGAATTCATCTTTTTAATCTTTTATAACTTCTCATATTTTACTCCACACCCTCCTCACATGTATGTTTCTGCTTTTAACTGTGTGACCATTCATCTTGTGGGTGCGCTGCTTTATTTTGTCTAGCTTTTTCAAGTTTTTTTCATTGTCATTGAGTTTCTGAAGCTTGGATTTAGTACTCCTAGTCATGTTTTGTTTTGTTTTTAAGAATGGGAATAGTAATTTGTCCTATGTGGTATTTTCTAGTTTTATGTGATCTGTGGCTCAATGTCAGGCAAATTAGAAAAAAAATTGTTTCAAATAATTTTTGCTCAATGTTCCCTTTCTTTCTTTTTTGATGTATGAATTATATGTATTATACCTTTGAAACATTCAGTTTTTGGATAGCCTCCTTCCAGGTGGGCTTTACCCCAGTTCTTTTTATTTTCTCTCTATTTCAGTTTGGCAGTTTTTATTGACTTATCTTAAATTTAACCAATAATAATGTCATATCACATCTGTGATTAAAATCATCAAAATATTCTTCATTTGTTTTATAGTACTTTATTCTAATATTTTTCTCTTTATTCTTTCTTAGAGTTTTCAATCTTCTGCTTATATTATCTATATGTTTTGCCTATCGGTTACATACTTTAATAATATATTAATGGTAGGCATCTCAAATTGCTGGTCTGATATTCCGATGTCTCTGTCATGCATGAGTGAGGTTCTGAGGTTAGCTTTGTCATCTCAGGCTCTCCTTTCCTCCTCTCTGTATTGGACTTGCAATGTTTTGTTGCAGTTTAGGTAAGAAGTATGAGGTATTGGGTATGGAGATGTCAGATTTGTGTCCACCTGGCTAGGTGCCTGGCTGTGCTTGGTGTTTGCTGTAGCTGTGGTTTCCAGGGTTCTTCAGAAGCCTTCTTGCTGTTTCTTCAGGGAAACTTCTCCAGCTTCTGCTTCTTTTGTATAGTTTGCATCTCTGCAGCTCCTCTTTAGTTGTGACCCTTTCTTTCTCACACTGGAGAAAGCTGGTTACATATGGGAGACTAAATCCCAGAGTTTTCACTGCTCTGACTCTGAGCTATGACTGCACAAGTACTTTTTAAGGAACTTTGCCCTCCTCCTTCCTTGGCTACAGCATCTCCAAATCTATTTCCTTAAATCTCTGGTTCCTGGTTATTATGCATTTTCCCATGTCAGACAGAAGGGCTGGATGGGGCTAGCCTGGGAGCAATGCCTCTTACCAGCTGGGGTAATATCCATCCAGACCTCACTTCTTTTGCCTTTATTGTAGAGGAGAACCCTGCATTTGATGGTGATTGCCTTTCTCCAAGCAGGGCTTTTTTCTCAAGTCTTCATATGTGAGCTCCTTTTGTGTCTTGGTGACCAAGTACCTGAGAGAAACCAGGGGAGATGGCTTTATTTCTGCTCATTGTTGGAGGGTTCAGCATTTGGTCATTTTGCCTCCTGTTCTTTGCCATAATGGTGGTTCGAGTGACTAGTGGAGGATAGCTGTTATTCATTTCTTGATGGATGGGAAGCAGAGAAAGGGGAATCTGAAGAGGTCATGGGAACATGCAGTTTCAAGGATATAACCATGGTTTTTTCTACTTCCTCCTACTAGACCTCATCTCCTACCTTTCATCACTTCCCAATAATGATATCTCTCCATGAATGCATCAAGTAGTTAATCCCTGTATTATCTCAGGGCCCTCATGATTTAGTCTCTGTAAACAACATCACAGATGCACCCAATGAGCTCTCCCTTAATCTCTCAGGTGTGTGTGTGTGTGTGTGTGTGTGTGTGTGTGTGTGTGTGTGTGTGTGCATGTGTACATAGATGTGAATGTGCATGTGGAAGCCAGAGGTTGACATCAGTATCTTCCTCAGTTTCCCTCTATTCTGAGTCAGGGTCTTTTGCCGAACCTGAAGCTTACTAAGCTTCATGAATAGCAGACTAGCTATCCCAGGGACCCTCCTGTCTCTGCCTCACCAGCGCTGGCGATTGAACATAGGTCTTCAGGCTTGTAAGTAATCTTCCCAGCTCTCCCAGCCATTTCTTAGTCCAGTCAAGTTGACAGCTCAGAACAACACTCACACCTGGTGAAAGCTCACAGATGTCTGGAGGCTCCTTATGCAACCCACTGTCAAGAGAGCCCACCTTCAACCTCTGGAAATCCAACAAAATCCCTATGCAGGCATTCCTACCAGGTTATAGCTGCAAGGGCTTGTGCTCCCTCAAAACAGTTCTTAGCTGAGATTCCTGTGTATATGTCTACCTGTCTACTCTTAGTGGTGCCTCTGATGAATTCATGCAGAGTTACTGTTTTCCCATTGTCTTGGCTTAAGTACAGATGATAGCTTACAAGTTCTTCCCAAGACATAGTGGGAGTCTAAAGCCTCTATTTTTCTTTTTACATTTTCTCAATCTTGGTCCAGTCTTGCCTTTCTAATGATATTTGTATTGGATCACAGGCATTGCACATGCACAAGTCATAGGTGCTCTAGGTAATGTTTCCCACCTCTCTTCTCCAAATTGTCTTAGGTCAGACCTGTAGTGACATTTTTTCAAAATTTATTTAACATCTGCTAATCTATTTTGTGTGTGTGTGTGTGGGGGGGATGGATTTGGTGTTTGACAGTTTTCGCTCTGTCTCCACAGCTCTCAGTATCTCTGCCCTTCAGAGATTTTGAGATAAGCTCTCCCCAATCCAGGCACACACAGGGCTATGACCTGAAGCTTTGAGCTTGTGGCAGAGCATTCATTGTAGTAAGACTTGGTTTATCAAACACTGGATGACTGCAGGGAATGCCAGTCCCTGTCTGCATCTTGGCTTTCTATTTTCACTACCACTACAGAGTTCTGAAAATTCTCAGAGGGGAGATATGCTTTGCTAGTTTGCAGGCCAGTATTCCTTCCGTGAGTGACTCCCCAAAGCTCCTAGTAGATCCCTCGGTTTAGTGCCAGCCTGATCTTCAAGTCAGATTCAGAACTGGCCTTTAGGTCAAGGGCACGAGATAATTAGCAGTTTCCACCCAAGCTGGAAGGGTGCTCCCGTCTCCATGGCTTGCGTTCTTTCATCCTTTATCATTGCCATATGTCTTATTTCATTTCTTGATACTAAAACAACACCTGAGACTAGGTAATTTAACAGGGACAGAAATTTATTTTCTCAGAGTTCTAGAGGATGAGAAAGAAGTCCATGTTAGAAAGACACTGGCTAAGGTCTTCTTTTTGCCTCATTTCATGATGGAGAGAGGAAAGGAAGGTCAGGAGGGCAGGCGAAGAGACCCACTCTCACAATGTCCTTTCAGAGAGACTACAGCTCCTCATGGCCTAAACACCTCTCACTGGCTCTGCCTCTTGATTATCCCACCTTGGAAATTCAATTTCCAACATATGCATTCAGGGGGCACATTCAAACCATAGCACCATAACATTCCCATCCCTTAAATCCCGGAGATAAGTAGTTTGTCTAGTTCTTATAAAAATGTTGTGGCATTAGTGTTGGCCCACTACACCCTACTATGACTATCAGGGCAGAGGACATTTTTAATAAAATGGCTTAGTATTCATGTTGGTATCTCTGGCATGTATTCTAGGAGAGCAGCACATGTCACTTTCATGGACTCCTCACAGTGGCTGGACCAGGAAGTCATGCTCCATGCTTGCGTTGGACTGTCAAAAAGAGTGGGGACCCAGTGTTTGTGATTTGAACTCTGAAAATGTAAGTGACCTCAATTAAATGTTTTTCTTTATAAGAAAAAGAAAAAGAAAGAAAGAAAAAAGAAAAGTAAAAACCCCACAGATGTCAGTGACTCTTGTGGGCATTTCAGGGAACAGGGGAGGGGAGGGCTCAGAGGAGGGGAGAGCTCAGTATCCATCAAGAGGAGCAGAATGCACATAAAAAGTGCACACCATCATACAAAGCAGAAGAAAAGTCAAGTATCCTGTTGGGGGTACTTTAATTAGAACCCAGAAAATTGCGATTTCTTTATAAACAACACAGTGCACTGAAAGCATCCAGTGTGGATCCAAGGAAGGTTGTGAGGTATGCCCCAAAAAATTATGCTGGAGCTGGTCACAGGGGAGAGGAACTCAGAAGGAGAGAGGAGAGAGAAGTTGTCTTTACAACATTCTTGTAGTAGGTTGGCACTCCATAGTGTCAGTCAGGTCATCGTGCAGGAGAAAAAACAGAAACCAGAGTTTTAATTCTTAGTATCCTTGAAAAGATGTGAGCTGTCAGGAACACAGGAAATAGCTAAACAAAGCCCATGGGGCTTCAGATTGGCCTCCGGGGAAGGGTGAACAGGGCAGGGATGGTGGAGGTCTGCGCTTGCAAACAGACCTTTATTCACCCAGGGATGGGGCTTCCTAGATTGAGATACTTGCCTGTCCAGAGTGTGGGAGTGTGTTGTACACGTGGCATCAGCATGAGTCTGCGCAGTAAAGAACAGTGGAACATCACACGTGACAGATGGAACTTTCTGAGATTTTGTGTCCTCATGGAGAGAGTGGATATGGTCTCCAGGACACAAGGCTTTGGAGGAAGTTAAATTAGACACTTGATACATACCATGTGCTGTGCCTAGGGAGCAGAGTCATCAGGTATGGTAAGCAGAGGTGTGTATCAGCCACTTTTTTCACCACTGTGACAGAATTCCTGCAAAAAGCAACTCAAGGGAGGGAGGGTTCATCTTGATCCACAGTTTGAGTGTCCACCAGCATGGTGGGGAAGTCATGGCAGCTGATCACATTGTGCCTGCAGTCGGGAAGCAGAAAGAGAGAGAGAGAGAGAGAGAGAGAGAGAGAGAGAGAGAGAGAGAGAGAGAAAGAAGGAAAGAGAGAGAGAAAGAGAGAAAGAGAGAAAGAGAGAAAGAAAGAAAGAAAGAAAGAAAGAAAGAAAGAAAGAAAGAAAGAAAGAAAGAAAGAAAGAAAGAAAGAAAGAAAAAGAAATGCTGGTGTGGTGCTCGACTTGCTTTCTTCTTTGTATGCAGTCCAATACCCAGCCCCTTGGATGGTGTCACCACATTTAGGGTGTGTCTTCCCATCTCACTTAACCCAAATCTGCAAACTCCCTCACAGACACACTCAGAGGTTTATCTTCAAGTGGTTCTGTCTAGAGGGAGAAAGAGGCAGCGACTTCCCACCTCTTATAAGGAAAAGGAAGCACCTGTTCCTTGGGGTTGTGAGAAAAGGGGGCCTGGGTTCTCATTGTCACCTTCTGGAGTGCAGATCTGTGTTCAAGGACAAAGCAAGTACCATGGCCAGCTTCCATGCTATGCCTCCAGTTCCCAGGGCTCATTTCCCCTGCTGTAAACACAACCTCCAGAGTTAGGGTGTTTCTGGGATGTCTCATTATATATGCATTGGCCAGTTAATTCCCAAGACTTTATGTGAGCCCAGACTCCCAAATTTGTGGAAAAATTTATTTACAAAACCCTGACTTTAGAAACACCAAAAGTATTTTCTTTCCACATAATTGTTGAGGGGCTGTGAGGATAGCTTGAAGGATCTTGCTGACCTTCCTACTCTGTCCCTCTGTGACCTTCCCATGTAAAGTAGATTCTGCTGAACAGGAGAACTGCATTGCTGAATGTCCTGAAGCACTTCAATATCACATCACGTTAGGATGCTGCCCACAAATGTAATTTTAAAAAGCCCGTGAAGTAGAGCTCGGGTAAGGCTGCTCTACTCCTCTAAGGAGACAATATCTCATTGCATTTGGAATATGGTCAGTTCCCTCCAAAATTTATTTTGAGATTTGATTGACATTGTAATATGCTGGGAGGTGGGAAGATGACTCAGTCAGTAATGTGCAGGAGGACCTGAGTCTGGATCCCCAGCACTCACATAAAGGCTGGACATGGTAGCACGTACATCTGTAATCCTGACACTGAGGACTTGGATATAAGAGGATTCCTGGGTAGGGTTTCCCAGCCAGCCAGTCAAGTCTGAGATCCAGGTTTAAATAGAAGCCCTGTCTCAATAGTATGGTAGAGAGAGGTTGAGGGAGACACCCAATGCTGACCTCTCATCTCCACGAGTGTGAATCTACAAGTACTCATGCACCTGAATGTGTAACCCATATTCATACACATGTACACACAGGAGAGGTGGTGAGGTCATTAAGGAAAATGACTAGATGGCACAATTTCTCTGGCTGGACTAGTTACATCAGCAGGGTATTGATGTGCATCTCCCAATGGTTTCCACTTACCCTCTTTTCTGCCTTGTTATGGAACAGCACAAACCTCCTACAAAATGGTGAAATTTCTGCCTCCAGAAACAGGAGCAAAATAAACTTGTCTTCTTTATTAATCACTCAGTCTTGGGTTGTTTATTATATCAATAGAAAAAAGACTAAGACAATCTTCAGTAAATGGCTATATCAGGGTGAGAAGTTTGACTCCCCGAGGCTGACTAGAGACGTGTGCTTCTCAGTGCCTCTAGTCCTGGTCTCAAGGGGTTTGTCCCCTGCATTTGAGTGACTGAAAGCTTGTGCCCCCACTGTGGCTGCCCTGTCTGAAGTATATAAAAGAAGGCATACATCTGTCTGAGTTGGATTGCTTTTTGTTTAATTTATTATTTTGTTTATTGATTTTGTTTTTTGAGGCAACATCTTGTTATATAGCCCATGATGACTTTGAACTCACCTTAATCCTCCTGCCTCAAGAGCTGGAATGATAGGCACATGCCAGCACTCCCAGCTTGTGCTGTCTTCTTTATAGTGCAATCCCACACAGTTTCTATCCTCAGAGTCAGGAAAGGCCACTGGGACATTCACCATCATTTAGGAATTATTAATAATAATACTGAAATTTAAGGAAACACACTAAACATTTCTGGGATGAGTTTGTCACAAAATAGAATCACATAATAGGGGACCTGATAAAAAACCTTATGTGCTATTTGGGGATGAACGTGCTCTGAGCTATAACAAGAATGCAGTAAGTCACTCCTGAATGTGAAGGACTGAGGGGGCTGCACAGCAGATACCAGCAAGCAGGAATTTATAATTCGTCGAACAAAGCTTGAAAAATATGAAATGTGTGACTCACACGCTGCCTTGGACACTTCTGTATTCACTGGGGAGAGACAAATAAGACACCAGAAGCTGAGTGTACTCCTGATGTTCCTGCTGAATGTCCCCCTGTGATGGCCATTGGCTCCAAGTTCTGACACAAACAGGCCATCAGTCTCCATCTACAGAGCTAAGACCCTTTCTTCAGGGAAGTGCAGATATGATGCCAGTCAATTTTTATAGATCAGCTATCAGGTCCCCTATTATGTGATTCTATTTTGTGACAAACTCATCCCAGAAATTTTCTTAAGTCATAAGAAGATATCCCCAAAGTGGACTGAGCTTAGTGTTCGCTCAGGGAAGATGGACACCACGCATTGTCAAATGTTATTTGTCCCTCCTGATAATGCTCCATCACCTCCCACAGGAAGACAGCCCCAGTCCCCTCTCCCTGGACTTCTAGTCAGCAGCAGAAAAATCACAGGAGGGGAAATCTCACAGGAGGGGAAACCCATGTGTCTGTTTCTAGGATAGATTTTAAAACACGCCAACTTCAACATGTTTTCATTTGGATAGTGACATGTCCAGGCTGGGAAATTTTTAAAGTTCCCATGGCAGTGAATACAGTCCTGCCTCAGGACAAGGTGGGGGCTGAGGGTTCAAAGCTCTCCAGCTCAGCTGGGTGAAATTTGTGTCTCTTGGGATCCAAGGTGCTCAAGTCAACAAGAAGCTGAAGACATCTCAGAGGATGGGTCACAAGTCTTCTGTCAAGGTACTGACCATCCCAGCACAGTCCCATCTGGGTCACATCTGTATCACTTGATACATCTGGGTCTAAGGTCACTCCAGAGAGGTTACCTTTGGACTCTGGAACAGTTTGGTTACTTAAATGTAAATGTTATTATATGCAAGTGACCTTATTTACTCTATGGAAATGAGCTTAGAGGTGTTTTCTGAGCTCCCCAAGCTCATTTATAGTGTTGAGGGCTGATAGGGGCTGAAAGGTGATCCAGGGAATGCCACTGTGGGCAAGCCAAATTCCCTTGCCTCGCAGAATGTGACTCACTGGACAGTTAAGAATAAATGTAAAAGAAAAAGTTTTTTTTTTCTTGAAGAAGCCCTGCTAGAGGTGAAGAGCAGCCTTAGATGTACACACTGCATGCCATAGCACCACCTGGGTTCTTCACACACTCATGCCTCACAGCACGGCCATGATATCTCATGCCACAATGAGGCTTGATGCCAACTGCCAGGCTAAGAAGACCCAGGGCCTGGACACAGGCAGGTTTTTACAGATTACAGTCAGTGAAGATCAGAGAGACCCATTGCCAGACTCCAACGGACTCTGCAGAGGCCATTTAACAGGAGGAAGTGGTTCCCCTCATCTCCTTCCTTCCTCCCTCCCACACTTCCTCCTCTATAAGGAAGCTCTGGCATCACCTGTGCAGATTGTTCAGGAAGGAGGACAACCCAGCCTGCCACAAACCACAGGGCATTTCACGGAGGTCACCTTGTATACCAGGCCAAGTGAAGCCAGAGGCTTACTCATTCTACAATGAGTTGACAATTAGGGGGAGGAAAAGCAGGTCACAGGGAAGCTTTAACACACAGCAGTGTGTAGATATTCCAATAGTGTATCCATCAAGATTTTGTGCTGCAGAACAATATCTTCTCATGCAAATCAGAAGTGACTACAGTGGCAATGTAGATGCCATTAGCAAGTGCAGTCTTTGAGCCCTGGGGTGTGGCTTAATGGTCCCCGGCACAGTCATTTTGTGTCTTTTTTTTTCTTCTGAGTGTGTGTAAGAGAGAAAGGTAAAAGTGGGCTATTATTTCTATGGCCCCACATTAATGCTGACATGCCTTGCAAGGAATCTCATTATGTTTCTTATTTCCGAGTCAAAGTGCTTTTGTTAGAAAGCAGCTAAAATTTTACCTGTAGGAAAATTGGCACAATTTCTTATCTTACCATCCTCAGTGCCAAGCATAAAAAATGCACTTTCTGTTTGGGTAATTTTGCACAGCGGGAACTTTAAATTATTTACAGCTTTCCTTATCTGGAATCAGAGGGAAGGGACCACTTCCCACACCACAGTTGGTCCTGGGAAATGTTCTTAGGAAAAAAAAAATGGGAATGAATTACCGATGTGAACAAGAATCAGAGAAAGAACAAAGAGTGTCCAAACACAAGAGTGCTCCTGCTCTTGTCACCGATGTGGACATTCGGCTGGAGCAGGGACAGCAGGAAACTGGAAATAGCATGGCTCTCAGGGCCTTCTGCAAATTAGCTTTGAGACAAGCTGGGGTGGATGGGAAGGAAAGCCCTGGGTGTGATGCGGAAAGCTGGGCTGGGCAATATGTTCCTGGTCAATGAAGCTGAAATGCTCCAGCGTGTCATACAGCAGGTAGGGTGAGGGGTGGCTGCAGTAGGCAATTATCCCTTACAGTTCTAGGCTTGGGGAGCCCAAGATCAAGGTGTTGCTCTTCACTTACAGAGGCCATCCTCTCATCATGTCAGGAAGAGGAAGACAGAGGGAGAGGAGGGGGAGGAGAAGGAGGAACAGCAGAAGAAAGGGGAGGAAGAAGAGGGACAGATAAAGGGGAGAGGAGGAGGCAGAGGTGGAAAGAGGAGAGACAAGAGAACTATAATATCTGTTACTATAAGGGTGCTTAACTTACAGGCCCACCCTCCTAACTCCAGCCACCATCACCTCTTAAACCCCCGAACATCATCACACTGGGCTTAGAGCTATAACACACAAATCTTGGAGGGACACATTCAAACCGTAACAATTTTCTTTTAGTTTGTTAGAAATGTTCTAGAAATGCTGGGGCTGCTGATTGCACAGGTTTTCGAACCTGGTGAAACCTTTGAATTATCCACTTCTGGTGGGTGCATTAAAGCCATGCTGTGAGTTTTGTCTTCATGAAGCCATTTTTGTCTGGGTTCCCTGAAGCAGAAGCTGAGGTGTGCCTGAGAATCCAAGGGTGGCAGGGAGAGAGATATGTAGGCTGATGCAGTTGGGTGGGGGAGGGGCTGTGGCAGAGGCTCAAGTGAGGCAGTTTTAGAAAGAGCCTTCCCCAGGTTTCAAACAGCCAACTCATGCAATGAGCACAGGACCTGGTCCCACTGCCTGGATGCCTCCCAAACAGATCAAGCCAATCAACTGTCTCACCCATTCAGAGGGCCTGATCCAGTTGGTGACCCCTCAGCCATTGGTTCATAGTTCATGTGTTTCCATTTGATTGGCTATTTGTCCCTGTGCTTTATCCAACCTTGGTCTCAACAATTCTCGCTCATATAAACCCTCCTCATTCTCGATAATTGGACTCCCAGAGATCCACCCGGGGCCTAGCCATGGATCTCTGCATCCAGATACCTCAGTAGTTGGATGGGGTTTCTAGCACGACAATTAGGGTGTTTGGCCATCCCATCACCAGAGTAGGTCAGTTCGGGCTGTATCTCGACCATTGCCAGCAGTCTGTTGTGGGGGTATCTTTGTGGATTTCTGTGGGCCTCTCTAGCACTTTGCTTCTTCCTATTCTCATGTGGTCTTCATTTACCATGGTCTCCTAATCTTTGTTCTCCCTCTCTGTTGTTGATCCAGCTGGGATCTCCCGCTCCCCCAAGCTCTCTTTCCCTCGACCCTTGCCCTTCATTACCCCCACTTATGTCCAGGCTGTTCATGTAGATCTCTTCCATTTCTCTGTCATTGGGCAATCCCCGTGTCTTTCTTGGGGTCCTGTTTTCCAGGTAGCCTCCCTGGTGATGTGAGTAGCAGTCCAGTCATCCTTGTTTCACATCTAGTATCCTCCTATGAGTGAGTGCATACCATGTTTGTCTTTCTGAGTCTGGGTTACCTCACTCAGGATGATTTCTTCTAGTTCCATCCATTTGTCTGCAAACCTCATGATGTCGTTGTTTTTCTCTGCTGAGTAGTATTCCATTGTGTATATGTACCACATTTTGTTTATCCATTCTTCAGTTGAAGGGCATCTAGGTTGTTTCCATGTTCTGGCTATTACAAACAATGCTGATATGAACATAGCTGAACAAGTGCTCTTGTGATGTTGTTGAGCATTCCTTGGGTATAAGCCCAAGAGTGGTATAGCTGGATCTTGGGGGAGATTGATTCCCAGTTTTCTAAGAAAGCACCATATTGATTTCCAAAGTGGTTGTACAAGCTTGCATTCCCACCAGCAGTCAAGGAGAGTTCCCCTAGCTCCACACCCTCTCCAGCATAAGGTGTCTTCAGTGTTTTTGATCTTAGCCATTCTGACAGGCGTAAGGTGGTATCTCAGAGTTGTTTTGATTTGCATTTCCCTGATGATTAGGGATGTTGAGCAATTCCTTAAATGTCTTTCAGCCATTTGAGTTTCCTCAGTTGAGAATTCTCTGTTTAGTTCTATAGCCCATTTCTTAATTGGACTGTTGGGCATTTTGATGTCTAATTTCTTGAGTTCCTTATATATTCTGGATATCAGCCCTCTGTCAGATGTGGGGTTGGTGAAGATCTTTTCCCATTCTGTAGGCTGTTGCTTTGCCTTGTTGTTGACCGTATCCTTTGCTCTACAAAAGCTTCTCAGTTTCAAGAGGTCCCATTGATTGATTGCTTCTCTCAGTGTCTGTGCTACTGGTGTTATATTTAGGAAGTGATCTCCTATGCCAATGCATTCAAGACTACTTCCTACTTTCTCTTCCAGCAGGTTCAGAGTAGCTGGATTTATGTTGAGGTCCTTGATCCACTTGACCTTAAGTTTTGTGTATGGTGATAGATATGGATCTATTTGCAGCCTTCTACATGTTGATATCCAGTTATGCCAGCACCATTTGTTGAAGATGCTTTCTTTTTTCCATTGTGCACTTTTGGCTTCTTTGTCAAAAATTATATGTTCATAGGTGTGCAGATTAATGTCGGGGTCTTCAATTCGATTCCATTGGTCCACATGTCAGTTTTTATGCCAGTACCAAACTGTTTTTATTACTGTAGCTCTATAGTAGAGCTTGAAGTCAGGGATCGTGATACCTCCAGAGGTTGTGTTATTTGGGGCCTATGCAGGATCGCGTGGCTCGGCCTGGGAGGAGGGGACTGGACCTACCTGGACTGAGTCTACCAGGTTGATCTCAGTCCACAGGGGAGGCTTTGCCCTGGAGGAGGTGGGAATGGAGGGTGGGCTGGGGGGAAGGTGAGGGGGGCCGTAGCGGGGGAGAACAAGGGAATCCGTGGCTGATATGTAGAACTGAATTGTATTGCAAAATAAAAATACAAATTAAAAAAAAAAAAAAAAGAAAGAGCCTTCCTACAGATGACAGGAGGGAGGCCTTCCCAGAAGCCCTTGGCAGACAGTGTGAGCGTCACGTTTAAACAGTCACTCAAAGAAACACAGGATTTTATTTGCCTTTTCTCCCCCTGCACTGAGGTGTATGCTTGCAGTGAAGGCTGAGCGGAGCTTTCCTGAAGGTCACCCTGCCCTGGTACCAATGCCATCACCACCTTACCCTGGGGTGGGGTTTGGGTATTCCTGTGTACCCCAGCAGCCCAAATCCCTTCCCCAATGGCTGTAGTCATCATGATTACCAAACCTCAATTCTGTTCCAATCATATTCTTGGAGCTATGGCATCCACTTTGTGTATGTAGATTATAGCGCGCATGCGCACACGGGGGTGAGTGTGAGCATGCATGTGGAGGCCAGGGAAACACCTCAATTGTTGTTCCTCAGGTGCTACCCACCTTATTATTACTATCATTTTGAGACAGAGTCTTTCACTGGCCTACAGCCTGCTCTGAAGGCTAGACTGGCTACTCAGTGAGCCCCAGGGATCTGCTAATCTCTGCCTTCCCAGTGCTGGGATTACAAGTGTGTGTTTGCATTCTGCGTTTTATATGGGCTCTGGGGTCATCTGCAAGTCTTCATGCTTGTGTGGTGAGCACTTTACTGACAGAGCTAGCTCCCTCGCCGCCTCTTTATACTTTCTGAGTTAAACTGAACAACAGAAAAGTGTGACCACTTTATCAAGGTGTTGGGGACCTAACTTAAGAACTTACATTTTGCGTACTTTGAACTTGATGATAAGGATGTCCAGATGGTCTTGGAAGCTTGCATACGTAGACCTGAGCCTCCTGTGTGGCCCTGGTCATGACACTACAGCTGCACAGGCAGTATGGAAGTTCAGTGTGTGTATTTGATTTACAGGACACTCTGACATACATTTTGAAGCCACTGTTTGATGTTAACTGGGTCAAGATGACCTTGTCAACACATTAAAAATCACTGTTCTCCAAAATACCAAATAGCTGAACACAGGCCTTCCCGGTCTGATGGCACTCTCTCCTTTGCTGAAAGGATTTCCATTTCTTATTATAGAAATTTCTAGAATGCATCTTCCCTGCTCCTGAGAACATGCTCCCTTTGTAATCAGAAAAATAGAAAGGATTTTTACAAAGTTCATTAGAATTGGATTAGTTTCTTAAGTCCAGACAGTTTAAAACAGACTTTCAAAAGGCTTTCATGAGTTTTAAGTGTACTGCACAGAACAAGGAAGGAACATTTTATCGCTGAGTGGGGGACTTCTGTCATAGCCAGACTCAGAACAAAGAATGATTCTCAGTGGAGGCTGCTTTCCTCCTTTAATTCCTCAGGCCCAGTGGCTAGTCCTTACTTAAGTGTTCCATCTGCAGGGGACACGGTTGCAGAGCTCATGCAAAGCAGGGGCTACAGTAGTGACAGTTGGGAGAAATCATAGTTGTGGTCAATTTTTTGTTTGTTTGGGACAGGGTCTCACTGTGTAGCTCAGGCTGTCCTGGAACTCACTCTGTAGACCAGGCTGACCTTGAACTCACAGAGATCTACCTGCCTCTGCCTCCTGAGTGCTGGGATTAAAGGTGTACAGCACCACACCCAGCTATAATTGTGGTCACTTTTCAAAGATGATGTACCCACAAGGTACAACACATATAGATATGAAGCAGAATGTGGCATTATCTCCTCTAGCTACCAGCTCCTTTTTGGAGGCATCTAAGAATATCAGAACCCTACAGTTATTATACACATGTGTAAACAAGCAAAATGTTATGTTCATGAGGGTATATGTATATGTGCATATACATATTATATGCATTCACTAATATATTTGTATGTCAAAGCCAGGTGAGATGATGCATGCCTTCAATCCTAGCTACTTGGAAGGCTGGGGTAGGAAGGCTGTGAGTTTTAGGCCAGTCTGGGCTATATGAATTTATAGGCTGAATGTAGGTGTATAGTCTGAACAGTGAGCATAAATTCCATGTTTTTGTCTGAGTGACAGCACCATAAAGTGATTCATAGCCTTTCCTGAATCTTGTTATAAAGAAAGAAAATTTTCTCCAAAAGGACATTGTACAATCTTCAGTTCCTTGATAAAGCACACATTATTTTATGTGCCACAAAGAAAGAAAGGAGAAGAGAGAGAGAGAGAGAGAGAGAGAGAGAGAGAGAGAGAGAGAGAGAGAGAGAGAGAGGAAAGAAGAAAGGAATTAAGGAAGGAAGGAAGGAAGGAAGGAAGGAAGGAAGGAAGGAAGGAAGGAAGGAAGGAAGGAAGAAAACAAGCCACCCATTAATACACTCTAGAACATCAACTATGAAAACCATTGCAGTTTCTGAGATACATCTTCAGAAGTGAACCAGGTGCAATTACACAAGGTGGTGGGGTAACATCCAAGAGGTGTCATTGCAAATTCACAACTCCTCAGTCTCCTGTGAGGCCTGTAAGATGGTCAGTTTTCATCTGAAATAGCTGAGCACAATCTTACCAGCCTTGTTTTGTTTTTGAATACTTACGTGCTTTACTTATTTTGCTAATACCTTGCTTATTTTGTTTGTAGCTATATAGACTTATTTGTCTTCAAAAAGTTAGATCACCCATTTTAAAAAGAATTCTCCATTTATTTTACTTTTTCCATATGCATTATTTTTTATTTTATAGACAAGTCTTTCCACCATCTCTTTTATATAGTTTCTAGGTTTTTCATCAAGGTCAGGATCTGTTTGAACTTGAAGATGGTTGGAAACAATCCATCCCTGATCACTGAGGCTACTTCTGGTAGTCCTTACAAACTTCTAGGAATTACTTTGTCTATGGTTTTAAATGTGGATTCATAATATTTCAGATCAGGTTTCTCCAGTGATACAAAATGCCACCACAGACAGATACTAACGTCCTTCATGCATCTGGATTTTTATTGTCTTATTTGTGTGTTTGTGTTTCTGCTATGCAGATTCGATTGCAGTTTGTTTTAATCTTACCCGTACAGGCTCTCTCAATGAGTCATTTTGTGTTATCATTTCAACATTTCATGATCTACCTTGCTTCTTTGGAATATTTAGTTAGCAAAAAAATTTCCACTCATATTTTTATTGTGACTGTATCTATTGGATATCATAGACTATTCAGGGTTTCAGTGTCTTGTTCTTCACAGGAACCCTGACCATCTCCTGTTAAGTTTATTTCCATTTAAAATTGATGTTTTATAATTGTAAGAATTCTGTTATTTTTATAATCACTTTTAGACAAGTTACTCAGGGGTTCTAAGTAGATATATGTTAGGATTATAATTTCACTCCTTCCTGTATTAGTTTCCTTTTCTCTTATGTAATAAACACCATGACCAAAAAAAAAAAAAAAAAACAGCTTACAGAAGAAGGTTTATTTTGGCTTAAGGTTCAAGAGGGAGAGTCTGTAAGTGTTAAAAGTGAAATTGTATCAACTTGCATTCAAAAATCATACCTGAAGAGAGATAATGAAAGCCCTCAGTTCCTAGCTACCTAATGCTGCCTCTGTGATTGGGATGTACATATGCTGTGGTACCCACATAGCAGATAACCTGCCAATGTAATGTCATGGACTTGCATCAGGTGATGTCACAGAGGTAGCTTGAAATCAGCCATGGGCAGTGTGTTCTCATCTTGGATTCTGGCAAATGCCCCCCCCCAACCAGAACTTGATTTATTGTTATATTTTTGTCTGGAAAAAGGAAGTACTGGAGAAAATGTTGGCAGATGCATATTAAATATAAAAGTATGTAGTGCTCTTTACCATTATGATACAAACAGAAAGAAATTTGAGGCCCTAGACATCTAGCATGCAAACTATTAAACCACTTAGCAAAGAAAAAATATTCCAGTGACTGAGTGAAGTTCTGAAACACGTTTGTTTGTGCTTCGTCTATCTTGTCAATGTGAATAAAAACACCAAGATCCAGCTCCAGCCTGGAACTATAAGCTGAAAAAGACCCCTTCATCCCCTAGGTTCCTTGCAGGTCAAGAAATTTTATCACAGCACCAGCAATGAAGCTAGGACAGTTAGTAAAGTATCACATGAGGATCTGATGTGGCAAGTGTGTGTAATCTCAGGACTGTGGAAGCAGAGACAGGTGGGTTCCTGAGGCTTGATGGCCAGCCAGCTTAGCCAATCAATGAGCTCCAGATTTAGGGAGGACCCTGTCTCAAAAACTAATAAAAAGACACCAGATGTTAATGTATGCACAGACATAGACACACACACGCACACACACACACACACACACACATACACGTGTGCCACACCCTATTGAATGCACACATCTCTGCCTCTGTCTGTCTCTCTCTCTCTTATACACACACACCCTCATACACACTCACACACAAGGACTCGTACACTAAATTAAGCCCTGTTCATTGTCAGATCTAAACTCCTCATCAATTGGATCATGAGTTCTCTATGGACATAAAAGAATTCTGCCAGAATGAATAAAAGCACATTGTAAGAGACAGTGTGCTGTGTGGAATTTATAATAAGAATGTTGCATAGGGTGTAATTTGTAAATTGTGCCCTTTATATGAGCAAATTCAGACTTAACATTATATATGTGTCATAAACATACACACCCTTCTGTACTTACCAAATATTAAAAAACAAAACAGCACACTGTGAGAAGCACTTATGGCTCAGCACACGTGGAGGCCATAGAGCAGCCCTCAGGGGTCTGTCCTCCCCCTCCCCCTGAGGCAAGGCCTCTCAGATGTTTCTGCCGCTGCACTGGATACTCCAGAATCACTGGCCTGCAACCGTCTAGGTGATTCTCTCCCTCCCATGTTGCTGCAGGAAGGCTGGGATTTCAGAGGCCCACCGTAGAATTAGGATTTTGTTTTTGTTTTGTAGGGGCTGGAAAGATGTCTCAGTGATTAAGAGCACATGTAGCTCTTTCAGAGCACCAGGGTTCATTTCCCACTTGAAGACTCACAACAGTCTTTATTTCCAGTTCTAGGGGACGTAAGGTGGTCTTCTGGACTCAAACACTGGGCATACACATGATGCATAGTACACATACATAAGACAAAGCACTCATACACATTAAAAAACAAGAACACAACAATAAACTCCAAATAAAACCTATGGGTTTTGTGGATCTCAACTCAGTTCCCCAAGCTTGCACACCCAGCACCTTACCCACCAAGGACAACCCAGATCCTGCTTCTCTCCTTTCGAGAACTGGTCATTCAATAGTTTCCATGGCACCCTTGGTCCCCACCATAACCTTTGTGCCCGCCTATTGCCTGACTGTCTCAGGAAGGTTTCCAGCCTCCACAGTCCAATCACCTGTCAACGTTAGATCTCTAAGTGTCCTCTCTGCATCTGTCCTTGCCACTTCCTGTCACTTTCGCTGGGGATTTAGTTAGGCCTTCAAATACCCTCAGCGATGCCCTTCCTGAGCAACATCCCTAGTCCTTCTTGTACTTTTCATCTAAGGATAGGGCCTTCATAAAGTTGCTCAAGATAGCTTTGGATTTGCCAGGTAGACTGGGCTGACTGTGACTTGTAACTTTCCTGCCTCAATCTCCAGCAGATAGAATTAGAATTATAGGTCTGCACCACCAGAACCCTGCTAATCTTTCTGAAATTCAAATGTGTTCACTGATCTTTTTGTTTCTGGTGACCATTTTACCTTCTGTGAGTATGAGTCATAGGTCTGAACAACATGGTTGGTACAGACATATAAATGCTGTCTTTATAGTATAGAATTTATACTCTAGAGAGTCAGACACTAGTGAGTTCTGTAGAAAGCCAGAGCAGGGAAGAAAGCTACAGAGGGCAGCTAACAAGGGTGGCATTAAAAATAACAAAAGTCGCACAGGAGGGGTTCATAGTATTGTCCTTGGGACTGGCTTTGAGCTCTGCTTCCAAGTGTCACCCCAAGCCCCGTGGTGGCTCAGTCCTGTCTGACCTTGGCCATAGGTCATGGCGTCTTTCCTTCTTCCTCTGTTGTCTCCACCGATCCACCTAGAACCAGCTTTGGTGAAAGCCCCAGGCTTATAGTTTGCTTAGGGAAAGGATTTGCGTAAAAATCTGGAGCCTTATTCTAACTTCAAGTAAAACTTATTACCCAACAGTGAGTGCTAGAGGGGACATGTTGAGAGTGACTAAAATGTCACTGAGAGTGCACGTACTTAAATGAAAGTGGTAGAGTCATATTTTGCTCCCTGACTGTGTCAGAGAGGCTGTGACTTATGCAAATGGTATTATGTAAAGCTGTTCTTCCTGCTCTCTGAACACCAGAAGCATCCAGAGGACTTGTGCTTGCCTTGGTTGTGGAGACAGACAGGCTTTTACTTCAGAGACTTAGGTGAGTTCCAGTTTTGTTATCACCATAATAAATTCCCACAAATTAATGGCTCACTGCTCAACTTTATCACCTCTGGGTTTTGTAGATCCAAGACTTATCCTGGAATTCTTGGCTTCTCCTCTCAGGATAGCACAAGGCAAACAGCAAGGTATTTTCCAGTGTGAGGCTACAGTTAGAATTATGACCTGACTCAATTGGGGACTAGAAGAATTGAGCAGATCAGAGGCTGGGCTTTGAGACTGATGTCCTATCTAAACTCTGTAACCACTAGAGTAAAGAGCATCTCCATACATATGTACACACACACACACACACACACCCCACACACCACACACCACACACACACACACCCCACACACACCACACACACCACACACACACACACCACACACACACCACACACACACCACACACACCACACACACACACACACACACACACACACACACACACACACACCCCATACACCACACACACACACACACACACCCCCCACACACACACACCCCACACCCCACACACACACACACATATACACCCCACACACACCACACACACACACCCCCCCCACACACCACACACACACACACCACACACCACACACACACACACACCACACACACCACACACACACCACACACCACACACACACACACCCCACACACCACACACACACACCACACACACACCACACACACACACACACCACACACACACCACACACACACACACACACACACCCCATACACCACACACACACACACACCCCACACACCACACACACACACCACACACACACACACATACACATACCCCACACACCACACACACCCCATACACCACACACACACACACACCCCACACACCACACACACACACCACACACACACACACATACACACACCCCACACACCACACACACACACACACACACACCACACACCCCACACACCACACACCACACACACCACACACCACACACACACACACACACACACACACACACACACACACACACACACCATACACCACACACACACACACACACACACCCCACACACCCCCCCACACACACACCCCCCCACACACCCCACACACACCCCCACACACCCCCCCCCCCCACACACACACGAGGAGGAAAACTTATATCTAAGTGTTCAGCAGTGATGTGTGGAGTTTATATCCTGCTTCCTCTGACGCTCTGGTGAAGAGCATCTTTGATTGCATGGCTCACCAAGGAAACCCACTGTCATATCTCGGTATTCAGGTCCCTTGTGGGTATACTTCATTACATCTGTAAGACTCATTTCACTGTAGAATTTACTAGTTATTGGTATAACACCAGGTGTCAAAGTGATAGAAGCCTGAATTTTCTCTACCTGGCCCATTGCCCATAATGGTACCCAAACCCTTATGCTGAAATTACAGACATCTCCTCTGTTATGGCACTGGCTCACAGTCTAGATCTCATCGGCTCACAAGCACCAAATGTGAGTGTTCAAATTAGAGGCAGCTGACAAATCCTGTTGAGTACAGCTAGTGGACATAGTTACTTCATATCTGTGGGCCTGTGATACTACAGTGACATGTTATTTGTCACCAGTATACAGGGCAGAATAGGCACAGCTTAGTAGGTGCATTTTCCATCAAAATGGCAGATTGTGGAAACGGAAAAGGAGTCTTGAAGTCCATCCAGGCAAATCTCACTGGACTCCAAGCATGGGAATGCTGATCATATTTCTTGTCTGGGACCACTAGGTTCTCTTCACCCCCAGTCTTCTTTCCTTTGCTGTGAAAACGAGGAGAAGAGGAGACAGAAACTGGTCTGGTAGGGGAGGGAGCCTGTCACAGCAAGTTTTATGTCAACTCGACACAAGCTAAAATCATCAGAGAGGAGGAGGGGGCCTCAACTGAGAAATTACCTCTGTAGGATCAGACTGTAGGCAATGCTGAAGGATATTTTTTAATTGGTGATTGATGTGGGAGATTAGCCCATGTCAGGTGGTGCCACCCCTGGACAGGTGGTCCTATGTGCTGTAAGAAAGCAGACTGAGCTAGCCAGCAAGCAGCACTCTTCCATGGCTTCTGCATCAGTTCCTGTCTCCAGGTTCCTGCCTTGGCTTCCTACAATGAACTGTGATTCAGCATGTGTTCTTCAAACAAACCCTTTCCTTCCCGAGTTGCTTTTGGTCATGGCTTTTCATAATAGCTATAGTAATCCTAATAAGGCAGAGCCTAAGAATGTCCACAGTTCCAAAAATGTCCTTGCTGGTGGCTGGGGATGGTTTCCTGTTATCTTGTTAATGGGCACTTCTGCCTACAGGGTTTGTGACTACATGAGGAGGTGCCAGAGGTGGGATTGGTGGCTGTTGAGTTTCCATAACCCCATCTCTCCCTCCCCAGATAACCACAATCAGAGCTAAGAAAGGCCATCCTGACACTAAAATTCTCTTCCATACTAAAAGCTATCCCTGTTTTCTGTTGAAATTTTTTATCAACCTACTTCCTGCCCAGAGAAATTTAGAAGACCAGAAACCCTGTCATTTTACCCTCTTTCCGACTCTTTGCAATGTATAGTAAGTGTTTCCAGTGCAAAGGATTCAAGAACCTTGTGGGTCACTGGGATCACTTGGGGATCCCTCACCCCAGCATGCTATTTTTCATTGTAAAGCTGTCACCAGATTTCCCCCTTAGAATGTTTTTCCCCCTTTGAAACATTTTAGTTCCTGAATCAATAAGCAAAACCCAAAACACAGGTGTTCATTTGTTCTGAGTGAACTTGATCTCCGGGAATCTGACTTTAGGTAAACAACAGGATAGGAAGCAATTTGATGCTCTTTACTTTCGTGGCTGCAGAGACCAGCCATCAGTCCTAAAGCTATTTGTTTTCCATGACTGTGGGATCAGTTCACAATAATCAACGAGAACACTACAAAATACATTAGAAATTCCACTTTGACAACCCCTGGTTGATGATATATGATAAAGTAGCCATCCATACATAAGCTAGATAGATATTACATGGATATATTCATGGCTGACCCTTGAATAGATAAGATGAAATTTGAACTGAGTAACAACTGGGCTGATCATGAAACCCAGCATGTCAAAATGGACAATAAGCAAATTAAGAGGTATCTGCACACAAGGACACATATTGTCATAGTAAAGAATATAGCAATAAAGTTTATCAGAAATTAATAAAGCAAGAACTAACGTAATAAAAATGTCACAGAATTGATTGGGGAAACATAGAAGAAATTGTTGCAAATAGTATGTTTAAAGAGACTCTGTTTGAACCTTAGAATTTCCTTGAAAATGAGAAACATTGGTGAGGGAAATAATTGCGAGACTGAATACAATATAAACAGATTGAGGAAAAATGTAAGAATAGGTGTGGGGCTCCCTACAACCCATTGACAAACCCTGTGTGAACATGTATGGGTATTTAGAAGATATAAATTGACATCCATCTTCATACTCACACACAGGCTCCAAATATTTGGCTGTTATTTCCCTGGGGCACCTGAGCTGAAATCTGCGCTCGGTCACAAAATAACAAAAATAGTCCATCATTTATTCTTGAAGCCTGGATGTCACATCAGACACTTATTACTGCATCTCAAGGACCAGGAGGGCTTCCAAGTGACAACACCAAGATCACCTCAAAGTTATGCATTTCTGAGATGCTGACATGCGGACTACCAGAGCACCCAGCCTCAGTAGCAGATGACCATGGAGAATTCTGGATGAATTAGGCTGGAGTCTTGTCATTGGCATAGGAAGAAAATAGTCCCCTGGTTATTTACTCAGTGCAAAGAGATGCAGCTGACTAGAGAAGATGGCTTTCTACCACCCTTCCCTCCCCTGCCTATCAAAGAGATTTGTTTTCAAGGCTGCTGAGGAAGGGTGTCAATTACTACAAGCTCAGATCTTGGGGATCCAGCTGCATCACACAGGGCAGAGAATTAGCTGGGGAGAACTGTGTGAGTGTGGATGAAGGAGTGATGGGAACGTTTGCAGAGAATATTTGAGATATTTGGGTGCACGTGCTTGTGACATGTGCCAGGTATGCTGGGTCAAAATGATAGTCCCCAAAGATTTGTCTAACTGGATGTTGTAAACATGGCTTTGTTTGGAAAAGGAATCTTTGCAGATGAAATAGAAGTGACCATTCTAGCTGAGGGCGGGTCCTAGATGAATAATGCATCTTCCTTCTCTTTATAAGAAGGGGAGATAAGAGAGGAAAGAAGATGATGGGAGCAGAGATCTGAGGGAGGCATCTTCAGGCCTAGCAGCACTCAGGGTTACCAATAGCAACAAGAAACTAAGAGAAAAGCATGATCTGGACTCTCCCTCAGAGTCTGCAGACACAGCCAACCCCACTGCCCTGGGATAGCAGATTTCTGACCTTCTGAACAATGAGATTAACTCTTTGTTGCTTGAGAATTTCATACATGTGCATAGTGCATTTTAATTAAATCTACCCCCTTTCCTTTCCCTCCAAATCCCCCCTTATTGCCCCAACTACCCTCACCTCCCAATTTCATGTTATTAAAAAAAACAACCCACTTAGTGCTTGCCCGTATGTGCATGGCTGTATGATCATCTGCTGGAACATAGGTAGCCTCCCAGGGGCCGAATCTCTGAAGAAAACTGACTTCCCCTAGAAGCCATCAATTGCCAATAGCTCATCTGTTAGGGGTTGTACTTCATGAGTCCCCCACCCCAGTCCATGCTAGGAATTTGTCTGGCTTGGTTTTGTGCAAGCCTAACATAAGCAGTCACACGTACTGTGAGTTCATGCTTACAATGGTCTTGTTGTGGCAGACAAATGCCATTTTCTTGCAGACGTCCACTACCTCTGGTTCTCACAGTCTTTCTGCTTCTGCTTCTGCTTCTGCTGTGATCCCCGAGTCTTGGAGGGAGGGAGTGTGATATAGCTGTCTTGTCTCTGGCTGGTCACTCTCATAGTCTCTGAGAATAATTATCTCTTCTTCTGAGCTACCCAGTCTGCGTGGTCATTTGTTCAGAAACTCTAAGAAATGAATCTATTGGGCAGGAGTGGAGGAGGGAGGGAAGGAAGAACCAAAAAGATCCTGCCCTTGTAAAGAGTGCCCAGAGTTCCTTGTTAGAATCCCCTTGGCCCATTTGTATGGGGACAACAGAGCACTACAGACAACTGATGTATAGATTTTATTTCTCATGGTTCAGGCAGCTGAGAAGTACAGTCTCAGGTCCCTCACCTGAGATCACCATGCTTGCTAATACCTGCAAAGACCCCATTTACAAACGAGGCTACACACTCTGCCACGTCATAACATGGATGAAGTCTATACTAGTCACATCTTTCCTTGCCCTGACAAAATGCTTAACAAAAGCAACTTAAGGAGGGAGGGGTTTATCCTGGCACAGTTTGAGAGTACATCCCTTCATGGTGGGAAAGGTATGGCAACAGCTGGGTACATTGCATCTGCAGTGAGGAAGTAGTCAAGATGAATGCTGGTGCTCAGATCAGTTATTTCCCCTACTATTTCAGGTAATGACTGATGTTGAACTATAGTGAATGCTGTTAGGACAGACTTGGAAGGGAAGGTCTGCAGGAAGGGTTGGCTATTCATTGTTTTGCTTGTGCTACAGAACCTCTGTTTTCATGAAAGACAAAAGTCCTGCAAGAGAAGTAACAGAGTAAGTGGGGGAGAAGCCATGATCATAAGGGAGAGAGCTTATCATGGAGGAGAATGCTGCTTGGGTGTTATGGTTTGAACATGAAACATGTCCCATAGGCTCATGTATTTGAACACTTGGTACAAGGTGATGGTGTGGCTTTGAAAGGCTGTAGAACTTTTACAGGATGAGACCTAGCTGGTAAATAAGGTCTTGAAAGTGTTAACCACCGTTGGTTTCAGTCTAGCTCTCTGCTTCCTGATTCATGAAATATCAGGAGTTGGCCCCCTTAGATTCCATTACTATGTAAGTGTCCAGTCTCCACATCTTCTCTTCTATAATGGACTATATCTTCTAAAAATTTGAGTCAAAAGAAGTCCTTCCATGATTCTTTGAGTCTCAACCTCAACATATTGCAATCTAGAATCACCAAGGAGAGTCTTAATTGAGAAATTGTCTAGATCAGGTTGGCCTGGGCACATGTCTGTGGGGATTGTCTTGATTGTTAATTGAGATGGGAAGATCCATCCTGGATGTGGGCTGCACCATTTCATGGGCACTGAATTGTATAAAAGTAAACAATGCTAGCTGAGTATACACACAAACAAGAGAGTGAGCACAGATCCATTTGTTTCTCTCTGCTCTTGACCATAGATATGATATAATGGGCTACTTGAGTTCTGCCTAGACTTCTCTCATCAGGACTGTAACCTGGGATTGTAAGCCAAATAAACCATTCCCCTCCCCTAAACTGTCTTATTATAACAACAGAAATGAAGATAGAACACTCCCTCAAGTTGCTACTGTAATATATTTTTGTCACTAATATGCTTTATTTTCTGATGGAGAAGAAGCCATATTAACAATACCACAAAGGGAATTTGCAGTTCTGGGTCAGGTGAACTAGGAAGATCCACAGCCTAAACTTATCAAACCTAGAGACTTCCCTTGAGATGAGAGGTTAGCCGGGCGGTGGTGGCACACGCCTTTAATACCAGCACTCAGGAGGCAGAGGCAGGCAGATCTCCGTGAGTTTGAGGCCAGCCTGGTCTCCAAAGCAAGTTCCAGGAAAGGCACAAAGCTACACAGAGAAACCCTGTCTCAAAAAAACAAAAAAAAAAAAAAAAAGGAGAGAGATGAGAGGTTCACTGGAATTATTCTAGGAATCACTACAAAGTCGGGGTCAAAACCCAAGAGAAATTTGGGCTCTCACTGTTGAGGGTGGTAGAGCTAATGTCAATGTGACTTTTCTTGTTGATTGATGGAAATCTTTCCTGCATGCCAGGAGGAGCTCTTAGAAACTGAATGGTGTAGCCAGTACCTGGAGGATCTGGACGGAGAGCATATAGCCCTTACAGTCTGCACCCAGGCCCTGTTGCCTGGCTTTCTACATCCCATGCTTCTTTACCACACTGTTCAGGTGAGGCTAGTTATAAGCAAAAACTGATCAGTGGGCCATCTCTTCCAGGACCCTCTCTAGTCCTCTAAGGAACCCCCATACTGGAGTCTCTGGTTCTCTTCAGGATCATTCCTCCAGGTTCCCTTTAGGTTGAAGAGCTCCCACCTGCCCTCATGGGCTAAAACTCAGCTGGCAGAGAGGAAAGACCTGTCTTAGAGGGTTTCAGTTGTTATACAGCCATTTTGTTCAAGAAGAAACACAAACATCACACATGCTGCATGAAGTTGGACACTGATACAGTTGACGATGTCTGTTTTTAACTTTTATTTTTCCACGAGAATAAGTATTGTTGGGGCTGGTGAACTGGCTCAGCTGGTAAACTTACTTGCTGTGAAACTCTGAGGACCTAAATTTGATCCCAGGATCCCATGGTAGGAGGAATCAACTCTTTTGACCTTTGACCATGCCTAGATTAGCACATACATGCTAAAAAAAAAGAACAGGTCTTTCAAAGAACACATATTGCAACATCGTCCCAGGGTGGATGATCCCTTCTGTAGCCCAGTTTTCGGTCCTTCCTTTACTTGGGCTGCAGTGTGGCTATCAGACCCTGTGCTTTGGGCCTTTCACTCCTTATTCCAGTCCCTGTACCTTCTCTTCTCTTCTGACACAGGCTTTTGCGTAGTCAGCCATGTACCACAAAGCATTTTGTTACAGCCTGAATCCACTTCAACCTTTTTGGGAATAATAATAGTTGTAATCACCAGAGGTCATGCTGGTTTAACATAGTAAAAGTTTAACTTGCTAGCCACTTTCAATGCCAACAGACTTTAAACCACAAATATAAAATGGCTAAATGTGAAAAGGAAAAAAAAAAAAGGAAGAAAGAATAGGAAACATAGGTACATAGTACCCATCCATGACCTTGGAAACCAGTTAGAAAACCTTTTATATTTTGAAAAGATTAAATGAGTGGTTGGAGAGAGACATTAAATATGATATACAGTTCTAACAATACATCCATCCAACTAATTGGAGCCTGTTTTCAGTAATGAACAAGCCTGTCGCCCATTACCAGTGCACCAGTCAACATTAACAATGGCAACATTGTGTGTTCTAGGGACCAGGAAGGCTGTGATGTGAAAATTATCCCATTCTTGGCTCCTTCAGCCCTGATTTCAAATTGAACCCTTAGAGAAATATTTGGTTAGGCTCAAGCTTTCAAACTAATGTAAATGCACTTAAAAAAATTAAAATAAATTAGAGACAATTTTTTAAAAAACCAGAACCATGTGGGTTGGGTGGATTTAGCTGTAAATTTAGACAGAACAAGGTGTGTTGGAGGCAAGTTCCCATCAGGAGTTTTAAAAGTTAAACAAAACACATCAGCATGATAAAATTCCAGGCCGGCTACCTGGTGCCAGAATGAATAAGGAGCTTCCAAGAGTACTGGCTGGGAACGGTGGCAAATACCTATTCAAACCAAAGAGAATCAAAAGACATACTACACCTAGAGATTTTATGTACAGTGGTTTTTGACTGAAATGACACATTATTTTTATTTTTTAAGTTGAATTTGTATTAGGAAATCTAGTGGACGTTAACATGTGTTACATACAGGCCAGTGGAAGTTGAAGAAGAAAACAACCCGCCTGGAATTGAGGCATTGTCCTAGTCTCTCTGCTGCTGTGATAAAACACTGGCTAAAAGCAGCTTAGCGGAGGGAAGGGTTTACTAGGCGCACACTTCCACGTCACAGTCCATCACTGAGGGAAGTCAGGGCAGGAGCTCAAGGCAGTCTTGAAGGCAGGTCAGCTTGCTCTCCCAGCATTGCCTCTGGCCAAGGAACTCGTTCATAACCAAGGAAGAACAGCAGGAACCACGGTGGATGCTGTTGCTGGGTGGCTCTGGGGCTCACTCTTTTATACAGCCCAGACCCTCTGTCCAGGGAAGAGTGCCCCGACCCGTGGTGGACTGGACCCTTCCACATTAATAAACAATCAAGACAACTCCTCACAGATGTGAGGCCATCTGTGATCTGGGCCAACCTGACCGGGGCAGTCCCCCATAGGGACACCCTCAAATGACTGTGAGCTGTGTTAAGATGACAGCTAAAGTTCACTAGGAAAATAAGAAAGGGGTTACTTTCTTCAAGAACCCAGCCCAACTCCACATTCCTGCGTCACTCCTCACTGCCTTGAGGTCTTCAGTCTTCACATGTGTTTGGTGGGGAGGGTCGTAACCAGCCCCTGTAGAGTCCCCCCAGTCAGGTGTGTCCTATCTGGAGCCCCTGTAGAGCCTGCCCAGCTCCCCATATCAGGTGTGTCCTATCTGGAGCCCCTGTAGAGTCCCCCACCCCAGTCAGGTGTGTCCTATCTGGAGCCCCTGTAGAGCCTCCTCAGCTCCCCACATCAGGTGTGTCCTATCTGGAGCCCCTGTAGAGCCTGCCCAGCTCCCCACATCAGGTGTGTTCTACCTGTCCCATCTACTAGAGTGAGCAGAGTTCTCTGCAATTGTGAAACAAGAATTTCAGTTGTCCACTCATGTGCCTAACAAGTTTCACGGCTCTTATAGAGTGTGATGGTCCCTGTCTTCTCTCAGGTCCATTGCTGTTATGGGTTTGTATCTGGTTGGACTGGACCCCTTTACCTCGCCTTCTAGCCCTTGTGAGCCACTTTGAGAGTGGGTGGGTGGTGGGAGGCAGAGGGAAAGCCAGAGCTCCTCTCGGGTTTCCATTGGCTGAGATGAGCCCCTGGCACCAGCTATATCTCTGTTATGGCTCCCCTCCTGCTTCTGGCTGCACTCCAGAGATGGTCCCTCCCTCAGTCCCTCCATCCTAGGCAAGGAGATAGCTACCTCTTGAGTTCACAGTCTCTGGGTTGCCTCACTTTACCTACTGCTGTTTTGTTTCCTTCAAAGCATTTAATTTTCAAGATAACATTTTATATTAAATTATCTGATAGGAACTTTGTTTCCCTGGCTAGACCCTGGCAGATATACCACCTGATCAGGGTAAGAGAAGTATAGATTAAAAACACAGCTTAGTATTTGCCTCAGAGGTTAACAACAGAGATGAAGAATTTCAGAACAGTGTTGTGCAGAACATGATGTGGCCAGTGACAATCTTGCACCCCAAGAATGTGATGGGGACACAGAGGACGTATGTCCTATAGAGAATATATGCTTAACAGGTACTTGATGGGAGCATGGAGGGGATTTCCAGACAAAATGGTGGAGAAAAATGTCTATAAGAGAGTATCAGTGATCATAGAGGAGGGAGCTGCTGGAAGGGTTGGAGGAAGGAGTACCCCACTTCTAACACTGGGGAGGGACAAAGCAGGGCGGAGTCAGTGACACATGCCCTGTGGTCTGGACAATAGAAACCCACTCCCACAGTTCTAGGGGCTGAGACTCCAGCGTCAAAGTGACAGATGAGCACATGCTGTCTCTGAGAGGTCTTCCAGGTGCTGATGGCAGTCTTAATCCTTGGTGTCCCTGGAGTATGGATGTACAACTCCAATCCCTCTGTTACTGTGGGATGTCTTCCATGTGCTCACCTTTGTAACCAGCTTTCTCTCTTAGAGGGACTTTAGTCACTGTATACAGGAGCCGCTGTAACCTACTGTGACCTCAAGTTGACTTCATCTGCAAAGACCTTATTTCCAGATAAGACCACATCCAAAAGTCCCAGGGGTTCAGACTCAGACATATTTTGGGCAAGTCCTAATCCTACTCATGACAGACTGGTTTACGGGGAGATGGGTATGTTTGGTGATGGGGTATGGTTTCAATGGGACTGAGGGTAAAGAGCTCTTTGCTCTCTTGGCATGTTTTCCAGGGGGTTAGACAAACTCCAAACTCTCCCTTACCAACCAAATCAAAAGCAAAGCAAGCCAGCACCTTCTCCAGGTCATGTGACCTACTGTCCTTTCTCTCCCGCAAGTCTGCACTTGCTACCTGACTCTACATGCTCTACCCACCCTTTCACCTGCTGTTCCTGCCACTCATTCCATTCTGCATGCTGTCAGCTACCTTCCCCCTGCTGGTGACACTCCACTCTGCCACACAGGACTGTTGACCTTTCCTGCCCCTCCTACAGCTCAGGTTCTGGAGAACCACATTGCTCTCCTCCCAGGCTGTTCCTCTCTTTTCCTCTCTATGGCCACGGGTGATCTCATCAGTGCCCCAAAGCTCTGAAGGCATCTCCAGTGACGTCTCTGAAGCTACCATCCTCATCATTCTGCTGTGTCTCAGGTTTTTGAAACTACTTGAGTGATCTTAGTAGCCTTAGCATGCTCACATTGCCTGGATGCAGGCTTATAAACATGATTCAGACCAAGTGACTTTCCTGCTTAAAGCTTCCATGCCTCTCTTGCCTCGGTATGCAGATGAGTATCTCATGCTGATAATGAACTCTGAGGGGGCATGTGCAGCCTCATGGCTGCCTTCTTCTTTGAATCTGTCAGGACAGATGTTTTCCTGCAGATATGACCCCTGCTCAAACACTACACTGGTGAGTGACCCTGACTGCCTGTACTCTCCCACAGAGTCTTTGTCCAGCATGAGAACTGCCTTTTTGTTTTTACCTAGCCAGCACTTATTTGTTCAGTGCTAATGGAGCAGGCTTCTGTGATGGGAATGAGAAAGCTTCTGTGTTTGAACACATGGTGTTGGTGGTGCTGTTTGGGGAGGTTATGGAACTTTTCAGAGATGTGGCCTTGTTGCAGGAGGTACATCCCCAGGGGTGGGGTTTGAGGGTTTATAGCTGGGTCCACTTCCAGTTCTCTCTCTGCTTCCTGAGTGTGGACACAGTGTGATGGGCCAGCTTCCTGCTGTCATGGCCTTCCTATCATGATGGATTGTTTTTAAGTTCTGGAGCTTTAAGCCAAAAAGAACTTCCTCCTCTAAGTTGCTTCTTGTTGGATATTCTATCAAAGAAACACAAAATAAACTAGCACACAGATGGACCATGTGAAGCCCCAGTACTGACTTGATAACAATGATAAAAGGCAACTGTACTTTCTTTGTAGCATGGGATGGACTTCCTAATCACAAGCCACAGGGGTCTGTGAGTGTCCATCTCTTCCTGCCATGCCAGCCACACTACTGATAGCTGTAGTTGTAAGATCATCACGGGGCTCTGATGCAGGCACAGTTTCTGCACACCTGTTTCAGTGAAGAACACATGTAGTTTACTAGTTACTCTTCTAAGAAGGTAGAGGGGGTCATCTGTGTTTCTGAGGCAGGACACTGGGTCTGTGATGACACCAGGATGAGGGTTACCAATGAGCACAGAATTCGGGGAAGCTGCCATCAGCAGGTTGAAGGAGACAGGAACATGAGTTTTTCTCCAACCCTTTCCATTATTAGCTATGCCTGTCTTAATTTAAGGTATTCTGTGGTGATGTATTGTGTCCCTAATATACTGTGCACCCTAATAAAGCTTATCTGAGGATCAGAGGAAAAAGCCAGCCACTATATTAAACATAGAAGTCAGGCAATGGTAACACATGCCTTTAATCATAGCATTCGGGAGGCAGAGATCCATCTGGATCTCTGTGAGTTCAAGGCCACACTGGGGAACAGAGACAAGCATGGTGACATACACCTTTAATCCCAGCACTAACCATGGATGTCTGGAGGTCTATACAGACAGAGAGGAAGTGATGTAGCTGGGTGGACAGAGGAAGTGAAATGGCAGGACAAAAAGGCATATAGGTGTGAGTAGACAGGAAGTAGGCCTCTGGAAGCTGAAGAGTCAGTAAGGTGAGGTTGGCTATGGCTTCTCCTATTCCTCTGATCTCTCGGTTTTCACCCCAATATCTGGCTCTGATTTCTTTTTTAATTAATAAGACCATTTAGCAATTTGTTTTACAGCATTCCTCTATCTAATTGTGATGTGTCCTAAGGTAATATTTTTTTCATATTTAACACCTTTTCCATTTTGCCTATGTCATAAGCCACTTCATGACTCATAGCTATGCCTCTCCTGTCCTACAGTTTCTCTGTTTAATAAATGACTGCCTTGATTAAGGTCCATGCTTAATATCCATACGGCTCATCTGCTTTGTTTGTTTCTTTACCTTTATAGCAAAGTCAAACATTTTTAGACAGTTAAACAAACACACATTTTTATTTTCCTATATATATCTGATTAAAGGGAAAGTAGCAACAATTCTAAAATCATTAGAGCAGGTAATTTCATGTACTAACACTCCTGGGAATAGCTAAAGCAGCACGTTGGTGCACATTTATAGCTGTAAACAATTTAATTTCAATACTTCCATATGACTATATGATTGTGACTTATTTCAATAACACATAGTCTTAAAAGAAAACTAATAAACACATGATTTATACATTTAATCCACAAAGATAGATAATGAAGAGCAGCAGGGTGAAACAGCGTAAAGAGAGGGTTTGTGTCAGGAGATGAGTGAGAAGTCAGGGTAGCCCAGCAGCTCTGGTCACTGCTGAATTAAACAAGCGAAGGAATACAGCTGAAGGCTTATGTATAACCGTGTACTTTGAGACACGGATGGGCATTGCTGCTCGATATTCTGTATTGCTGTTTATCACCACAGGTCTGCGGTGCTTGGGGAGCAGGGGACAAAGACATGTTGGTCACGTGACACAGAGGTACAGTTGCACAGGAGGGCTCAGTTTCGAGAGGCTGATTGTGCAGCTAGACAATGGTGAGTAAATGTACTTTACTGACCTCTTGGAAGCTGTGGTGAGCGTGGATGATCAGAGCTGTCCACACACACACACACACATACACACACACACACACACACACACACACACACACACACACACACACACACACACACTGCCTGTGTGGTGCAATAAAGATCAGGGAGACTTGTTTAGCAATTGCTATGGAAACCAGGAGAGTCTAGCCTAGAAAACAGCTATCAAGGGAAAGCTCTGTGGGAGGGCAGTGAGCTAGACTCAACTTTTTTAGTGATTTAGTAACAAATATCATATAATATCCCCCCAAAACATGATATTTAGATGTTGCAAAAAGCCCAACTTCAAGCGGTTACCTCGTGATGAAGATGGTACCAAGTGGAGCCATGTGCCTGCTACTGTGTTTGAATGAGAAACATCCTCCACAGGCTGGGGTGTTTTCACACTTGGTTCACTGAAGGTGGTGATGTTTGTGAAGGTCATGGGAGCTTACAGTGTTTCTCAACCTATAGATGACCTCTTTGGCAAACCTCTACCTCCAAAAAAATTTACATTATATTTACATTCATCACAGTATAACAGTAGCAAAATTACAGTTATGAAGTAGCAATGAAAATAATTTTATGGTTGGGGGTCACCACAATGTGAGGAACCATACCAAAGGGTCACAACATTAGGAAGGTTGAGAACCACTGCTTTAGAGTGCATCTTTGTGGAAGGGTGTCACTGTAGGCAGCTTTGAGGGCGTATAGCCTCGGCCCACTTCCTGTTCTCTCCTCTCCTCTCCTCTCCTCTCCTCTCCTCTCCTCTCCTCTCCTCTCTCTCTCCCTCCTTCTCCTCTCCTCTCCTTTCCTCTCCTCCCTCCCTTTCCCTCCCTCACTCTCTCCTCACTCTGTTCCGCAATTGTGATAGATGTGAGGTCTCAGCCTCTGGCTCTGGCCACCCACTACCATGTCTTCTCATCGTTATGGACTCTCCTTCCCTCTGTACCTTAAGCCCCAATTAACTCTCTTTTCTGCAGTCACTTTTAGTCATGGTGTTTCATCACAGCAACAGAAAGTAATGGATACAGCCAATCAAGTCAAATCTTCTTTGTTCTGTCCTGCAAAAAATAAAGCAGTATTAGAAAGTTTGGATCCCTTAGAGTAATGGAGAGAAGCCATGGAGCCAACCTGTTTGTAGGATTCGTGTATCCAGTCTAGACTCTGAGAAAGTACCTCTCTATGATGAAAACACTCCTATTTACACAGTTCAAGTGATGTCACACCAAGATCTTGTTCCTGCATCAATGTGAGTTACTCCTTGTTTGATTCTGCCCACTCCAGCCCTGTCAGATGCCATCACTGTTTCTCTTCTTTTTTTTTTAAATATTTTTATTTTATAATGAACTTAATTTCACATATCAGCCACAGATTCCCCTGTCCTCTCTCCTCCCACACCCCAGCCGCCCTCCCCCTAATATCCCCCCCCCATCCCCACCTCCTCCAAGGCAAGGTCTCCCCTGGGGAGTGAGCAGAGCCTGGTAGACTCAGCCTTGGCAGGTCCAGTCCCCTCCTCCCTACACCAAGGCTGAGCAAAGTGTCTCAGCATAGGCCCCAGGCTCCAAAAAGCCTTCCCATGCACCAAGGACAGGTCCCCAGGCTCCAGTGCCTGGGGGCCTCCCAAACAGTTCAAGCTAATCAACTGTCCCACTTATCCAGAGGGCCTGATCCAGTTGAAGGCTCCTCAGCCATTGGTTCACAGTTCATGCGTTTCCACTAGTTTGGCTATTTGTCCCTGTGCTTTTTCCAATCGTGGTCTCAATATCTCTCTCATACAATCCCTCCTCTCTCTCGCCCATTGGACTCCCGGAGCTCTATCTGGGGCTTGGCAGTGGATCTCTGCATCTGCTTCCATCAGACACTGGATGAGGAAGCCAGTGTGGCAGCCAGGGTGTTCGGCCATCTGATCACCAGAGCAGGTCAGCTCAGGCACTTTCTCGACCATTGCCAGTAGTCTACAGTGAAGGTATCTTTGTGGATTTCTGGAGACCTCTCTAGCACTCTGCTTCTTCCTATTCCCCTGGGGTCTTCATTCATCATGGTATCTCCCTCTCCTGTATTGTTCTTGCTCACCACTAAAGCAGGTTACCTTGCCCAGGTCTCTGCAACTCAGAACTGTGTAATGGACCAGCATAGGGTTGCCACTAGATGGTCCTGTTCAAAGGATGTTGGGGGAATATTATTTTAAGTTGTGTTACTTTTGTTTATGTTGCATTTGTTTAACTCTGTGAAGCTGTGTTACTGTGCCTGTATAAAACACCTGATGGTCTAATAAAGAGCTGAACAGCCAATTAATTGCAAGGCAGGAGAAAGGATAGACAGGGCTGGCAGGCAGAAAGATTAATAGAAGGGGAAATCTGGGAGAGAAGAGATGTAGGAATGAGAGAAGGAGGAGGACATCAAGGGGCCAGCCACCTAGCTACACAACCAGCAACAGAGTAATAAAGAAAGGTATACAAAAATAGAGAAAAGTAAAAGCCCAGAAGCAAAAAGCAGATGGGTTAATTTAAAGTTAAGGAAAGCTGGTAAGAAATAAGCCAAGCTAAGCCTGGGCATTCATAATTAAGAATAAGCATCCGGCCGGGCGGTGGTGGCGCACGCCTTTAATCCCAGCACTTGGGAGGCAGAGCCAGGCGGATCTCTGTGAGTTCGAGGCCAGCCTGGTCTCCAAAGTGAGTTCCAGGAAAGGCGCAAAGCTACACAGAGAAACCCTGTCTCGAAAAACCAAAAAAAAAAAAAAAAAAAAAAAAGAATAAGCATCCATGTGTGATTTATTTGGGAGCTGGGTGGCAGGCCCCCTAAAAGAGCAAAAACAACAACAAAAGGATGTGTCAATTCAGCACTCTAAATGGTCAGTGCACCTGCATTCCCAGCTTCCTGAGCACTTGAGATTTCTACCTGAGCAGGTTGCTCATGGGAGAAGGTGGATGCTCCCTTTTTATCAGACACTCAAGGGGGCTCCAGCCACAAGTAAGGATGAGATCCAGGGGTTTAGTGAGGGCAAGAGATGAGCAAGTTTCCTCTTCTCCCAGAACACTGTGGAGCATTTGGACCAAGTGTAGCCTCTACAGAGTGCCAAAAGCCAGGGCTGTGCACCAGCCAGACAGGTTGGCCTTAATCAGACTCTCTGATGAGACAAATTCTCTGTTGTACTGCATCTGCTAGGAGAGGGTTTGTTTCAAATTCTTTTCTTTTGGAGGGATATTTGAATTTCACAATAGCAAGAGAAAGTTTAAAGAGTACAGAACCCAAACCATCTCTCTTTTACATTGATCGCTGATTTTTACCATCAACACAGAATGGGCAGTGGAAGCAGAATTACATACACACATGCCACATATATACATAAATACAGAGTATGTACGCATATTGCATGCACAGAACATATACTTAAAGCATGTATACAAACAGGGAACATGCAGTGTATGTTTAAAGAGAACACACAGGTGCAGAGTACACAAGTGTAGAGCGTGCACACATATGAAATATGGATAGACAAGACACACAAAAAACATATATGTGCTCAAAGACAACACGCATGTACAAATACAGAACACACACTGGTACAGACAGAAGACACGAAAGAGAAGATACACAAAACCATGAAACACATGTACACAGAACGCATATGCAACACATAAATATACCAAACATACAACATATACAAGCATACAACACACATTGGATACACATAATGTATCCAGAAACACAGGACACACAGCTAGTATACTGTGTTCCCAGGGAAAAGACTGAAACATCTGGTGGCCTGTACCATGCAACTGGATCATTTTTATTCCTGCAGAAGTAATTTTTAATGATCTGATTATGGGCAAGATGGCACACTCCATTCTTGGAAGTTAAGTATGCACTTAAAAATCAGTCTCAGGGACAGCTATGAGCAGATGATGAAAACAAATTTGGCAAAATAGCCTAGTCTTCCCCCCAACTCTTTCTCGTGTGTGTGTGTGTGTGTGTGTGTGTGTGTGTGTGTGTGTGTGTGCACGCGCGCGCGCGCATGTGTGCATGCGTGCGTGCATGCCTGCCTACCTGCCTGCCTGCCATGTGTGTAGAGATACTCTTGGAGACCAGAAGAGAGCATTGGATGCCCTGGTGCTGAAGGTTTATGAATCACCTGATGTGGGTGCTGGGAATTAATTAGGGTTTTCTGGAAGATTACCATACACTCTTAACCATCTCTCCAGTCTCTGTTCTGACTTCAGGTAAGTTCTCCTCACCTCTGAAGTCCCTATTTCCTTTTCTTCCCTCCTACCATTTCTGCATACCCATCAAAGCACAGGAGATGCATACCCACAGAGCTGGACATGATGGCAGCCCATGAGTCTACTTCTTCTCTTCACCGTGCCCTCCATGGAGGGCACTAGACAGTCAGGTGCACCTCACCCTTCTCACCAAGTCAAGGCCTGTCTATTGATGTAATGCACACGGACGTCCCACTGGATTTTGCAGGACCTACAAGCAGAACAGAGAGTTGGTGCTGCCTGTCAGCACAGGTGATCATCCAAGGTGAGATGTTCCAGGGAGTTTCACAAAAGGTAAAACTATGCCCCTCAGTGTTCCATTCTGGACCACCTAGAGCTAGAAATGAAGTGAGATTTGTTTTATCCCAGGGCAGAAGAAAAGTGGAGTCAACAGGCCACTTGTGCTTCTGGCTTCCAGAGATGCTTCAGCGGTTGTAAAAAATTACAGCTACTTAAGCCAAGTGTACAGGGGCTGAGGATGTAGCTCACTCAGTACAGTACCTGCCTTGCCTGCTCCAGTCCTGGGCTCAATCCTTAGAACACTATCAACTGGGCATGGTGACACACACTTGTGCAATCTCAGTACTCAGGAGGTAGAGGCAAGAGAATAGAAATTCAAGATTCTTATTGTCTACATAGTGACTTTGAGGCCAGTGTGACCTACATGAGATGCTGTCTCTCCCCACCCCACAAAACCAAACCAAAACCAAACTCAGAGACTGTGAGTTGAACTGGAGACTGTTCTTAGGATTATCCCCAATACACACAAATCTCTTCACCATCTCTTGGATATTCAAATCTCTTCATCATTCAACATAAAGTCCAGAACCAGGCTTCTCCCCAGAGGGTGAAAGAAATTTTACATTAGGTTTTACGTCATCCTGGGCCCTCCATGGAATTTCCATTGTCCCACCCTGAGTTGAGCTTTGCATACTTGATAGGCTGTCAGGACTGGGAACACAGTAGGAATGAAGACAGTGTGAGTGGGAGTCTCAGTTCCTCACACCCTGGAGGACTTGTTCCTGGTGGTTTTCGTTCAAGCAGCCAGGAGTCAGAGCATGTGCATGTCCTCCACACCATCGTTTGTTCTGTGTCCGAAAGCCCCTCTACAGCTACATTTGTTTTTAATGTGACCCACAGAGGGACAACTCCACCGTGGCTTCAGTCTCTCCTCTCTGATCAACAATCTCTGTTTCTCGTTGCCGTCCTCATTTTTCTCTCCTCAAGTGGGTTTTGCATTTTTCTCTAATGCCTTTATGAATAAAATTTGTGAAGTTATAATTTCCCCGATGTAATAGCATTATTTTTGTTGTCAGCTTGACTCGGTCCAGAGTTATCTGAGGGAGTCTTGGTGAGGGGATCGCCTCAGTCACCTTGGCCTGTGGGCATGTCTGTAGAGCATTTTCTTGACTGCTAGTCCATATAGGAGGGTCCAGGCCGAAGTGGGCGGTGCTGTCACTGAGCAGATGGGTCTGGGTTGTGTTAGAAAGGTAGCAAGTCATGAGGGGCAAGTTAGAAGCAGCACTTCTTCATAGTCTCTGCTTCAGTGCTTGCCTCCAGGTTCCTACCTTGAGCTCCTGCCCTGAATTCCTTGAGGATGGACTATGCCTTGTAAACTGGAGCAGCCTCCCTCCTCTCCAAGTTGCTTTGGTCTTGGTGTTTATCACAGCCACAGGAAGCAACCTAGGACAGCAGAAGTAGCAACTGCCACATTTGAAAGGGAGATTCTTTTTCCCACTTTGGGGTTTTGAATGAGAATGGCCCCAGAGACTCATGTGTATGAAATGTCTGGTTCACAGTTGGTAAAACTATTTGGGAAGAGTTAAGGAGGCAGGCGTGGCCTTGTTGGAGGAGGTGTGTCACCGGGGATGGGCTTTGGGGTTTCAAAAATCCATGCCATTCCCAGCGAGCTGTTTCTCTCAGCGTTGTGGTTATTGTCTCAAGATGTGAGCCCTCAGCTACTCCTCCAGTGCCATGCCTGCTTGCCTGCTGCCATGCTCCCTGCTATGATGGTTAGGAACTCATTCTCCGAAACTCTAAGCCTCAATACACTTTTTGTTCTATAAGTTGCCTTGGTCATGGTGTTTCATCACATTTATAGAAAAGTAACTAAGACATCCACCAGTTGCCATTTATAGATTATCTGCATTTAGACCTATCCTACCATACACAGCATCCTCTCACCCTCACTAGCACCTACCACACCAGGAGATAGATGCTAATATGTGTGAATGTTCTGGGTGGTGACTTGGTGCTTCCAGAGCTTTCAGGGGTGATTTCACCCTTGGGATGGGCCCATCCCAGATAGTATTTAAGGTTCTCACATTCTTGACAAGTCTTAAGGATTCTGGATTATGCTGTGTGGTTCCCTGGCAGAATTCAGATACTTTGTAAACATCAACTGTGTGGCCCTGGGTGTTAATTGCCGTTCTTTTCCCCAGAGACCCACAGAGCCAGGCTCCTGGGGCTGGCCTCAGCCTCTCCAGCTTCAAGCTTTTGTTAGACTAAAACATCTGAGTGTTGAGTAAGAATAGTAACCACCGCCCCTCCCAGGTCTTCACTGATATTCCAAACTTTACATCTCAAGGAACACCACATCATCTTCCTTAAGCCTAAACAAGACCACTGGTCAAATTGACGCCAGAGAAATACGTGGAGAAACCCAGAAGACAAGCTAGAGATGAGCCTCAAGCAGGAAATAAATAGATGTTTTGCATTTCTAGAGTCACTGAAAGCAATCCCTAAGCATTAAAAATCGTGCACCCACATGGAATAATTGGAAGTGAGATGTGAGGGAATCGCATCATGCTGATCTACTTACACTGGGATGAATGGCTCCTCATAGCCAACTGCCAGATGGGCCACTGCAGTCAGTAACTCCAATGCTGAACTTCCCCCAGGCGAACAGACAGTTTTACCACCAACTGTGGACTGTTTTTTCCTTTTCTCCCTTTTCCTGAGGTGGTCTGGCACTGGTCCAGGACTTTCTGAGATCTTGCAAAGGGAGGGGCACCTGCCCAGTGTCTTGCAGTTTCTTGCTGAGTGTGCTGAGCCTTAGAGGCACACAGAAGGCCTTGATGTGCCCTGCTTTATTCCTCTGCAGTGATGGCTCAATTTGTGGTAATTTACAGGAACAAAATATGCATATCTATGTCACCTGAAGAATGTGGATAGGACTGTAAGGACTTTGTTGTCAAATAGAATCATCAGAAAAACTGCAACAAGGGGACTCGGGGGAGCAGATGTCAGGGACACAGTTGGCTGTATAGGGAGGCTTAGGAAGCAGGAAGGATAGGGTTGGGGTCTTCTCAAGGACTCGGAACTCTATCTTACAAGTCATGTCTGATATGGAGCCAGTTACATGCTTCGTTACTTAATCTGGAGACTGCAGAGATAACAGAAGAAACTGGTCCAGGCAACATTCTCTGAGTGGCTCATGGGCCTCTAGGAATGTCTCAGAGCCTTTCTGTGCAGTGTGAGGAGAGAACACCATCGATCACAGCATCATAGTCACAAAAGGATCTTGAAGTAAGACCAAGATGACATTTTCTTTTTTACTGACAAGTATTCACCCTGTTGACATAAGGGTTTATCAGAGTGTTCTAGACAGAGCCAATAGAATGAAGAGAGAAAGACCAGAGGGAGAAATGGAGGGAGGGGATAAAAGGAGAGAATTGAGGAAAGGAGAGTGGGAGAGAGAAAGAAAAGGAAAACTGGGTAACAGACAGATGGTTGACAGATGATAGAAGATAGTAGCTAGCTAGATACATAGATTATAGAGAGACATGATAGAGATTGATAGGTAATAGCTATCTATATATGTAGATTATAAAGATATAGATTATAGAAAAATAGGTAGACAGACAGTAGCTAGATAGATCAATGATAGCGATTTCATAATTCGTATGATTTTAAGTGTCAGAAAACTGACTAGTTCCAGATTAGATGAGGGAGAACCCTCTAGGAGGGTCATTCCCTCAACAAAATCCTAGGAAAGGCAAGAGCACCGCAGAGTCTCCCTGTGGACTAGGACTGGAGCTACCCTGCAGCTGGGACTCCTAGCCACCTTCTCTCATTGCTGCTTGTCCATGTGGGCGTATTATGTTTCTTCTCACAATGCTGGCGTTTCCAGATCATGAATATATCACCCTAAGGGTCTAGGTGTTCTGAAAAGAAGCCCTATTTTCCCTGTCTGAATTTAATGTCACTTCCTAGGTTGATCAATTAAGGATGAGTGGCATATTTGGGGCACAGGAGAATGGGGTGCAGGCGTCATCATTGAACACACATCCCCATCTAAGCAGCCCCTCTAGAGGTCAATGAGGTACTAACAGCAGCATCTCTTTTCTGAGGACTCTGGAATGGGGAGAGAATTCAGCTGGAATTTGACTTGAGGTTCAAGCAAGAAGGGCAAATAGATGCAGAAGCCATATGCCAGAGAGAAAACACTCCAACTACCAATGTGGCTTCAGCACCAGGCTCAAGTAGGCCTTTTCAAGCCTTACCATGTGACCCCCACAGTGAACAACAAACAACCTTCAGCTTATTTCTCTCTTTTTCTAGCCACATCTACCCAACAGCATTGTGACTTTCGTGTTTTGACTCCTATAATGAGCCACTTTGCCGGCTGGTAAGTCACCGTTCTAACTTCTGTTTTCCTGAGACCTACTGGAACCAGTATACAGGGCTGGTATACAATCCCAACATGCTTCCCATTCTACTCCTCTTTCTTGGTCCTCACTATCTCCCCGTCATGTTAAGGATGGAATCCAGCTTCTCACACATTCAAGATAAGTGCTCTAAAAGAGGCCATAGCAGAGGACTTATTCCTACCCCTGCCCATCCCAAGCTGACTATCTTGCTATTTGAAGCACTACAAGAAGCCATACTCTGTGTACACATTTTTTTTTCCAGATCCCTGAGCATAGCAGCTGTTTTTAAGGGAGAGAGAGAGATGAAATGAAGCTTTTAAGGCCATGGCTTTGGATTTCCACACTATTTCCATGGGCTAGAAGAGTGTGCGGCCTGGGACCAGTCTCTGAGCAAGGAGTCATTGAGGAGGTTGGACAGCTGAGCTCTACAGAGCAGACCTTCCTTTATCCTTCCCTAGTCTCAGTCTGCCCTCCTCATGCCTGTTCTCAGGCTGAGTTAGTGATGAAGACCTACTACTTCTGTAGCAGGAGACCTGAAAGAGGCAGAAGGCAGATGGATGAGGTGCCCTGCTTGTTCAGGTGTTTGCCTCTCTGGCTTTCTCTCTTGCCTGTCCATGGCAGATGCATTCTGTGCCCTGTCAGCCTCTGACCTGATGTGGGCTGACAGTTACGATTTGAGCACTGTGAACGGAGAGGTTAGCAACACAGAAACATAGTACAAAGTCCGACATCATAAAAGCCCACAGAATCCAGCTCCTTAGAATTTCAAGAGCATTTTCTGTTCTGTGTTTGGGCCACTGATAACAAATCTGTGGTCAGTGGACTCCCCAAAAGGAGCCAGAAAGTGACACGAGGATTGATTGGAGACCAGGTGTGACACCATTTCAGCTGTTGCTGTTCAGACATACACTAACACTTGCTGGGACCCACAGTAGTAACTCAATGATGGTATTAATGGGTCTAAATAAAGAGATCATTTATTAAAGAGGAACTTGGCAGCAGCCATGACGAAGAGTCTTGGAGGAGTCCCAGCATTGGCTGGGGACAGAGTGGCTTCTGGAAGCTGGGTCTATAAGCAGGGAAAAGGGGACTCCACTGTTTCCAGTGAAGTGAGGACTCCACCTGATGGGCACTGCACCTGGCTTGAAGGCCCAAGGCTTCCACCCCCTTTAGGCTCCAGGACACTGTGCCCAGAAGGTTCAGACATGCTCCAAACTCAGCATGTGGGGATTTCAGTAAAGGACAAACAGGAAGGGAAGCCAAGTGCAAAAGAGCCCTGTTCTAGTCAATTCTACCTGCTAGCTGAGGAGGGCATCCCAGTCAAGGGTCTTTCCAGATCAGATGGACCCTGTGGGGGTCAATTAGACTACATAGCTATGGCAGACTAGAACCTGGTGCTCACTCAGGGTTCCTGTCCATGTCACTCATCCAGCAGTGATGATGTGCTCCTCTATTTCTTTCAACTTCTGAGTTTTCTTTGATTTATCTCTGTAAAAATTTTCATCTTGCATTCTGATGCTGTTTTGCAAGTGGGTGCCATTGCTCGTTGAGGCATGGAAAAAGTGCCCCACCCCCCGCTAATTTAAGACTTTGAAATGAGTATTAAAACCTGTTTATAGTCATTTATCTAACTTAAGATGCTCTGAATTCTATTCTTAGTTGTGTAACCATCTTTGAAACAAGCTGGATTTACTTTTCACAGCAATAGTGTAGTATGTGATGGACTCATGGGGTGATATTGTAAACAAGCAATGAGGTAACATTTCTACACTTTATAGAAGCATTCAATTAAAATTAGCTGAAGAGGTTAAATAAACAGACTTAAAGTAAAATGAAGAGTAGAGATACAGCTCAACCATTAAGAGAGCTTGCTGCTTTGTGAAGGACAAAGCTTAGTTCCCAGCACCCATGTGGGGAGGCTCAGGACAGTCTATAACTCCAGCTCCCGGGAATCCAGCGCCCTCTTCTGGTCTCAATGGGTGCCTATACTCACATGAACACACTCATCTATAGGCACAAACATATACATACAAATAAAATTGAGAAAAATCTTTAAATACATAAAGTATGAAAGAAAACACATTCATGATACTCATATATTCAGTCAAACTTATAAACAAAATGTCTATATACCAATACATTTTCTAAGAGTAGCTCACTCATAATTTTTTATAAACAAATAGCTCAAGCATAATTTTGATAGCATTTTGGTTTGAATTTGTTATATCATTCACAATGAGGATTTAAAATCCCCATTTTACATGATGCCCCCATTGAATTTAAGCAACATGTACATTGAAAACAGCATAAACATGACACAGGATTCCCCCACCCCCATATTAAGCTGTTCTTATTTTCAAACTCTTAATGTATAAGGTAAAATATTGTTAGAAAATGTTATATATATTTTTCTAATTGTACCGTTCATCTAACAATGTAATGCAAGGCCTCTGATGTGCAATGGAACAGCAGCTGAAACAGTTATTCTTGAAGAGTAACTAAGCTCACGCCTCTCAATAGTAGACTGGCATTTGATGGAGGGATATGGAGAAGAATGGGATGCTGAGATGAAGCCATATATACACAGCCAGGAAGAATGGACAGCTGAGTTGGAAAACCATCAGCAATTTCCAGAATTTGAAATCCTGAATCATGACATGACACTGGTGGAATTCAGGTGTTTCTGGTACATGGACTACTCTCACTCAATGTGAGGTTGAACTGTTGACCTTGTGTACATCCTGCTTCACAAATGAGTCTGTCGGATATGCTGGGCCTATAGGCTGAAGATGATGCCCCAGCACTTCGGAGAAACCTCAGGTGACTGTCCAGACAGCTGTCTGTTTCTGTCAACTCACAAATTTTTTAGAGGTTGCTTATGTGCACTTCCTGTTTTTATTTTTGTTAGCTAATATTATTTCCTTCTTGGGTCTCTGAGGGAGTTGAAGATTAGTTAGTTATAGTTGAAGGTTAGTTAGTTATAGTTGAAGATTAATTAGGATACATTTTGAACTTACCAAAATAGGATAGATAATGAAATTATTTTCTCTGAATTTGTCAAATACAAATGGACTAGACATTGTTTAGGTATTTATTACTTGTATATATTGTATATAGTTATTATCCTTTTGTATATAGTTTTTCTTATATTAGTTATAAGCTTTTTCTTTTTTTTCCTTTTTATTAAAATAGAAAAGGGGAAATATGGTGATATTTTATTTGTATTAAAATGTTATTTGTATGTTAATAAATAAAGTTGCCCGGGGGTCAGAGCTATTAGCAAGCCATAGGAAAGCAGGGCAGTGGTAGCGTATGCTTGTAATTCCAGCACTTAGTAGGCAGAGCTGGGTAAGTCTCTGTGTGTTCAGGGATACAGCCATTATTGGATACACATGCCTTTAATCTTAATACCAATCATGGAAAACCTGGAGGCCTATACAGACAGGCTGTGAGGAGGCGGTCATGTGGTTGGGTTTACAACCAATGAGAAGGCAGGACAGGAACTCTATATAAAGACTTTAACACAGGGGTAGCTCTGGTTCGGAGAGGTAGGACCACTGCAGGAGGAAGGGTAAGGTTTTGGCTCTTGGCTCTGACCTCTTGGCTTTCTTCTTTGCATTGGTTCTGTGTTTATTGTTTGATGGGAAGGTTGGATACATCTACAGTAAAATCTCACATATTTGTTATAACAAAGGTTAGATAAGACATTGTACTTTGGCTTTGGATCTGGGATATCATGAGGCTGTAGGGATAATTTATTTAGAAGACTGATTTATCTTAAATAAAATATTTTTTGCATTGTGGGAAAATATCTACAACAAAATTGTGCCACTAAACATATTCATATTTTTATCTTCCCAGACTGAGACTACACACCTCACAGCAAGGCTCTGAAGTTTGATCTCCACTCAATATGCTACTGAGCTGTGAGAGCTAGGGCTATAAGACAGTTTACACACACAGGGTCTTCCCCAACTCCCACCACATGCACGATGTCAGGGTCATGGTTCCTTCAGATGGCAGTAGGGATTGCTGATCTCTGTGGCAGCCATGGCCAGCACTGCAGGTTCATTTGTCTAGTCGACCCAATCCCTTGAACTACTTTAAATTTTTCCTTGTTGTAGAATATTATTTTAAGATATGTTACATTTGTTTATGCTCTGAAACATTTGTTTAATGATGCAAAGATGTGTTGCATTGTTTTATGTTGCATTTGTTTAACTCTATTATTGAGCCTGTCTAAAACACCTGATGGTCTAATAAAAAGGTGAATGGCTAATAGAAAGGCAGAAGAAAGGATAGGTGGGGCTGTCAGGCAGAGAGAATAAATAGGAGGAGAAATCTGGGAGAAGATGGAAGAAAGAGCAAGAGAACAAGGAGAGAAGGATGCTAGAAGCCAACCACACAGCCACAACCAGCCACAGAGTAAGAGTGAAAGTAAGATATACAGAAGTAAGAAAAGGAAAAAGCCCAGAGGCAAAAGGTATATGGGATAAATTAAGTTACAAAAAGCTGGCAAGAAAAAAGCCAAGCTAAGGCCGGGCATTTATAATTAGGAATAAGCCTCCGTGTATGATTTATTTGGGAGCTAGGTGGCGGGTCCCCCAAAAGAGCAAAGAGTAAAGAGCCAAAGAGTTAAAACAACCAACAACGTTTCCTCTTATCTTGACTGTTCCTGCATGAATGTGAGAAAGTATTTAATGTTTTCTTGCTGGTCTCTGAGATAGATGCATGGCTCCCTCTGGTCTAAAGGTCTGAGCCAGCAGTCCAGGGATCTTGCCTTACAAAGAAGATGCTATCCACAGAATTTCCTTTAGTGACCCTGTGCCTGCCCTTGTTTACATGCCTTTTGTTTTTCGGCACACTGCAAAGATGAGCTATATGTGTCTACCATGTTCACTTGTTTGTCTTGGGAGGATGAGCTAGGATGCCCATGTCTGCTCTATAAATGAGAGGACCAGCATTCTCATCTGAGGTTGTCTGAGTGTGTGCCTCATCCCTCTGGCTGCCTGTTGTCTGACCTGGCCTGGTCTTGCCACTCAGTATCTTGGTGCCTGGTGTATCATGTATCATGGCTGCCTGTCAGATCTCAAAGCTCCTCAGGTGCTGGCATTCACTGCTGGCATTCCTCCTGAATTTTTCTAGAAAGCTTAAATCTATATATTCTAAATCAGCCTGATCTCTATGGATTAATCCACATTTGCTTTCCTTGCACGATTATAGACTTTAGAACCCCATACTCAATTTCTTCCAACACTCAGAAGGGGCTTCAAAAATTCTTATTTGGCAAACATTCAGATAGCATGTACCCCTTGGTGGACATTTTTCTAACCTCTGTCACACCCACAACCACTGAGGTAAGCAGTGTTTATCTACTATGTGTTAAGACGAGGGATTAGGTCTAGCTGGGTGAGGTTATTTGACCAGGAACTGAGAGACTGCAAGGCTGCCTTGGCCTGCTGTTCTTTGGTTCTTTGGTGTGTGCTCTTTGAGTGTCTCTCCAGTAAACCAGTTCTGTCTTGGCAGTTAGAGTAAATGTCCACTGATAAGGGAATGATGTGGTAAGGGGTTCTCTGCCACACAGGGGGATTTCTACTTTCTGCTTCTACAATAGAAACCCCCAGTGCTGTGGGTGAAGACCCACAAGGAGGTACTTTCCCCAGGCTTCTCACAGGCAAGTCCCTTCTCTTCTTACTCCATGTTCTTTGCTGTATCATCTCAAATGAGAAGTGGTCATACATACATTTGTCCTAAAACTGTAACCGTTCTTGGAGTAATGCCTGTATCACCTTATCTTTCTGCCTCTTTTTTCCCACGTTGGAAATGGGCTAACTTTGGTGGTCCCCTCATAAAATTGGTCCATAAGTAACTAAGAAGTCTCAGCTAATCTGCAAAGCCACCTCAACAGCTGAAATACAATCATTACTCCATTTCCTCCTTTCAGAACTTCTAACTAAATGTGTCGGGTCTATATTCTTACATATTTGTTTTCTCCTCACATGAGATAACACAGCTGCTCATTTTCACAGGAACTTCATCCAGACCCCCTTTAAGAAAAAACAGCCCTCCATAAGAAAAGACTAAATTCTACCCTCACTTACCAAGTAAAACAATCCAGAGAAAATTTTAGTAAAGAAAAGAACTTATGGAGGGTAAAAAGATGCCTTGAATCCCACTGTTTCAGGCATGGGGAAGCAAGGACTGGAACTGGAAGCTTCAGGTGACCACAAAGACGCTTCCTCATTATTGACTTACTTCCTGTGTTTGTAAAACAGGTCACTTAAAAGTTTTCATTTCTCAGGGTTGGGGATTTAGCTCAGTGGTAGAGTGCTTGCCTAGCAAGCCCAAGGCCCTGGGTTTGGTCCTCAGCTCTGGAAAAAAAATTAAAAAAAAAAGTTTTCATTTCTCATGTCTGTATTGCCAGAAGTCACTGTTAGAATGAACCCAAGCCCTTTCTTCTGGTTTCCCTTTCTGTGACACTTCCAATAATGGATCCTTCCATTATTTATTTATCTGACCATGCACTTGCCTTACCATAGAATTTATGTAACAGAATGGACTGTTGTTGAACATATCGTTACGGGAGTTAATGGAATTTATAACTGGTCTCACTGAATCCACAGCACCCCTAGGGGAAGTGGGTATGGGTAGCAATATCATGCCCATTTTACAGATTCAGAAATCGAAGTTTCAGACTCTCAGCCATCTTGGGATGGGGTTGGGGATGTTGGAATGGTTGATTTAGATAGATATTTAGAGATTGAGCGCTTTCTGGGAGTGATGAGGACAGACAGCAGAGCTCTGCTTACAGTGTGGGCAAACTATGTCTCCTGAGACTTGTTTAATGTTTATGCTACCTGTTGGTTTAATTGATGATATTTAATTTCCCTCCTAACATGACTGGTCTATAGCTGAACACTTCAAAATGAAAATGTAGACATGACCGAACCTCTTCCCCATCTTGGGTTGACATGTTTAAATCCAGGAGAGTCTTTGGAACTGTAGATTCACACCTTTCAGAAGCAAGGCTTGTAAGCTTGTGTGGTGTGACATATGCTCAGAGAGCCTTGGTTCAACCCAACCCTCAGAGCTCTTTTAAACAGCAGGTTACAAATGTCCTTAGGCTGTGTGTGTCCTGGGCAGAGAGTTCCTGAGGAGACCTTGTCAGAATCATTCCCTGCCTCATGGTAGATGTTACTCTCCAGGTGAGCCTCCGCCACATGAACATAAAAAAAAAAGAAAGAAGGAAGGAAAGTCAATCTGTCAGAGGTAGAGGTGTCTCTTGTAGAACTTGTTTATAAGAACTTGCAAGACAGGACAGGGAGGCAGGGTGCAGGTCCCACATCATGAGAGTTGCACTAGCAGTGACCAGACCAGAAGAGCCATACTCCAGAGGAGAACAGTGGGTCTTGGAATGAAGCCAGCTAAAGAAGGTCAAGCATGGAACAGGGGTGGAGAACAGTGAGACACAGGGCGGAAGCCAGGAGCTCTCCATGGTAAAGATACATTTAGCTCAAGTGTGGGATACAGATCAATGGGTTTGATTCCTTGTAGGTGGGATTTATGGAAGCCTGCAGGAAAAAAGGATAAAGATCCCACCCTAGTGCACTTAAAGGTCCTTCCTCTTCCTACACTCACCCCTGAATATGCCTTTATCCACTGGACAGCTGATGGCATCCAGAGCCTGCCAACAGCATTTATCCAGGTGGGTGGCAGCTGACAGCTCATCTTTAGTGTATGGCAAATTATGTTTTCTTCTTAGGTAGAAGAGAAAAGGAACACATGGAGCTGAAGCATGGAGAACAAACATGAAAGGGGTGGCATTGTGCCAATAGTCCACAAAAGGAAGTGTGGAGATGTCAAATAGGCACAGTGGCTGGAGTTGAGAACACACTTGGGCCTGAAAGAAAAGTGGGAAGAACTGAAGCTCATGCAAGTGGGTGGATATGTGAAATGCTCACTGTAGCACCCAATGATCAGTCTTAGACACAGTTGGGTCATTTATGTCCCTTCTCATCCTTCCTTACTCTCTTGTCTCTTCTTAATATAAAAAATTGTTCAGTCTTCTACATGAAAACACCAAGAGACACACCACATTGCTCAGGTAAAAGGGAACATATCTTGAAATCTTCTGAATGGCCCTGCCAGTCATGATGGGTACATAAGCCATGATGTCCTTGTAGTACAATGCCTAGTTTAGGGATTAGGTCACTGTGCTGGCTAGTTTTATATCAACTTGACACAAGCTAGAGTCATCAGAGAGGAGGGAGCCTGAATTAAAAAAAAAAAAAAAACACCTCCATAAGGTTGGGCTGTAGGCAAGCCTACAGGGCATTTTCTTAATTAGTGATTGATGTGGGGAGAGCCCAGCCCATTGTGGGTGGTGCCATCCCTGGGATAGTGGTCCTGTGTTCTATAAGAAAGCAGGTTGAGCAAGTTGCGTAGAACAAGCCAGTACACAGTACCCCTCCATGGCCTCTGCATCCACTCCTGCCTCCAGGATCCTGCCCTGTTTGAGTTCCTGTCCTGACTTCCTTCAGTGATGAACAATGATCTGGAACTATAAGCCAAATAAACCCTTTCCTCCCTAAGTTGCTTTTGGTCATGGTGTTTCATCACAGCAATGGTAAACCTAACTAGGATAGTCACCATGCCTTCTTGTTTTATATTTAGTTAGTCATGTTTATACTGATGTTTATACTGTTTATACATGTATATACATGTTTATACTGATCTTGGTGATGCCCAAATGGCTTGGTGAGTTTACCTCTGGCCCCTTTGGCAGTGGAGATAACCAAGCTGTGTCTCATGGGTAGGATGTAGAGTGCATTCCAAGATGACATCTTCCTTTTTTCTCTTCATAATCACTACCTAGAAATATCATCTCTCATCTTGATGATGATGATGCTGTGGAAAAACACATACTTAGAGAAAAACCAAAGCATATGACACTCCTCACTTAAATGGGTGACTATTAGACCATCTGATGCAACCCTCAGGCTTCAGGCAACCATGGAATGCAAGGGACTCCCAGATGAGATGTGGATAGGTCAGTCATGTCAGAGACATACTTGGCAAGTGGATCACCGCCATTCACTCCTATGCTTGGGGCCATCACAGTGCCGGCATCTTTTTGAATTTCTATGCTGTCAGTCATATTGTGTCTTTGATGGTTGACCATCATCAGCCATCCTGTGCAGCCTGGTGTCGTTCCTCTCTGAACACTATGCTTCCCACCTGCTCTGGGAAGGTGGAGTCCCCAGTTCCAGGCTTTCCTGGAAGCTGAGTCCTGCATCACAATCTGTCTCTGGAGAGTATTTGCCTATGTATGTATGTGAAGGCTACAGACCAGATACCACCTCTCTCTTGTTCATTGCTACCTTCCAGGATCTAGTAAAGGACCTTTGCATGTTTGTTTGACAATACAACTAGTTAGTAAGAATCATAAGCAACATAGGAGGGAGCCGAATCCTGGAAAGGTTAATGATCACTCTAGGAAAGCAGCTGCCATCTTGTCTCTTCTCTGGAGTGTGGGTCCTACTCGGGTCTCAGAGTCTGTATTAGGTCCTTAGTTCTTCTAAGGGCTTGGGCTTTTTTCCTGGGATATGCAATTTCTTCTCTTTGGCCACCCAAACTTTGGATTTAGTTTGCGAAATGAAAGTCCATGGAGTGAGGTCAAGAGGCCTCTTTAAACCCTGAAGTCTCTCACCTCACTCACCTGATTCTGTAAATCAGCCCTTCATTATAGACACCCATTTCAATTAAGAATATATGAGGTCCAAAAAGTGTTACTTTTCTCATGCAGCTCACTTGTATATATGTATAATTCTTAGAACACATGTTTTTCATTCAAATTTAGCTTTTTATGTTATTTATATTAAGTACTCAAGATCACATTTATGACACATTTTTATAGTGTCATAAAAACCTGGAGGGATAAGTGGGGGTAGAAAATATAACTGCTCTCAAATCTGTCCTGACTAAACCCTTAATGTTTGAATGTGGGATGGTTGCAGGGTAACTGTGAAGTATCTGTTTTCAGGAAGAGATCATAGAATAGAAACAACAGCCTTGGTGGCTCAAAGCCCATTTCAGGCTTGGGTTTGGTGGAATGATGACCCAGACCACTTCAACCGAGAAAGCCGTTTGAGGGACAAGGCTGACTGACAAAGGGAAGCTCTAGAGATGGGGGGAAACTGTCCTCACCATCACAAACAGGATCCACTAGAAAAGTCTGGCACAAACGACTGCTGCTTATGCTTTTAAAATTCAGCTGTGGGGGCTAATACGATGGCTCAGCGGTAAAGAACGCTCATTATTCCTACAGAAGACCTAGGTTCAGTTTCCCAGCTCTCACATGGAGGCTCACAACTTCCTGTAACTTCAGTTCCTGGGGACCCAGAGTCCTCTCCTGCCATCCATGGACACTGCACACGCGCACGCATATACACACATAGACATATACATACACATAAAATAAATAAGTAAATAATTAACTAAAACAAAACCTTTGAAGGTTGTTGTGACCTCAGTGTGTTTCCCCAAACCTGTGTGTTGAAATCTCAGCCTGCAACACCTTTTATTTTGTTCTGCTTTCACCACTCAAGGACTCAGTGTTTGCAGCACCATCTTGTAGGCAGACAGCAGTTCTACTTGAATGCCAGGACCTTGATCTTGTACTTCCCAGCCTTCAGAAGAGGGAAAAACAGGCTTCTGTAATTTATAAATGATCCGCCCTCAGGTATTGAGAAGCCTGGCTGAGAGAGTACTTTCTTTTCTTTCTCTACAAGAAGAACACCCTAGTGATGCGAATGGCTGGGGGTGGTGCTAAAAACGTGATGATTTATTCATGTGTAGGTGTATATATGTGATGGTGTGTGCAGGTACCCATGGAGGCTATAGGAGGGTGTTGGATCCTCTAGGGCTGGAGTTACAGGTGGTTGTGAACTGACTAACTAGTTGTTGGGAAATCAAACTCCAGTCCTCTGCATGAGCAGCAAGTGCTCTTAACCACCCAGCCATCGCTCCAGCCCCAATGTTGAGTCTTATTGTCTGTTCTTCCTGGCACACATGTGTGTTTGTCCCACCAGTGGGAAAGCAGGCATATAATGGGCACAGTATCCACATGTGCATCCTTTGAGGACAGCTAGCTTGCAAGTGATGCAGATTCAATCACCTGGTCATTGATGGACCACAGATTGGGATACAACTGGACCACTTAGAATGGAGTTGGTGACTACAGCTCTCATAGCTTCTGCTTCCCATAATCTAACTTCAAGTTCCCTAACTTATCTTGCCTGTATAAGGTGACTTCAATTAAATCTAAAAACTAGCCTGACATCATGCTGAATTTTCATGCTTGTTCTCCACAAGTGAGCCCCATTTGAGATGCTGAGCAGCAGGGTGTCCCTGAGAGGGGTGCTTTGTGTTGATTTGGTACCCAACCTTCTTTCTGGAGCAGCTGCAGCCAGAGATCAACAAGAAGACTCTGCTGGCTTTTGTGAATGTGATCGGCTCCTATCATTTAAATTCCCACTGCATTTCTGAGATGCTCTGCCTGGTCCTGCACTCACAGGGTCTCTGTGTTGCTGAGCAGTGGTGAATACAATGGGCTCTTTCCAGGCCTGTGGGTGACATCTGAGCTGCTTGCCAGTTCCGTTACCCTGATATGCACAGATGAGCTAGTTGTATTGAGAAAGCTGTGAATCTATCATGGCAGGTGGCATCTACTGTTTGCTTACAGTGTGGCCAGAGTCATTCTGAGTACTTTCTGTCTGGAAATCTGCCTTCCTCCTTTCAGCAGCTCTATGTTGGGCTCCATCAGGACAATGGGTAGGTTGCATGTGCTGTCAGATACAAAGTGTGTGTCCCCAGAGGTAAGGCTCGACAGCCACCGGCATTGGCAGACCTGCATTTCTGCCCTGTACTGGTACCTACACACCTGCCTTCCTCTGACCTGCGGCCCACCTCCAGACAGCTGATGAGAGCCTATTGTAGTTAGAATCTACCCAGAACTCAGTGGTGGTGAAATGTGGGAATAGCCTCTGTACACATCAGAATCTACTACAGCTAGAATGCTGATGCTTGGGACTGAACAAAGGAACTGTAAAGTATTCTTACAATCCAATCTGTAATGCCAGAATCTCTTCACTTCACAGCACTTGGAGATGTGCTGATATTGATGACATCACCTTGAAGGAAGAACTAGCCCCATTGTCACAACCTAGAGCAATCCCAGTGTTTGTCTCCAGTCCCACCATCCAGGATAACCAGTGTAATCCTGGTGTTTGTCTCCAGTCTCACCATCCAGGATAACCAGTGCAATCCCAGTGTTTGTCTCCAGTCCCACTGGCCAGGATAACCAGTACAATCCTGGTGTTTGTCTCCACTTAGTTCATTTCTACTTAGTATCTACACTATGTGTTATCATTACTCTTGTCAACATAATTATTGCAGTCATGACTAGCATCCTCAAATCACCATGTGCCAAGTCCTTTCTCTCCCTGGATTGTTTATACTTTCTGATCTCCCATGCTTACGGATCAAAAGAGTTAATATAAAAATGGCCACCCGCCAAAAGCAGTCTACAGTTTCAATGTTATTCCCCATCAAAATTCCTGTTCCCTTAGATTTAATTAAATTTGAGGCAAGGTCTCACTGTGTAGCCCTGGCTGGCCTGTAACTTGCTATGTAGACCAGAATGGCCTCAAACCCAGATCCTCCTGTCTCCGCCTCCGGAGTGCTGAGATTAAAGGTGTGGCCACCACTCCCGCTTCAAGCCTGTGGCTTGTAATACACTTCATTTCTTAACCAAATTGAAGCTGCTTTCTGCTCTTCACTCGACACCTGTTTTTCCTTTACAGAGACAGGACTCGCATAGGTTGTGTGAGCTACTGACCTGGAAGGAATGATATCATGAGCAATTTGTACAGCTGTGATTCTAGAGTAACAGGGAGGCAGTAAGAGGACACAGAGGCCACTCTCGGGATCTTAGGATTCTAGTGCTTCAGTGATAGATGAGATGATTTTGATTAACTTAGATGTTTGGTATTAATATTTTAGGATTCATAACCTAAAACTTCTCATTGTGCTATTTAAAATAAACATGAAGTAATCTCATTTGCAATTCCAAATATGAGTATTTTGAACTAACTACTTTTAGGTGTGAAATCCAGCAACTAGCAGTGAATCCATCATCTCATAATTAAGTATCTCCGTTACTTTCCTGTTGCTGTGATAAAATGCTCTGACAGAAGCAGTTTAAGGGAGAAAGAGTTTATCCTGCCTACAGGTCAAGGATACAGTCCATCATGGTGGGGAATTCAAGGCATCTGGAGCTCGAAGCAGCTGGTCTCATTGCATCCACAACCAATAAGGAAGGGGAGATCAGAAAGGAGGGAAGAGAGGAGAGAAGGGAGAAGGGAAAGGAGAGAAGAGGGTAGAAGAGGGGGGAGAGAGGAGAGAGTGGTCTTCCGGAAGAGCAGTATGCACTTACTTCTGAGCCATCTCTCCAGCTTTGGTTTAAGGGCATTTAAAAGTTCTAAACATCCAGAAACATTTATTCTTTTTATTAATTAATTTTTATTTCTCTCTCTTTCCCGTGTGTGTGTGTGTGTGTGTGTGTGTGTGTGTGTGTGTGTGTGTGTGTGTGTATGTATGTATGTATGTGTATGCGCATGTGGGCACAGCACACATGAGATGAGAGGACTGTGGAGTCAGTGTTCTCTTTCCACGTTTACATGGGTTCTGGGATCACCATACTTGTACATCAAGCATCTTCACATACTGAGCCACCTTGCTGGCCCAGAAAAGTGTCTCCTTACTTTAAAATGAACTCTCACCACTCCTAAATATCCACAGGGACTCGATTCTAGAATGTATGAGTAGGAGAATCTGAGGTTGCTCAGGTTGCTTATATAACATGGAATATTATTTGCATATCACCTATCAACCTTCTCCAGTATATTTTAAATTATTTACAATACATATTGGATATAAAGTGCTGTAAATAGTTGTTAGTCTATATTGTTTGGGGAGTAAGAATGAGAAAAATGTCTGTAATTGTTTAGTACAGACAATTAAAAGAAGATTTATTTGTTTAAAATTTTATATGTATGCATATTTTGTCTGTATATATGTAAGTGCACATCTATGTGCCTGGTGCTCATGGAGACCAGAGAGGGTGCTGGAACCCCCTGGAACTGGAGTTGAGGATGACTATGAGCCACCATGTGGGTTTGGGAAGCCAAAGTTCCTTTGGAAGTGTTCTTAACAGCAGAGCCACCTTTCCAGTTCCCACAGGATTGGTTTGGCAGAGTGGATGGAGGGGGAGAGTAATCAAAGAGATGTCTTGATGTGGGAGGCATTTTGGGGCCAGGCAGAAACCTGATGCAAGGGAAACTCCCATGAATCTACCAGGATAACCCCAGTTAGGACTCCTAGCAATAGTAAAGAGAGTGCCTGAACTGGCCATTTCCTGTATTCAGCTTGGCAACTATCTGAATTGTCATCAGAGAGCCTTCATCCAGTGACTGATGGAAACAGATGCAGAGATCCACAGCCGAGCACTGGGCTGAGCTCAGGGAGTCCTGTTGAGAGGGAGAAAGGATTGTACAAGCCAGGAGGGTCAAGGTCATCACAAGGGAACCCACAGAAACAACTAACCTGGGCTCATAGGAACTCACAGACTCTGGACCAACAGCTAGGGAGCCTGCATGGGACTGACCTGGGCCCTCTACATACGTGTGACAGTTGTGTAGCTTGGTCTATTTGTGAGACTCCTAATGCAGAAGCAGAGCCTGTCCCTAACATTTTGACTGCCTTCCAGGAACCTATTCCTCACACTGGGCTGCCTTGCCCAGCCTTAATACAAGGGGAGGAGCTTAGTCCTACCTCTACTTGATATGCCAAGCTTTGTTTACACCCATGGAGGCCTGCCCCTTTCTGAACAGAAACAGAGGAGGAGTTGATGGGGGGCGGGGAATAGGAAAAGAGGACTGAGGGGAAACTGCAGTTAGAATGTAAAATAAATGAATAAATTTAATTAATATTTAAAAAATCAAATATTCACTCTGGGCTTGATTGAATTCATGGATGTGGAACCCACTAGCACAAAGGGCTAAAGGTATTTATGTTACTCATGGCATTCTTTCCAATTCATTATTTTATTAATAGTTTAATGTTGGATTTAAATGCATGTACACACTGTCTGATGATGATCAGGCTGATTGACATGTCTGTTATATCAGAGATACATGGCCTTGCTTTGTGATGGGACCATTCAAAGTCATCTGTTCATAGAAGGAGTCATTACTTCTGTCTCTTCATGTCACATAGCCAGCTAAGCTTTGTAGCAGGCCCAAGCCAAACAGTTGGCCAGAGTTGCTGTTGGGTGGGCCTGTAGACTGTGTTCCAGGCCATACCACCTCACAGGTGTCTCCGCAGTTTCCTGGGCTGCCACTGGGACCATCCACTCCAGTCTATAACCTCCTTGGCACCACAATCTCTAATTGATCAAGCAGCTGTTGGGCTGAAGAGGGCATGCTGCTGTTGGTACTGAGAAAATAGTATCATGCTCTATGCTTCTGGTGCAGATGCTCCCAGGATGTGCCTGATGCTGGGGGAACCTGTGAGATCTAAGAAGATTCATAATCTTTCTGTAGTTGGTTTTCATAAAATGGGGTTTAGAGACTATATGCTGGCTAGTTTTGTGTAAACTTGACACAAGCTAGAGTCATCAGAGAGGAGGGAGCATTAGTCGAGAAAATGTCTCCATAAGATCCAGCTATGGGCAAGCCTGCAAGGCATTTTCTTAATAGTTAGTGATTGATAAGGGAGGGCCCAGCTCATGGTGGGTAGAGCCACCCCTGGGTTGGTGGTCCCGGGTTCTATAAGAAAGCAGACTGAGCAAGTCATGGGGAGCAAGCCAATAAGCAGCACCTCTCCATGGCCTCTGCATCAGCTCCTGCCTCCAGGTTCCTCTTCAGTTTGAGTTCCTGCCTTGGCTTCCTTCAGTGGACTGTGACTCTGGATATGTAAGCCAAATAAACTCTTTTCTTCCCAACTTACTTTTGGTCGTGGTACTTTATCACATCAATAGAAACCCTAACTAGGACAGGCCATGAAGTGAGTATACACTGATGATCATAGTAATTACTACAGTAGACAGGATTCACAGTTATGCTTTGATCAGATGTCCTGTCTAGATCTCATTTACCTTTAAGCATCTCCAGGAAGCAGGTACGATTACCACCACTATTTGCTGGAGGAGGAAACCAAGGTACAGATAAGCTCAGTGATATTGTCAAAGTCTCATAGCTAATAAGTGGGAGAGGAGGACTCAGGCCTAGCTTTGACCCCTACCTGGGTTCCTGGTACTCACTACTGGCTATATCAAATAACAATGTAGTATGTGTGGTTTTTCTGGGACAGAGATGGGGGTGCACAGGGAGACAGACAGAGACAGATGAGGGGGTAGAAGTGGATAGTTGTCAGGAGCTGTGGATATCAGCCAGACTATGACCTGACTGTGTTAGGATCTCTGCAAGCCTCCAGTGTTCATGCTGAGCCCATAACCCCAGAGCCTTCCTTATCTGTCTCTCAGCTATGTAACTTAAAGTTGTGATCTCCAAAGTACTTCACACATTGAGTAGAAAAAGGTCATGATAAAAGTGAGAGATGCAGTATAGAGATATCCAGGAGGACCATGGGAAGAAAGGACAAGAGAAAGTTTGAGTTCAGAGTACTAATTTGAACTTGAATGCCTGATGTATCATCACTGTGTCCACACACACAAAATGATCTGATTGGAAACATAGCTCGATGTCAAAATACTATACAGTGTTCCTTACACAGAAGTCCAATCATACAGGTGCCCCGTCACACAGTGGGATACAAGACCAGCCTGATGGCCAGGGCCCAGACCCTGGGGCACAGGTAAGCTCAGCTGGGCATTCACTGGCCTCAGAAAGTCTGACTCTCACCCTTATACCGTTGACTTCCTTTAAATGTCTTTTTAAAAATTGTATTGTTGGAGTTTAAACAAAATTCAGTAGACACACTGTTCCATCCTCCTCATTCCAGCTCGCACTCTCCTGAGGCGGGCTGTCTCCATTTTAACCCGTCCCCTGGTATTAACTGCCATAGTTTTCACCAGCCTTCAACCTCTGTGCAGGTGTAGAGACCACCTGCTCACTTCCTCTCTGAAAGGCAGAGTCTTAGCTCCTGACCTGCGTCGAACAGGAGGGAGCCATTTCCCCTCCCACCCCACACACAATAACTTCAGATTTGGTTTCAGTATTTACATGGCAAGCCCAGGGGTCCTGAGAGTGCATTCTTCCCCCATACACACTGTGTTACCTCTGACAGGAGCCCAGGTGTCCCCCACACACACTGTGTTACCTCTGACAGGAGCCCAGGTGTCCCCCATACACACTGTGTTACCTCTGACAGGAGCCCAGGTGTCCCCCATACACACTGTGTTACCTCTGACAGGAGCCCAGGTTTCTGTCCTCTTGCTTGCCTTGTTCTCAGAGTAACCCCACTGATTGGTTCCTCGTCCTTAAACACAACGGCAGCCCTCTCAAAGTATTTCCCACATGCCTTTTCTCCTTTTCCGCACGGTAACAACCAACCACATTCTATGTGTCTGGTGTCTAAGCACATGCCAGATTCTGGGAGGCTCCACCCCAGGCTGTTTGTGGGAAAGCATACCTAAGTTTCTCCATGATTTAAAAAAAAATAATTATTTTATTTCACTCAAAGATTTTATTTTATTGCATGTGTTTTTTTTTATATTTTTACCTTGAACTGTGTCTCCTTCTGCCTTCGGCTTCTGAGTGATGGGATTTATAGGCCTGACCTACCACCCCAGGGCTCTTGGCTTTAAAGATAACATCTTCAGAGCACCTGGTGCTGTTAATGGGACATTTATGCCCCCCCCCCCATCTCTCATTACCTTTAGTGATAATCCTTCATAGGGGAAACCCCAGTCTCTCCGGTTAATGGCAGCTGTTCCTTCCCACCGCTTGTTCCCATTATGGGTTGTGCTCATCTGTTCTCCATTTTCCATTCTTCTGGACTCAGTTCTTTTGTGATCAGGTAGGTGAAATACCCAAGGGAAGCACTGCTCAACAATGGAAGTTTACAAGCAACAGACACCTCTCCTCACAGCTGAAGGTCTGAGACCAGGGTGCAGCTGGCCATGTTCTGCTGAGGAAGGGCCTCTGGGTGCCTGTGGCCATATTCTGGTGAGAAAGGGCCTCTGGGTGCAGCTGGCCATGTTCTGGTGAGGGAGGGCCTCTGGGTGCAGGTGGCCATATTCTGGTGAGGAAGGGCCTCTGGGTGTAGCTGGCCATGTTCTGGTGAGGAAGGGCCTCTGGGTGCAGGTGGCCATATTCTGGTGAGGAAGGGCCTCTGGGTGTAGCTGGCCATGTTCTGGTGAGGGCCTCTGGGTGCAGGTGGCCATGTTCTGGTGAGGAAGGGCCTCTGGGTGTGGCTGGCCATGTTCTGGTGAGGGAGGGCCTCTGGGTGTAGCTGGCCATGTTCTGGTGAGGGCCTCTGGGTGCAGGTGGCCATGTTCTGGTGAGGAAGGGCCTCTGGGTGCAGGTAGTAATTGTACAACAGAATTGTACAACTATTATTAAACTAAACGGTACATTTTATTACTCCCACCCAGTACCCTCATATCCATTAGAAGTCCGTTCCCTTTCTCCATTTAGCCCGAGTCCTGGGCAATCACCCACCTGCTTCACCTGTAACTTAACCTTATCCTCACCTAACCTACTTATTCTTTGTTTTTACATACAGGGACAGATTAATTCATAAACTAGATCCTAGGGAGAGGATTAAAACAATTAATACACAATACAGGGTAATCATAGTAACACATTTTAATAAAAGTTACGTGAATAACTTATGTGAGTCTTTTTCCTCCATCTTAAAATGTCTTTTGTGCTGGATCTTAGCAACCTTCACCTACAAAAAATTTTTCTTCATAAAGTCAAGAACTTATATATTTAAAAAAGATTTTTTAAATTTTACGTGTGTGTGTGTGTGTGTGTGTGTGTGTGTGTGTGTGTGTGTGTGTGTGCATGTTTGTGTGTTTCCCTATAGCTAGAGTTACAGTTCTGTGAGCTGTCCAATATAAATGCTGGGAACTGAACTCAGGTCCTCAGCCAGAGCACTTGTGTGCTCTTTACCAAGGAGCCATTGCTCCAACCCCAGAATTTACACTTTTAACTAAAGAAAAGGATTTTTTCATTTTTTTTATTCTTGTGGTATTAGAGACTAACCTCAGATCTCTTCTCGGCCTTTTGGCTAAGATCAAGTGAGACTAACCTCAGGGCTGTGTGCATGGCAAGCACTGTCTACACTACCACAGAGTCACATCCACAGTCTGGTTTTACTTGGAGTGTCTGAATTTCCAGTTTGTTACTCTTGTGCGTTGTGATTTTCTTAAGGAAAAGGGGCGCATTTAAGCACAAGAAGTGTCCCCTCAGCGGGTGCTCTCAAGCCTGAGAGGATGGCGAAGTAACTAACAGGCAAGTAGTGTATAAGGCATGGAAACACTGACAAAAGCGACCAAGGCATCTTGTCACAGCAACACAGACCGATTAAGGCAATCTGAGCCTCTGATGATTTATGATGCAGTATCTCATTGTGCATTTTGTTTGTGTTCACTGATGAGTGATGAGAGCCTTTTTGTGTTTTATTGGCCATTTGCATATTTTCTTTGGAGAAATGTCTAATCACATTCTTTGCCTCTGTTTTAATTGGGTTATTTTTTAATTATTGAGTTGTAAGAGTTATTTATAAATTCTGAATAAAAGCCATTCTTCAGATATAAGATTTGGAAGCATTTCCCCCATTCTGTGGGCTGCATTTTTACTTCCTTGATCAAATAATTTGCAGCACAAGAGATGTTAATCTTGTGGAAGTCTGCTTTGTAAAAATTTCCTTTTGGCCATGGATGCCTTTCTTGGTGTATTTGAGAAGACTCATCTAATGCAAGTTATATCTCTATCTCTATCTCTATATCATCTATATCTATATCTATATCTATCTATCTATTTATCTATCTATCTATTTATCTATCTATCTATCTCTATATATTTTTTTCCTATATTTTCTTCCTGGAGTTTGACAGACACACTTACATTTAGATCTATAGTCTATTTTGAGCTGAGCTTTAGAGATGGTATAGAGAGATTCAACTCCATTCTTTAGTGTGTCCACATATAACTGTCTCTAACCACTGATTGCAGCTCTTTGAATTACTCATCGCCTTTGTTGAAAGTCACCTGATTCTAATTATTGAGGTTTATTTGTAGCTCAATTACTTTCTATTGATTTCTACGCCTGTCCTTAGGCCGGTAACACACTGTCTTGGTTTCTATACCTGTGGAGTTAGCCTAGGAACTGGAAATAGCTTTGCTATTCTTTTCTTAAAATTGTCTTATTTGAGTGTTTCCACATGAATTTTAGGCTCAATTTATCAATTTCTGGGGAAAAAAAGGCAGTTGATATTTTGACAGTGATTGCATTGAATATATAGATTAATTCAGATAATATTGCAGCATACTAGCCAAGGGTCTCAAGAAACAGAATGAACAGAAGATACATACATTTATGTGTATGTATGTGGTTGTATGTATGTGCTGACAAGCCTCATGAGAGACTATTTGCAAAGTAGAGAGCCAAAGAAGCAGATTGTGAAGGTCAAGGAAACTACAAGTGCAATGCGGGCCATGTTTAGAAGCCTCACATCCAGGAAGTCAACATTGTAGCCGTCAGACTGTGATCAAAGGGTTAGGGTTGGTGGAGGGGTGCTGGTGCAATTGTCAGGGTCCAAAGTCCAACCAACCTGGAGTCTACATCCAAGGTTAGTCACTGTGGTGGAAGCTGCAACAGTAGGGCATGTCCCTCTGCAGGCAGGACAGCAGAGACAATTTCCCTTCTTTTTCTGACCTGTTATGTCTGGATTTCCTATCAATAGGATGGTGACTGCCCACATCTGGGATGTGTCCTCCCTACTCAGTGCTCCAAGTCACACAACCATCTTGTCTAGACCACTCTCACAAACACACCCAGAAACAAGGCATCTATCTTGTTATCTGCAGTTATCTAGCTAGCCTGACTGAATGATGTTAAGCATCAGGTGACATCTTAACGATTCTGGTTCATAAAGCCCGGATACTTTACATTCATTTGGGTCCCATTTACCATTTCATTGTCTTTATGACATGTGTCTTGTATTCCTTTTGAAAGACATATCCCTAGTTTTTTTTTTTTTTCCTGTTCCTTTTGTTGCTGTCATGAGGTAGTGACCTTCATCTTCATTTCCTTTCTAGGTTTGGCAAAACTGCAGAGAAAAACAATTCAGTTCTATGTGTTGATTTAATACCTTTCATCCCTGCTCAGGTTGTTTCAGAGTGTACTCCTCAAGGATGCAAGTCCCTTCCAAAGAGAGTTTTACTACTTCTCCTTCTAATCACAATGCCCTTGGCTGTGTTTCCTGCCCAGTTGCCTAGAGAAAACTTAAAATTTAACACAAACTACAAGTGGCTGGACCATGTTCTTGGTCTTGGGGGGAAAACATCCAGTTTTCCACCAATAATTGTGATGTCAGCTATGGACTATTTTGAGACACCTTTGGGGCTGAAGAGATGGTTCAGTGGTTAATAGTGCTGCCTACTTTTGCAGAGGACTTGAGTTTGATGCCCAGCACCCACATGGCAGGTGGCTCACAACCACTTGTATCCAGCTCCAAGATATATAATGTCTCTGGTCTCTGTGGGCACCTGCACTCATGTGTACATACTCCTCCCAAAGAACACACAATTAAAAATAAAATAACTTTTTAGACACCATTTAGAATATTCCTTTCTATTCCTGGTTAGCTGAGTGTGTTTATCATAAAAGATGCTGGGCTTCTACTCAGATGACTCCATGTTTATTGCCATTTGTTCTACTAACATATACTATGTACATTGATTTTTGTGTATGTATTTCTACTAACATATACTATGTACATTGATTTTTGTGTATGTATGCAAGTGTGTTCACATGTTCACATATGTATTGGTCCAAGTGTGTATAAGTGCATGTGTGTGGAGGCCTCAGGTTGAAGTCCAGAGTCTTCTTTGATCATGTTCCATTTTATATATTGAGGTAGTGTCTTTCCTTCAAACCGGAACTGGCTGATTCAGCTCATCTGGTTATCCAGCTTGCTCCAGGGATGCCCCGGCTTCACCTCTCATTCACTGGTCACAGCTCACTTGGCTGTTACATGGGTTCTGGTATCCAATATCCAGTTCTCAGGCATATGCCACACACTTCAGCCACCACATCATCTCCCAGCCCAGAAAAATTGGTTTTTAAATGTTAAGCCAAGCTTATAGGCTGTGACAAATACTGCTTAGTCATGGTGTGAAATTGCTTTGTGTGGTTTTAAACTTGATTTCTAGTGTTTGGATTCATTATAAAAATGTATAAAATTGCCAGACAATAAAAAAAAAACGGGAGAAAGTACATTTTATATCTCTAGACATTTGCTGTTTTAAAATCTATTGCATTTCTTAGTTATACCCTGAACCCAGTTCTCCTGCTCATCATTTTCCCACCCTCTTATTTTGAGCTTATTTATGCCTCTGAATTTGAGATGTGCTTTCTGATGATTGAGGTGGTCAGAGCTTGCTTTTATTTTGTTCGATGTGGCAGACCTTCCCTTTGATTGGGCACTTTTACATCTGTTCATTGCGGAGTCCTTACTCAGACCAGGGGCTGACTGAGGGGGTGAGGGAATGAAGACAAGACAGACAGACAGACACAGAGACAGGAAGCTTGGATTGGGTGGTCTGAGCTCTCAGATGGAGAAACTGTAGCAGTTTGGAAGCTCAGCCTCTTTGTTTAATAGAGTAAACTGGGAGGTAGGGTTCTTAAAGTTGAACAAGGTGAGAAATGTCAATGCCTTCTCTGCTCTGAGGAGAAACGAGACATCTGAGGTCTGAGCTGGGCTGAGGGAGGGGAGTGGGGACCCACTCAGATGTCTGAACACTTGGTCGCCAGTTGATGGTTCTGCTTGGAGAGGTTTAGGAGGTGTCATCTTGCTAAAGGAGGTATGTCACTAAAGCCAACTTTGAGAGTTTGGAGATTCAAGCCATTTTTATGTCTCTCATTCTGCTTCCTGCTAAGGTTCAAGATGTGAACCCTCAGCTTCTACTTCTTCTCTATGATAGTGATGGGCTTGTACCTTCTGAACTTGTGAGTCCAAATACACTTTTCTCCTGTAAGTTGCCTTGGTTATTGTTGCTTGGTTCTAATGGCTCCCTCAAGGGAGGGAGTGAGAAGGTGTGGCATCAATGACACAGACACCAGGTGTCAGTTGAGGGCAGACTCATTTATTTAATAGTAGGGAAGGCCTTATGTACCCTCCTCCCAGCACCCAGGCTGTGTCTCAATCTGGTGACATTGCATAGTCATCCCTCACTGGCTGGGCACGATCAGGAACTCTGACAACTCCTGTTGCTAGGCCCTCAGGCAGACTCCAGGTTGGCTCATAAGGAAGTATATCATGTGCATGCATTGGCAACTGGCTTGAGCCAATTTCCTTGACCCTATGGGCCTACTACAGGTTATGGTGTTTTATCACAGCAACAGAAAAGTAACTAATACCATAGCTATGAGGTTTGCTATATACACAGTGTCCTCATTTCCAGTCTTTCTTTTCCTTTTAGAACATCAGTTCTCAACTTGTGGGTCATGACCCCTTTCCCAGGGGTCGCCTAAGGCCATTGGAAAAAAACAGATATTTACATTACAATCCATAACAGTAGCAAAATTACAGTTGTGAAGTAGCAATGAAAATAATCTTATGGTTTGGGATCACCATAACATGAAGAACTGTATTAAAGGGTTGCAAAATTAGGAAAGGTGAGAACCACTGCTCTAGAAAATCACCATCAGCTCTTTGTCATTGACTTAAATATTATCTTTTTTTTTTGAAACAACATAAGTACTGAGGAAAGGTTTTTAATGTACAATTACATTTTGTTAACTTCTCATGATGGTGGAGGAAGAGTGTGCTCTAACTCACACAATGACTCCCACATACACCTGCACCCCTACCACTGTCTTTTCAGGAGCTTACAGTGTTCATCTGACCACACTACACACTTGTACTTTCCATACCCAGTGTTTTCAATGTTATAAGTAAGTCTCAAAGTAAGGTGACCCCTGGTGTTAATATCTGTCATCTCATCTGCTTGCTAGGTTTCCCATGAACCTATGACTAATTCAGATTTCTCCCCTTTGTATAACTCCAACCCCCAGGAGTTTATAGTTTCTTTAGGAGCTACTGACCAGATGTAGCATGAACCAGTTGTTGCCAGTTCAGGACGAGCTGTACCAGGGTCTGTACCTTCACGCTAGGTCGTCCTTCCCTCTCGTCTTGGTTTGGATCTCCTGTTTTCTGTTTTCCTGGTTTCCAGCTTCAATTAAGTGGAGTCCACCTGCAGTCATCCCCTGATAGAGTGCACAGGGCTCACAAACTGCCGAGGGCTTACTTTATAAAAATGGACTTATAATTACCAAGAGTTTGAGCCTGTAATTCTGAATAAGGGATCATTTTGCTCAGTTCTAAGTAACTTGATCTTTTGTTTTCTGACTTTTAATCCATTTTAAGAAATTCCATAGCTGCATTGCTTCTCAATCTCTTGCGTCAAGTCTGTTTTTTTTTTCACCATTGCTGTATAGAAGCTTTGCTGTGGTAATCTAAAATTTTACATAACAATACTTTGATGAAGGCCTGTTTCCATTTGCTGTACAGGGCACGTGAGTCACATCATTTGGTTCTGAGAAGTTCTTGAGTTATTGCTTTTATGATCTCTCCCCTCTATAAGAGCTTCTCTCTTTGTGTAACGTTTTGGACTCTAATGTCAGGCTTGGTAGACTACTCCTCTAAACAGCAAAACAGCTATGCTCTCAAAATTTCCCCCTTTGAGTCTTCCTTCCTGACTTCTTCTATATAATATTTTCTTTGAGATTTTTCAGTTTCACTATCATGCTTTTGATTTCTTGGACCTCATCTTGATCTTTGAATGTTCATTTAAAAACCACCATGTCTTTGTTTCTCTAGATGCAATATCTTTTATCTTTTTTCTCTGAAGATGATGCTATCTCAGAGTAATGACAGCCATCTTTATTTGAAGTTCTTTTTTTTCCCCATAACAGAAAAAAATATTAGGAAAAATTCATTTATAAAGGTAATGATTTGTTTGTGAGCATTGCTATGTTTACTTTAAAATTTTTTCATAGAAGTAGATTGAATAGTGATTAAAATATGTGCATTTTCAATACATATTTAGTTTTTTTATGCAGACCCCTTTGATGAATAAATAAAGAAATAAATAGACTGATATTGTGTTTCCTGTCTTTGAAACTTCTGAGCTGAATGCAGATATATTGAGGTTTTAAACATGGCTTCTTGGGCATCTGGCTGAATGAGAGCCCTGTTTTGGTGGCCAGGGAAGGTTTAAGTTTATATAATTGTGATTAAGGGACACAAGTGCCATCCTCATGGGGAACACATGGATGGTCCAGCTCTGAACTTTTCACTGATACATTTCATCACATTGAGCCACATGACCCTGACAGTTACCAAATATATTTTCAGCTAGATTTATAGTTTCGCTTCTGGGAGTTGAAAAGGATCTCAAATGAATGAGAATATGGTGGCTCTAAAAAACAGTATGTATACAAAATTAAACGTTCTGAATATTGTGGCTTGAGTGTGCTATGGCTTTATGTTTTCAAGCAGCATTCACTAGACTTTGGTTAACTGAAGTAGCAAGAAAGTAAAAGGGTCCAGATACTGAGACAGTTAAAAGCAGATTGTAAGGCAGAGCCAGGCGGATCTCTGTGAGTTCAAGGCCAGCCTGGGCTACCAAGTGAGTCCCAGGAAAGATGCAAAGCTACACAGAGAAACCCTGTCTTGAAAAACCAAAAAAAAAAAAAAAAAAAAAGCAGATTGTAAAAGGACCAAAAGCTTGACTTCATGACAATGCAGAAGGTGGAGGGGATGGGCTTCCTGTCCCTGAAAGAAGAAGAGGAGAGAGCTGAGGTCGTTTTAAGTAAATGCTCTTCTTGATTTTGTCATGGGAAATATTGTCGAGTATCTTTCTTTTGCATCAATTCTAGAATGAGGAGCAAAGACTTTGGTATTTCAGGAAAACTTCTCTAGCCTAGGTCTCTGAAAAGTATCCAGAGTGAATTTGGCCACACCTTCAAAGGGTACCATTCTGAAGACTGTAATTATTAAAGATCAAGATTCCCGAGGATTAAAATCCTGAAAGGTGAAAATAGTGAAAATGTAATTTTGGGAAAAACAACTTTAAACTCTTAAAAGACATGAATTTACATTTTTCAAAGGGGGATTGATGTGAGAAACATAGAAAAACCCAATAGAACACACATTAGGTTATTTTACAAAATAAAATAGGAAACAATAACATATCTGCCTTTTCAAGAATAAACAGCCTAATGTCATGTGGGTCTAACACTTAGGATGAGTGGCTGTGCCTAAGAAGAAATAGGTCCAAAAGCAAAATGTGTATGTGTGTGCCAATATTTTACCTGGAATTCAGTTTCCTTCCCTTCTTGCATAGTCCCTGTGCTGGTTCATTTAAATGTCAACTTGTCACAACCTAGAATAACCCGAGAAGAGAAGGGATGGCTTAAATCCAATTGGTCTGTGGCTATGTCTAGGGGATTGTCTTAGTGAAGCTGATTGATGTGGGAAGACCCATCCCAATGTGATCAGCACCACTCCCTAGACAGAGGGCTCAGTGATGAGACAGGAGAAGGGGGATGGGAGCCGGCAGCAGACGGTGTCTCTGCAACAACCTCTCCCTGTTCTTGACTATGTGAGTGTTGCAGTGAGCTGCTCCAGGTTCCTGCCCTGACTTCCCTTCAGTAATGAGCTACAACTCAGACTTGTAAGCCAAACAAAACTTCTCTCCCTCATTTGCTTTCTGCCCAGGTTTTTGTTGTTTGTTTTTGTCACGGCAACAGAATGAAACCAGAACAGCCCCTCTTTTGTCTTGTCTTCCTAGGAATTCTTACTTGGGGTCTGGGGCTCCCAAGATTTCAACATTTGGAATTCTGAACTTTTAGGATCGTGAGTGAGTTTGGGGATCTGAGATGTCAGAGATTTAGATGCAACCTCCAGGATTGTGTCTTTGGGACCATGAGAACTTCTGGGTTGAGGTCATCCCAAGTCACTATTCACAGTAGTGGAAATGTCTTGAATCTGTGCCACCCGATGTGCCAGTCACTAGCTGGGTGTGGTGACTGGCATGGGAAATATGGATGGCATAACTGAGGAAATAAATTCACTTTTTTTCAGAATGTTTGACTATGTAGTGAAGGCTGGCCTCACATTCATAATCCTCCTGCCCCGATCTGAGTGCCAGCATTCTAGGACCATGTTGTGCTTTCAGCTAACATTTTAAATGTTCTTTTCATTACCTCACATTTAAATCTAAGAAGACTAATGTGGCTATTGGCTGGTGTGCTTGGATAGTATTGAATTGTATGCAGTAATATATTTCGTAGAGTTTATTTACTTCCTTGTTTATTGTGTGTATATGCATGTGTGTGTGCACACCCGTGGATCCCAAAGGACAGTCTGTGGGAGTAGGCTCTCTCCTATCTTGAGGGTCTCAGGGATCAAACCTAGGTTAGGCTCAGGCTTGGTGTCGATGGCCTTTACCTGCTGAGCCATCTCATTGGTCCTATGTGCAGTGACCTTGTAAAGTTCACTGGTATTATCTGGTGCTAATAACTTTTAACTGAAAAATTAGCCAAACTGCAAACCAAACTGAAATTAGTGAAGAAATATTCATTTCATAGGAATAATTGTGTCATGAAATTATGTGTCCCTCCTCTACCTATCACTTTGGGATGGATAATGGCTTCATAGATATTCATATAAGGACTGTGTGTGTGTGTGTGTGTGTGTGTGTGTGTGTGTGTGTGTGAGAGAGAGAGAGAGAGAGAGAGAGAGAGAGAGAGAGAGAGAGAGAGAGAACATATAAACATATGCACATCTCTGTGTGTAAGTGGGGGATGGGAGTGCCTCCCTTCCACTCTCCCTGAGGTTTGGTCTCTTGCACTTCAGTATCTTTTTAAGGATGACATAACATTGCATCAGCAGACACACCACAGTTGATTTAATCTGGGCTCCACTGGTGGGTACTTGTGTTATTCACAAACAGCACTACAGTAACATCCACTCTCACCTTTGGATGTGCAACGTGACTGCTGTTTTCTCTGGTTGTAAATTGCCCAAGAGAGAAATCACAGAAACATCAGAATACAAGTCTTTTAGGGTTTAATAAGATGTCTTCTTGAGTTTTTCTCATAAATAAACTAGAATGAGTATAGTTTCCATAAAATGTATATGAGCTGATTACATTTTATCTATTTATGTGTTTAGTGTGTGTGTGTGTGTGTGTGTGTGTGTGTGTGTGTGTGTGTGTGATACAAGTGGAGGTCAAAAGACAACTTGTGAGAGTCAGTCCTCTCCTTCCATTATATAGATTCCTGAGTTTGATCTTAGGTCACCAGGCATGGTGGCAAGTGCCCTTTACCTGCAGAGTCATCTCACTACCCCGCAACAAGTGTAATTTTGACTGCCCATATTATTAGAGAAGCAGTTTTTGTTTATTCGTCCTACCTATAAACTCTTCATGCTCCTGGTTCCCAATGCACCCTGTGTGCTCATGGTCCCCACAGTAGCAGGGGCTCAGCAGTCATTGCTAATGACTGAACAGATGTCCTGGCTCTATGTGATGTGTGGAGATAGTGCGCTTGCTTCAGTAGGACTTGCTGAAGAGGAAATGGGTTGCGCTTGTCTTAAACAGCCAACTCTGTTGATAGTGCTGGCAATCAAGTAAGATTCAATTTCAATACTTCAGTCCTGTCCCTGGAGAGGACTCATTACTGCTGTGTCTTAAAACTAAACATGTCCTGCAGGTTCATGTGTGGAAGGTTTAGTCTGTAGAGGATAGGCTTTTACAATATTTTTTATTAATTTTTGAGACTTTTATACAAGGTATTTTGGCCATATCATCCCACCTTTATTCCTAACTCCTCCCAGACCGACTCCCACCTCCTTACCATACAACTTTTTGTCCTTTTATTAATTTTTAAATAACCCACTGTATATAATTTATGCTGTTCATTTACTCATGAGAGTGGGGTCATCCACTGGATGGTATTTGACCTATCAGGAGTGACACGTTTAAAGAGAACTCACTTTCTGTCCTCCAGAAGCCATCAGCGGTCCATGGCTCCTCAGTTAGAGGTTGGGGCTTGTGAACCCCTCATTTCCCTCCCAGTCTAGAACGATGACTGGCTGGGTCTTGCAGAAACTTTTGTGTGGCCAACCACAGCTGCTGTGAGATCATGAATGCTGTCACTCTCCCACGACCAGAAGATGCTGTTTCACTTATTCTGTCCTAAACTTCAGGCTCTTAGCAATCCTTCTGTCTCCTCTTCTTCTTTTTTTTTTTTCTTTTTTTTTTTTTGGTTTTTCGAGACAGGGTTTCTCTGTGTAGCTTTGCGCCTGTCCTGGAACTCACTTGGTAGCCCAGGCTGGCCTCGAACTCACAGAGATCCGCCTGGCTCTGCCTCCCGAGTGCTGGGATTAAAGGCGTGCGCCACCACCGCCCGGCCTGTCCCCTCTTCTTGTGACTGTTCCTGAGCCTTCTAGGGGAGGAGTGATATAAATGCCCACTTGTGCCTGAGGACTCCACAGACACTTATTCTCTGCACTCTGACCAGTTGTGAGTTCCTGCACTAGCCACCATCCAACAAAGAAACTTCTATGAGGAGGCCCGAGAGCTACAGCAATCTATGAAAGAAGACATTTGATACTATGTCCATTTAGCAGAATAATAGTGTCTTCACCCATGGGGTCAGTGAGCTCCCCAATCCTGTGTTCTTGGCCAGATTTTCAGCACCAGGCATGTTTCTACCTGTGGAGCAGCCCTTGAAGCCGATTAAAAAGAAGTTGATGCCCCCTAACCCTCATGCCACCGTTGAACCCATGGGCACGTCTTTCCGTGTCTGTCATTACTGTAGTTCACAGCGTTCATAGCTGAGGAAGACTGCTGATAACTTTTTCTTCCAGCAGCCTGCATAGCACCTTCTAGTGGCATAAAAGCTAACCAGTAGGGACTCTTCCTATAATAGTAATAACAAAGATTTTAAGATATCTCACAAATATCTAGAGCTTCCCCTTAAAAATTACATCGTGACAAAATTGCATAGGTATTGATGGAATGATGTCACTACTGTGTTCTCTTCCCACCTCAAGTGCCTTCTTGGAGGTGCGCTGGCTACTCTAATATGATCTTGTAAGCTGACAATCAGATGCCCTGGGCAAGACAAGAATGTGGACTTTAGGTCTGGCCTTGTTCTCTCCTGTCAGTCCTCCATGTGTTCCCTGTTATTTATCTATTATTTCTCAATACCCCTCCTATTCTCTGAATCAGCTTCATCACTGAAGGTCATTTCCAGTTAGAGTTAAGTTCAGGAAACAGAACCTTTTCCTATAATCGTGTGCTCTACCTTTGAGTGCTGTTTCTGTGGGGTTTTGACTCAATGGCTCTGGAATTGTGTGGTGTGTCTGTCACAGGAAAGTGGGGATGCCAGCAGGATGGAGGATTGTGTTTGTTAGTTTGTTAGGTCAACTTTCCTGAGCCCTGGGGTGCTCAGGTAGCTGAAGGCATTAGCAGTTGAATATGTGTGAGTTAAGTAAAACAGATAAGTTTCCTCAGTGTGACAACCCTCTAATCTGCTGAGGTGTGAATGAAACAAAAAGGCAGAGGAAGGTTCAACCCAATTTCTACCTGATAACTTGAGCTGGGGGAGTTCTCTATCTCTCCATCCACTGAAAAGTCTCCTGCAGAGGACAGGATGTGAGATTTACAGCTCCTAGGATCATGAAAGCCAGCACCCTATAACAAATCTCTCCCTTCCTCTGCCCTCCCGTACAGCCCATTTTTAGCTTGATAAATATGCCCTGTTATGGTTTTCTGGAGAATGCCCATCAACAGAATCACATCTCATCCTGGGGCCTTTGTAAGGAGGCTCTAGTGTGGGAGACTCAGGGCAGTGCGAGTCTACCAGGCTGCTATGGGCAACAAACAGTGAAGGAAAAATGGGACTGTGGACCCACAGCTGTGGGAGATGGTAACTTTGTCCTCTTCTTAAAAGTGCCACATTCCACAGAGAGGACCAGCAAAGTCACAAGTGGAGGCAAGAGCATCCTAGATCTCAGTTCATCATGTGCACTCAGATTGTGTCCTTCTGTCATGGCACACAATGCATTTTAATTTTGCTTTTTGTTCAATTTAATTTAATCTTAGACATTTTAATCAAGGAAACAAGAGATTAAAAAGTCTAAATTAATAGCCAAGAAGTGGTACACCACTGCAGACAGCAGCTTGTGGGCATAGAAGCAAACTGTGTCATACACATGGCTCCTTTTTCTTTCCTCATTTATTCCTTTTCTCCCACAGATACACTTCAGCCATCCAGGTAACAGAAACTCATACTTAGTGTGTAGCTTTTTACCCACTACCAGCTCTCTTCCTGTCTCTGTATGTCTGGGGGTGGGGGTGGGGGGATGGAAGAGAAGACAGAAACAGGATTTTGTTTTTAAAAATGAGACATATACTTTTTTTCTTTCTTTACTTAAATAATATGGTAAAAAATTCTCCTTCCCTCCTTCTCCCTTCCATTCTTCTCTCCCTCCCTCCTCCCCTTTCCCTACCCTCTCCTTCCTTCCTCCCTCCATCCATTCCCTCCCTCCATCCATTAGCTCCCTCCCTCCCTCCCTCCTTCCCTCCCTTCTCTTTCACTTTGTTTTTCTCTGAGCAAGCTTTACAGCAGAAAGACAGTATTTCTGTCATGTTCTAAACTGTATCCCTGAACCATAGTCTCTGGAATAGTCTACTACCTGAATTGCTTGCTCTTATTATTTTTGTCATTTAAATGTGATCAGCCAGGTTCCTGGTCCTACTACCATTCTTTAAATATCTAAATATTAAACATACCATTTAAATAATGTCAATTAAGTGTTTAGTTATTTAAAAATCCTCATTCATTCATTTATTGTGGCAGAGAGGATTGAACCCAGAACCTGGTGTATGCTAGGCAGGCAGTCTACCACTGAGCTATATCGCCGACCTTCGCTTAGTTTTTAAATTAGGCACTTTTTTAAAATGTCTGAAGTGAGTATGGGTCCAATTTTATCTTATCTCCAACTGACATGACTTTTCATAACTCCTTAAGCTGAAATAGTGTGACTTAGAAGGAAGTTCCAGGGCAGTTTTCTTCCTTTTTTCCTGCCAACCTTTGTACCACACAGGCCTTCCCATCTTTCCTAGGTCTCCTTGTGTGACTGTTGACCCTCTCCTCTGCCCTTTCATTCTCAGCTCAAGTGGTAAGACTTTACCAACCACAGCTACGATGGAACTGTGCCAGTAGTAATCATTCTGGTACCCGTGTTTGCTGGCTGCTTGCTGGATATTCACAAACATTTCTCTACATGGGTTGTAAGTCATTCACACACTCCAATAACTCTGTGGTACATCCTCTGAGGTCAGCAGCTATGCTATCTGTGTAGGTCTACAGCAAGGCTGCACGCTGGGGTCTGATTGCTCAGTCTTGGTTATATTTGCTATGGCCATGGCCTATGGCACACCTCTCAGGAACACAGGCCCCTCACTCACCCCTCTGAGTGTTTTGACATCCCAATTCCTCTCTGTCTAGAAGTGATGGTAACCCTGTAGGTGTTCCTGTTCCACCCTCCTCTGTTAGTCACTTTTCTGTTGATGTAATAAAATACACTGACAAAAGCAACATAAGGAAGGCAGGTTTACTTTAACTTATAGCATCCACCATGATGAGGAAGACAAGGCTCCAGACAGGGAAAGAATGGTAGTACGACCAGGAACCTGGCTGATCACATTCCCATCCCCATCATCATGTATGGAACAGGGAGCAGGGAGGAGAGAGAGAGAGAGAGAGAGAGAGAGAGAGAGAGAGAGAGAGAGAGAGAGAGAGAGAGAGAAAGAGAGAGAGAACAGGAAGTTGGATGAAGCTACAAATCTTCAAAACCCACCCCCAGTGGCATGTACAGCAAAGCTCTACCTCCTGAAGTTTACCTAACCTCACCAAACAGCACCACCAACTAGAGACTAAGTGCTTACATCTGTGAGCTCATGGAGGACGTTTCTCATTCAACCCACCACACCTCCTCTGCTGTGTTTGACAAAGTGCACATGAAACCATACAGCCCACCTGGGGCTTGAGAGTCAGGAGCCTCTGATCCCTGGACTCCTTACTCATTCTTCTGCCCCAAGTCCACCCTAGCTCCTCCCCAGATGTTGAAAGTCCAGAACTAAACACATGATTTCCTCTTCCCATTTGGACCTGGGAGGCCAATGGAGAAATAACTTCTATTAAGGAGTCTCTCTGGAGAGGGTTCTGAGCATGAAAATGGAAACCATTGAAGGTGTGGTTAGAGGTAGATAAAATTTGTTAGGAAGGCTTTGATCTCGGGTGATAGTGGTATGTTGACCCTTGGATGACCTTATGGAAGAGGGATGAAGTTGCTGGGTATTTTGGAGAATCATCCAAAGAGCCAGTGTCTAGTAGAAGACAGAAGTGTGGTTGGTGTACTACCGGCTAGGAATAAGGAGTACTGCGGGATCTACTGTCACAGTGAGGACTTTGGACATGGTGCTTCATGACACTGAAAAGCATTGCAGAGTTTCTGACCAGATCATGGTGTGAGGCTGGAAGTGGGGAAGACACTGAGGTACAATGCCCCGGAATCTTCTGAAGGGACATCTGTCCATACAGGTGTCCTCCACGGGCCCATAGCTCGTCCCGGTAGCCTCCTATCTTCTCCTTGCTTGCCTCTTCCACTTGCAGAAATAACCAGGCACCACTTGGGTCTGAGCTCTGTGCCAGGATATGAGCCAAGACCACCCTTCACTGTCTGGGTATTGGCCCACGTGGTTCTGGACCTATCTGAGCCTAGGATTCCTCATGTAGGGGTTGGAAGGACAGTGCTAGTACCCATCTCATTGAGGAGAAGGGAGTACAGTGAGCACATAAAGAAGTTGCTTCTGAGCCAGACAAGCCACCTCCAGGCAGCTGTCCACATAGCACCAGAAGGTTCCTGTCGAAAAAGATGGACTGTTTGGCACAGCTCAAGTACTCCCAGGGTCAGAGGATACAGGTGTGTCTGTCCTAGCACTGCTACGTCACTGGTCCCCATTGTCACCTGCTGCATTTGACCAGGATTTCCTGGAGGTGTCTATGTGTCCTATGTCCCCTCAGACATCCCCACTGGGTCCCTGAAGAAAAGAAGATACAACTCTGGTTGTTGCCTCCCTGCTCACCACACATCAGTGATGAAGTCCTGTTTCTCTTGCTGGGGCTCTGCCACCACAGGGCTATTTACAGCCTCTCTCTCACTCTTGCTCTCTCTCATTCTCTCTCTCTCTTTTGACTGTTTGTGCTCTTACTCTCTGCTAAGTTCTTCAGGAAGGTACTCTTATCTGTGTCCAGAATCTAAAGCCAATAGGAGCATCCCAGAGCCCAGTCTGCATGCCTGTTCCCAACACACACACACACACACACACACACACACACACACACACACACACACACACCATACACACAGATATATGCATAAAAATTCCCAGAAATACATCCATATAGATGCAACACACAAGCACTGTGAAACTCATAGTTAGGGTTTCCATCGCTGTGACGAAACGTCAAACCAAAAACAACATGAGGAAGAAAGTGTTTCAGCTTACAGTTCCACATCACAGTCCATCATCAAAGGAAGTCAGGACAGGAACTCAAATCAGGAACCTGGAGGCAGGAACTGAAGCATAGGCCATGGAGGAGTGCTACTTATTGGCTTGATCTTCATGGCTTGCTCAGCCTGTCTTCTTATAGTATCTAGGACTACCTGTCGAAGTGGCACCACCCACAGTGAGTTGGGCTCTCCCCCACCAATCATCAGTCAAGCAAGTACCACAGGCCTGCCCACAGGTCAGTCTGGTGGGGTCATTTTCTCAGTTGAAGTTCCTTATTCAAAAATGACTCTAGCCCATGACATGTTGACATAAAACTAGCCAGCACAGACACAAAACCACCCCCATTACTTAAATATAATAATACATGCTCATAAAAACACACTACACAGAAACATACAGTCCACAGATGCACAGATATGCACAGACACAAAAATACTCAAGCATTACTCACATAAATACATGCGTGTGCTTGCGTGTGCATGAGTGCGTGTGCACGCGCACACACACACATACACACACACACTTAGCTGAATTGATGTGTTAGTTTTTAATGATATAGCCTATTTCAAGAAATTGCAATTATTATTTGAATTCTTCATTAAATTAGGAGAATTGAAGCAACTGTCTTGGCCATCTTCTTGAATTCTTTATAAGGAGTTGAAGTTGTAGGAAGTGCCAACCCTGTATGTACTGACAAATTACACGTACATATAATCTTATGTAACCCAAATTCAGATGGAGGACAGTCCAGACAGCCCAGAGGCTGCCTTGCCCTCTTCGCAGACTGTGCTATACACCTCTGAGATCCCAGAAACCACTGTGTTGGCTATGGTTAGCAGACCTGTCCCATGTTCCTGTTGAGGACTTTGTCAGGCCATGGGAGGAAGGAATAGGAAGGTTACTGCATACATCCCTGGCTGTCTCTGCATTTTGTAGCTGAGATTGAAGGGTGACAGTGCCTGACTTCAGCTTAAGATGAAAACCCCCTTCAGACAAGTCTTTGTCTTGTCACATGTTCACTCTAGGTGCAGTCGAGGCAGCATTGTGGCTGTGTACTTAGCTTTCTCTCATCATCACCAGAGCAGTTCCCATGTCCCCTTTAGTCACCTCAGCAGTCATCTGAGATGAGGAGATCACGTACTGTGACCCCATGTTCTGTGACCAGAAACTGAGGATGAGCAATGAAGTCTGAACTCATACTTTAAGCTTGGGGTGTGCCTGCTTGGAGGTGACTTCTGCTGTTGTTACTTGTTGGTTTGTTATTTTGAGGCAAAGTCTCACTTTGTAGTTCAGGCTACCCTTAAACTCACCATCCCTCTGCCTTAGCCTTCCAAATCCTGAGATCACAGGTTGTGTCCCCAGGGCTGGCTTATGAAACAATCAGTATGAATGAGGGTTGGTGTCTTTGTGCAAGTTTCAGAACATCTTCCTAGGCCCCTTGACCCCTGCTTTAAGGCATCCCAGTCTTTTGAGTTAAACTGGGTTCCTCTATTGCCCATCAGTAGACAAAAATCCTTCACAGTGCCTTACAACATGGCCTTAGTGGGGTCATCACAGGTTACAGATGTAACTAGCTTAGATGGGGCTCTCTCATTGTGCAATAAAATACTCTGCCCAAAAGCAACTTAGGGGAGGAAGGGGGTTATTTTAGCTCACACTTCCAGATCAGTCCATCACTGTGGGAATTCAGGGCAGGAACTTGAAGGCAGAAATCACGGTGGAGCACAGCTTGCTGGTTTGCTCACAGGCTCATGCCTACTCAGCTTTTTTTATACAACCCAGGACCAAGTGCCTAAGGGTGGTGCCACCCACAGTGGACTATTAATTATCAAGGTATCTCTATCAGACATGCCTGTATAACAATCTGATAGGAAATTCCTCAATAATGTTTCTCAGGTGACTCTAGGCTATGCCAAGTTCACAAATAAAACTGACTAGGACAGAGTTCATTGTGACAGGGGCAGAAGACGCTGCAGAGGAAAGGACAAAATTTCCACTAGGGCATTGTAAATGGTGCATTTCCTGCCTTTTGCATTTTCACTTTATACTAGATCCCCAAATTTATATAGCCAGCCCTGCTCCAACTCAGAATCTTAGCCACTACTGGCTATGGTGAGGAGGCACAAGGCTAGGCCTCAGAACACAACCATGATAGTTAGAGTTGTTGATATTTCCAACCTGAGTGCCAGGGCAGGGAGGCTCATGAGACATGCATGTATGCCTAGATCTGGTAAGTGGAGGCAGCAGTTTGACCCTGACATGTCTGTTCTGGCTTTGTCTTGAGTGCTTGGCTACCAAGGCCTGGCCTTAAGATGGCTGGAGTGCATGAAGAATTGTGGACTAAAGGAACCAGGATCGGGGAATGGAAATTAGGCCCACCACCTGCCTCCACACATAGCTTCAAGGAGCAGGGAGTGAACACGCTCTGCATGCAAAGCCAGAGGACACTGGGGTTCCATGTGTGGCTGGCAGGGCTGGAGGCGCAGCCTGCGTGGGCGGCAGCACGTGATCACCTACAGCTGCAGAGCAATGGCAGCCAGTGCGGCGGCAGGGCTCAGCTGACCCTTCCTAGCACACAGGGCCTGGCCATCTTGTGCCCAGCCCTGGTAAAGCACCATTTTATTTCTGCCTTGACATTTGCTTTTGCTGGGTTATTCTGTGAGCCATCTTAGGGGTGCCTAACCTGGAAGGGCACATGCAGTCCAGGCAGAAGATGCCTGATGACTGGGAAACTGTCTCCATTTCATGAAATGGTCCCTTCCCGCCTTCCCTCAAGGCTTACCCAGTGCACTGCCCTGCCTGTGTGTACTCAATATTAGACCTTAAATTGGAGCACATTCTGACCCTGTAGGTCATTATTTTGTAAAGTGCTGGATATGGACATGTACCCTTTCAAAGGTTCTTTTTTTTTTAAATAATATCATGACTTCAGAATCCTTTTGCAGACCCTTTGGGCCATGGTCTGCTGTCTGTATAGTGCCAAGAAAGGGGTTGTATGTTGGGGCTCACACACAGTATCAGCTATTTTAATCAGTTTTTATGCACCACTCAGAGATCAAAATTAGAATCGCTCCTGTTTGTATCCTAGTATGTATTCAAGATAATTAAAAATCAGCCAGTGAAGTCAGAGAGCTCTTCCCAGGAGCTGCGAGGACTCGGAGGCAGCATTTCCCTCTAGGCAGATGGACTAGACTTTTCAGAGAGTCAATACGGACTCCGAATCCTGCTGCACATCGCATCAAAACTGCTAAGGCCTCGCGGTCACCTCTGCCTAGCTGGCACCCTTCCGGAGTGGTCAGCCCCCGGCCGCATCTCATTAGCAACCTGCAAGAACGAGCTACACAGGATGGGCTGTGTGGGGACGAGTCTCTGAGCCTCTGAGCCCTGGGTCCCTCCGACTGCGTGATCCGCCGCACACCTCTGCTGCTGCTTTAAGACTGCAGAGCGCCCCAGCGGCCAGAGCAGGGGAGGGGTCCCTGCTCGCCTCCGCGCGCGGCCCGCCGGGCTCAGGCAGGGAAGGGCAGCACAGGGGACCCGGCGCCCGAGGCCGCCGCAGCAGGATGAGCCTGGCTGCGCGCCTGCTGCCTGGCTGCGGAGGGTGAGGCCGGCGCCCCGGAGGCCGCCGCCTGGCCGCGCTGCGCATCGGGGGGCGCCCGGCATGAGCTCGCGCCCGCGGCTGCGGCTGTGCGCCCGCGCCTGGCTGCCCGCGGCCCGCTGAGCCGAGCCGAGCGCACGGCGCACCTGGGCTGTGTCCGCGGCGTGGGGCGCGGCGCCCGGGAGCAGGTGTGCGGGGGCGCAGCGTGTGGGGAGCGCGGCTGGGCGGCTGGGCGGCCCCTGGGCAGGTGGCGGGCGGCGAGCGGAGCCGGGCCGGGCGCGGCGGAGCGCAGCGCAGCGCGGGGGGCGAGGCCGGCGCGTGGCTCGCTCGCTGGCTCGCTGGCTCGCGGGAGGCCGGGCAGCAGCAGGGGCATGTGGATACTGGCTCTCTCCTTGTTCCAGAGCTTCGCGAATGGTGAGCCTTGCGGTCTGCGCTGATTCCTGTCTGGGAAGGGGCCCGGGGAGTGGGTGCGGTGTGGGGGGCTGGATGCATGGGTGAAGTCTTCCCTCCTTTCCTTCCCTATCCGGGTTAGAATGTTCATGCATGCGTTTATTTATTTATTTTTAAAAATATATTTGCATTGCTTTGGAGAGGTTAGGCGGTACTGAGATGAGGCCAGGGAGGCATCGCTCTGCAATCGCTGGAAGCTGCCTACCTAGCTAGCTAGCTAGCCAAGTGCCAGCTCAGAGCCCAACTCCAGAGCTAGACAGCTACCTCATCAGAGCCAGCCGGATTTGGGGAGAGGAGAGGGGATGATCGCCACTTTGAATATCACAACCAGAAAAGGGACATGGCGTTAGGAGCGAAGGCAGGTGCAGGGGTCAATTAAGACAGTATAGCCTTCAGGTTCTGCGCTCTTGAGCCTTAAAGCCTTCGCTTTAATTCTGCTACAGTTCACCCTTGAAGGCTGTGGGAAAGATGCGTCTCTCTGCATTCCCCTCGTCCCCTGGACACTACATGTTCCTCGCAGTAGTGTATGTAAAAATATGCACTGCTAAGCATTACATCATCTGTAATGTTGACAAATTTTAAAAAATCACCTGTATACTTGTAAAAGTGAAACTGGTGAACGTTGTACATGGTTTTTCACCCTCTCATGTTCAGCTGAGTCTTACATATTGAGACGCTTTCTTCCTGGTATTTAGAAAGCTATCGTTCTTGATGGAGTCAGACCCAATTAGTAAGTGTACGTGTGTGCACCTTAGGCTGCCTGTCACACAGCGCAAATACGAACTTACATGTATGAATGGCTTTCTCTCATGTTGGAGAGAGGGGGAATTGTCACCATCATTTGGTATCTCCTGGAAGCATCTAGGGCTTCAATCTCCATTTCAAATTTTGGAACAACATCTGCATAAAACGTATAACCTGCTGACAGTTAAAATTAAACCATTATACCCAGGAGGGGGGCGGGGAGAATATATGAATACAAGAGAATGAGAATGGATATATCTGGTCCTTACAAGAAAATAGGAGAAGGAGAATCCAAGGGGAGGCTGTAAGATTTTTCTGGAAGATACCTAGGGAAGCTGTAAGCACTGGCTGCATTTTCTTTCGCAGACCTTTGTAGTACTTAGAGAAAAACCAACCCGTGGCCAGAGGAAGGACATGATATTTACCAGGTTTGAAAAAAAATGATGACTAAGAAAAGATGGAGACGAATGAAGAAGGTACCCCGAAATTCACATGAAAATGGCATTTTGTTCTTTAATATGACCAAAAGCAAAGTGACAGGAGTGTTCATCTTGAGATTTCCTCCCAGGCGGAAAAATTAGAGCAAGTTCTGACAAGATAGCCCCCTTTCCCAGAGGGCACTATACCTGTCCTGCCTCCTCCAGGGAATTTATCTTGGGGGATAGATGTGCTTCTGAGCATGCAGTTGAGTCTGGAGAGCAGCCCTTGCTGCTTGCTAATTTAATGGGGGAAGCACAGAAAAGGCCCAGATGTTCACAGATGTGTTCCAAAGCCGACATGCCTTGATGGCCTGTCTCCCCTGTCAGTGTGACATATCTGGGCTCCTTGCAAAGGCCTGGGCTATTGGATGAAGGAAGATTTCCACTCTGGGGAGAAATAGGTGATTCAGGATGGTGAGCCAGGCTGTTCTGGTTGTCAGCCAACCAGTATCTATATTTCAGTGTGAGTTATATATGGTGAGCATGGTAAAGAAGAAATTATGATAGTCTCTGATACATAGATGCTATAAATGTCTAAGATTTTTTAAATCAGCATTTCATAACTAAAAAAATACTATATAAAGAATTCTATGCAGTGTTCAAATTGAGTGAAATCTACCATATGGAAAATATATGCATAGATTGCTCATGTGCACCTGGGTAGAGTCGTGCAAGAATTTTTTGCAAGACTTTTAACATCTGTTGTGAGAATCGGTTATTGTTGCAGTAAAATGCACAGGCAAGTTGCTCTGACCCCATCAGCTGAAGGCCAGGGAGCTGCCTTATATAAAAATGGCCCTTCCTTTATATGAGCAAGCATGAAAGAAAGGCCTGACCCTAGAGGTTTGGGCTTTTACATTGGGGGGGGGGTGGATTTTCCAGGGATGGTGTTCAAGATATACTATGCCAAATATCATAAAATATATACTCATGTCAAAATAAGAGCCTAATTTAGAATGCTGCCTTTGGTAAAACTACAGGTTTCAAAAATCTGAAACTGAATGCTATCTGAATGGACTTTTTTTTTTGGTCAGTAATTGCAATATTTTGGCCTGTCTTCATTTTGAAAAATACCCAAATGTGTGATAAGACCCAAACTGAATATTGCTATATTGCTAGGCCTCAAACACTAAAATGCCCATTATAGTCATTTTTCTTTTTCATTTGTAAAAGATTATACAAATGGATATTTGGAGGAAGGGGTAAGAATCAGGAGTAGATGTACTCAGTGTGTGTTTCAGATATCCTGTCTTCATCTGAACAGTAGAAAGCTTGTAGCGAGGGGCATGTTCCTTTCTTAATTACAGCATTGTTGCTGGAGAGGCTACAGAGAGTATTTGGGGCAAAGACCAGAAGCAAGAGACCAGTCCCTGCATGGGTTAAAAACTTGTGAGTGACCTCACCTGAGAAGATGCAGGGAGCCTGTGATATAGTCAATGTGTTCTCTAACACCCTGGAAATACTCACAGGACAGCTTTAGGAGCACATGTGTGCACAGGCACACGCTGCTGCATGTGTATTCAGCATGAACAGGCAGCTGCATCATTTCTCTGAACATGGTCTCTTGATTTCAATCCCAGTGAGTGCTTGCTAGTGTAACATTCCTGACAAGAGCAGAGGTGGGGGATAGTCTGGTATACAGGTTTATATCGAGGGTGTTAATGCTGCATCCTGGCATTTGGGTTTACACACACGCACCCTTGACATTGACTTTCCTTCGGCCATGAGATTTTGAGCTTCACTGCATTATGCTCTCAGGCGCCCCAGCCTAGTTAGCTCTGGTAAGAGAGTAGAGCCGTGGTGGTGAGAGGCTCAAGGACAAGCTGGTGTGCAGCACCTTTGGGACCCTGCAGATCACGTGACAGGGCATTACAGACCTGACACCTGGTATTTTATTCAACCATAGAAGTAGGCCTTTGAAAGTACTGGTGTATCTTGAAGGCTTCCAAGATGATATTTTAAATTTTAGTTTCCATAGACATATACAAGCAAAAAAAAAAATTCTTTCTCTCCCATATAGAACAGAGTGAGATTATTTTTGATAATTGTGGAGTTCATCTAAAATTGCTGGGCCTTTGCACAGAAGCTGCATGCCCCTACAAGATGCCCTCTGTAGGCAAACAAAATGCCAGGCAGACCTTTAATAAATGCCAGCCAATCTGCCTCCTCTCCTTGACTATCCTCCTTGCCACTTGGGTGTCACCAAGGGCTCCCTGCTGCCTGGGAGAATCAGCAAATCACAGGGCATACCCTGCACTTGTGCTGCTGGGGGTGGTGGTGGTGTAATTTTGACAAAAAAACAAAAAAAACAAAAAACCCTGCCCATTTAAATCCCTGAGGCCTGAATCTCCAGATTGCTGGCAAAATATTTTATCATGGATTTGTCTGGAGTAAACAAGGAAGGTGGCCAAGGCTGAACAGGAGTCAGCTCAGTGCCATAGAAACTTGATGTAAAGGGGGAGGGGCATCTTAAGATCTATAAGCACTGTGGGATACGGGAATGCATGTTTTGTTTATTTGTTTTTAAACAAAGCAACAACTTTTCCTATTTACTGCATTTATAAAACCTTGGTAATGAATTTGGTTAAGCATAAAGTGGCAATAGGTAGGGAATTGGGGATGTTTTTAGAATGAGCACCCCATTCTCTTGGCTTTTTAATGAGGTTCACCTAATCTGGGTAGGTACCCTGGGGCTGCCCATGCATACAGTGGGCACTTTGGGCCATGGCACTCGGGTACATGCTGGGGCTAGGTGGCAGGCACTGTCAGCTTGGGAGACACTGAGCTGCTGCTACCTGCATGTCAATTGTGTCCCCGCCATAGGACACTAGTGGGCGGCAAACCACGCCAGACTCCTGCAGCAAGCTCTCAACAGAGCAGGCAAACCTCCGCCTCTGAGGATGCTCCCCACACTTGTCTAGGGCTTCCCTTCGAAGCTGCCTCCCAGTGTCCCTCAAGTTCGTTGTGCCCAGACTCCGTGGCTCAGGAGGTGGGGGTTTACACACAGCGATCATGTTCAGGGTTTGGCAGGTCAGGAATGGTCTGCAGCAGTCTTTGTTTTCATTTGTGCAAAGAAGGACACGGCTTGCAGCAATGTCTCCAATCTCAGAAGATGCACAGAAGGAAGGGAGGTGTCTGGAGCCAATGGTCCACAGAGTCCACAGGGTCCCCCTTTGCATACTGGAGAGGGAGCCCAGGGGTGGCCTGCGAATCTTGAAGGGGGCAGCTCCTTGCCCGATTGGCTGACCTTCCAATGTCATCCCAGGAGCCGCGGGGCTTCTCCTCTGCTGCTGGTGACAGGGGTGATGCTGCGCACTACTTGTCCACAGCCCATCAATCTCCTGCAGCCGTGGCTGCAAAGCTCTGGGGGCCTGGAGCCGCGCTCCCACCCACACGCCAGCAAATTGGACAGCACCTGTTCCTCTGGACTCACCCTTAACTCTTCATGTTCCAAGGATCTGGGCGCAGAAATTCTCAGTTCACCTCTGGCTGTCCCCCACCCCACCCCCACCATATTCACATTCCTTAATGTTTTGAAAACACAAGCTAATTCAGAGTTGCACTTCCTTTGCTAAATGCTTGGTGAGAATGAAAGATTCTGGCAGCCCTGTGGTATATATATTTTGTTATGAATTCTGAAGGGGAACACCCAAATGCCTTCTGCAGACAGCAAGCTCTCCACCTGGGCTGCAAGAAGAAGGAGCCAATGGGAAGGGCAGATCCCTGATGTTGGTTCCAAGGTCAGAGAGCTTCTGCCCAGATGCTCAGAGGTCTGGGTTCAGCCTCCATTATCCTTCCTAAAGCCTTGGCTTTCTCTTAGATGGCTTCAGGGAAATCTATAACTTGCCAATTTGGGGCTTACTAGGGAAGTGACCAAGAGGCTGAGATGTCCACTGTGCCCAAGTGTGTCCTTTGCACAAAGCAGAGCACATGGAAACCCAGGTGGAAATGAATGAGAGAACAGGTGAGACATAGCCTTGTTCCTTTCTGGCCTTTCCTCCTCTCTCCTGACTTTTCCTCTCTGGCTTCTTTCTAGCTTCCTTCCCATCCTAGGTTCTTTACCCAGTTTACTCTCTTGCCTTCAACCTCTGCTTCAACTGTATGAGAAGGGTGGGTGAGCAGCTGGTGGCCCCCCTCAGCATGCCTCTGCTTTCTGACAGGCAGCTGGCCTGTGGCAGGAAAAGCATTTGTGCTCTGCAAATGACTGTGGGGCATGCTGTCTTACAAAAGTGACTCACATGTGGCATGTGGTGGGGCTTCCTTTTGGTGACACATCCTGCTCTGATACCCCCAGGTGCCTTTCTTGGGGTGCAGTGGGGCTGGTGTCTCAGCCAGTGACTTCATCAAAGCCTGGGAACCCTTTTTCTCAAGTGACAAGATTTGGGTACTGCCTGTCTATTCTGGATTCTCACTAGAAACAGCAATCTGACATTTAAACTTCCCACCAGCTCCTGAGAATAAAAAAAAAAAAAAACCTCAAGGTTTTAAAGCCGTAATCATGTCTACAAAGTCACACTACTACTATTTTCTTTAAGTTTCAAATGGCTACCGATCTCTTGTCAATATCTTATTTTAGCAGCAGAGTTGAATATAAAGTTGGAATCTCATCAGAGTAACATAAACAAATTATATTTTAATCATTGTTAAAACCCCAGTGTTATATATAAGGATCTAATGTTATAAAGCTTACAGTCAACTTTTGATTTTTAGAGATTCACATTTATTCTGTGTTGATCAACATGGATGATTAACTCTCTTAGATTATGTAAATATATGAATATTAAAACCACTTAATAGAGAAAGGATGGACGCAGCTGAACAGGTGGATGACGAGATAAGAGGAAAGAGGCGACTCAGGGAGATGGAGTGACAGGGATTGATGAATCTTGCCTACATCCCTATTTAAGATACACTTTTTTCTTCAGAAGACAGTGAGTAAGATTTAAGAGTGAGCAAGCAGTCCTATTTATAGAAAGACAGTTTGAAATTCAGGGGCAAAGAACCTGAAAGAGCGGAATAGAAACTGAGAGGGATTGTCTCCGCTCTAAACGTGGGCTTTCCCCGTGTTCCTGGTACAGTACTGAACTTCATAGTAGAGACAAAGCAAATCACCCTTGTGGAAATAGCGAGAAATTGTGCCTGACTCTACAGAATATTCTGGAAGTTCAATCACTGTTAAGTCCTCCCTCAGCTTGGGAAGAGACTCTAGTGAGTCTGAACAGGAGCCTGGAAGCTCAGGGAGAACATTGTCTCTGTGGCACGGCCTCCCCTAGAGACTCCACAGCAGAACACCAGGGGAATGAAATCAGCATGCGCTTCCAGAGAACAGCAATTACAGAGAGAGAAGGGCTTAAACCGAGGATCTCATGATCGTCACAGGGTCCTCCTTGCTAACCTGTTATTAAATTCTGGAGATTTAAATTGAGGTACACACACTTCTAATTGGTCAGACCTGGTGGGGCAGGAGATACAGCCACAGGCTGTGTGATTGACATAAGTTATTGAACAAGGGAAAAGGAACACACCTTCTCTTAGATACAACAGTCTTCCTTTTATTTTATATTCTGTGTATCGTAAGAGCATAGTCATTTTACCTTCTGTGCCTGGCTTATTTCACTCAGCAGATTGTCTTCCAAGTTCATTAAATATGTCCAAGTTAAAACATATTTTAAAAAACAAAAACATGGGGTTGGGTAGATGGCTGCTAATAAAACTCTTACCTTGCAAGCATGAGGACCTGAGTTCAGCCCCAAACCCATGAAAATGCTAGGTGCAGGGATGCATGCTCACAATTCCAGTGCCGGGGGGACAGTGACAAGAAGATTGTTGAGGTTTGCTGGCCAGAGAGTTTACCTTAATTGGTGAGCTCCATGTTCAAAGGAGGTAGATTTATTCCCATGGATGATGCCTAAGGTTTTCCTCTGACCTCCACAGACACATACACACATTCACACAACCATATGCACACCCCCACTACACACACACACACACACACACACACACACACACACACACACACACACACACTATAAAAGAGAACAGAATGTTCTCTAAGATGCTATATGGTCCTCATTCTGGCTTTGCTATCTCCTCCCATGGTACTTTTTTTTTCTGTTCAGAGTCTAGACATTGAACATGTGTAGGAATTTTGTACTAGCATCACGTCTGTCCTTCCCACATCAATGTGTGGATCACTGGCCTTTGATGGTAGGGAGATCTATGGTAACCTGGTAACTTTATAGAGGCTATTCTTCCCAGACTGTGAAGAGCCCACATTAGAGAGGCAGAAGCAGAGTGATCCTTGATTTTGACTCCTGCCACCCTTGACTCTTTTTAATATTAACGGAGAAACAGAAAACAACATTTAGCCTGGTTTTGTGCAGAGTGTAAGCAATTCATTTGCATTCCTTGCAATTTAATCAGAGCCATTGGTTCTTCTAGGTCTCTGAACTCTGCCATATTGGATGCTGCTGCAAAGAAACAACATGGTGCTGTCACTCCCATTGATCACCCGTGGGGTCACCATGATGGTCAGATTGAAGATGGGGTTGTACCCAGTGTGAATGGGTCACAACCAGTGAGGCGGACTTGTTTAGTGGTGGAGGCTTGTGTCCTTGATTCCTGCTTGTGTTGAGTGAAACACTGATTCTTCTCAGGGGCTCTGTGTGGACTGTGGGGGTATGGGAAAATGCCTGTGATTTTATTATAATACAAAGGCAGGTACAGATGGAGGCGAGAGGGGAGCTTCCCTCCTCTGCACAGACCCTATTCCTCTTGAAGTATTGTGGAGACTTCACATTAAGTAAACATATTTCTCCTGAGGAAACTCCACATTCATTTCTTCTCTCCACAGTCACACTGCTGTGGTGTGAGTTGATCTGGGATTCCCCTAGGATGCTGAAAACCCCAAATCCCAGGCTTCTTAATTACAGTGTTTATTTCTTGATATCAGTTGCAGAGCATTTTTTAATAAGTGATGCATAGAAGCTGGGGTACAAGTAACAATGCTATGTTATATGACTCGTGAGAATCCAGGAAGGAACTAGAGACCCAACAACTGGCAATGCTGTCAAAGTGGGCAGATGTGTAACACTCAGAAGATGCTATGGCTACCATTCCTCTTCCTCCAGCTCTCATCTTTTACTGAGTCCCCTCCTGTAAATGGTGGTTACTTAATTGATCTGTTTCTTTGGCTAATGAAAAGGAAATGCCTAAAATGTGGGTGCTGGTTAGTTTTAATTGTCAGCTTGACACAATCTAGAATAATGCAGAAGAGAGTCTCAATGAGGATTGTCTAGATCAGGGTGGCCTGTGGGCATGTTCGTAGGAGATTTTCTTGATTATGTTAATTAATGTGGGGATTCTGAGCTCTGTGTGAAGACTACCATTCCCATATTTGGGTCTTGGACTGAGAATTGAGAAGTGAGCTGAGCAGTAAGTATACATGCCCTCTTTGCTCTGGACTGTGGATGTCAGTAGCTGCTTCATCCCTGCCACGATCTCTCTGCAATGATACACTGCAAGCTGGAATTGTAAGATGAATGAAACTCCTCTCTCTTTATAAACAGATTTATTTTTATTTTATGTGTATAAGCATTTGCCTGAATGTATGCATGTACACCATATGCATGTCCAGTGTCAATGGAAACCAGAAGTTGATGGTCAGATTCCCTGCAAGTGGAGCTATCCATAGTTATGAGTTGCCTTGTGGGTACTAGGAACTAAAGTCAGTCCTCTGTAAGAGAAGCCAGTGCTGTTAACCACTGAATCATCTCTCCAGCCCCAAACTTTTCTCTCTTTAGATTGCTGTTGTAAGGATATTTAATCATAGCAATAGGAGGTGAAGCCAGGGTGCCATCACCAGGTCCAGCAAGGAAAGTCATTCATCTATGTCTTTGTGCAGTGGAAGAAAAGTATAGAAGACACAAAGTGCTTTCAAAGGTCTGTGACTCTCTTTCCATCAGATGGTTAATTTGGCAGTCTGTCTGGCAGGACAGTAGACCTTGAGCAATATGGGAAATTACACAAATGCATGTATCTTAGGACTCACCAAAACCAATATTTTCTAACTCTGCTGGCTACTGTTTAGAATAGGCTTGATTGGAAATTTATGGAGTAATCCGGGGAGAAAAATATCAACCTAGAGGTGATCTTGGTATTGGTTTTGGGTACTTTGCTTTGCTCGGGTGTTACTTCATTTGTCCATTGCTAGGGGATCTCACAACAGAGCTGCAATCTCATTGGTATGCACAGTCACAGAAATCCCACATCCACCCCTTCCACCCCAAACACCTCTGTCATTCCCTCACTGTGGTGATATATTGTGTACCCCAACAAAGCTTGCCTGGGGATCAGAGGACAAAGTCAGCCACTATATTAAACATAGAGGTCAGGCAGTGGTAGCACACGCCTTTAATCCTAGCATTCAGGAGACAGAGATCCATCTGGATCTCTGTGAGTTCAAGGCCACACTGGGAACACAGCCAGGCATGATGGCACATGCCTTTAATCCCAGCACTAGGAAGGAAGTAAGATGGCAGGACACAGAAAGGTATATAAAGCATGAGTAAACAGGAAGTCTCTCTCTTGAGGCTGAAGATTTCGTAGAGATAAGAACATGGCTGGCTTGTTCTGTTTCTCTGATCTTTCAGCTCTCACTCCAATATCTGGCTCTGTTTTTTTTCTTAATAAGACAGTTTAGCAATTTGTGTTACACCTCCCAAAGGATGGAAGGATTAGGCTAAAATATTTTATAGGTTTCAGTAGTGTAAGATGCTCAGAGATGCTAGAAGTAGAGGTTAAGAGGAAAAAAGATAAATGTCAGACAGATAGATGATAGATAAGCATGTAGAAGACAGAGGAAAAGCAGATAGACAATAGGTAGATATATGATAGATGATTGGCAGGTAAAAGCTAAATGCTAGACAATGCTATATCTATCTATCTGTCTATTATCATCATCATCATCTATCATCTATTTATTATCTATCTATCTATCTATCTATCTATCTATCTATCTATCTATCTATAATCATCCATCTATCTATCCATCTATTTGCCATCTCTCTACCTGTCCGTTATTATTGATTTATTAATCCCTCTAATCAATGCCACTCTTTCTCTGGTATATTTGGTGCTTTGTTTAATTGCAGGCAGAAGCTTTGCTGATGGACTTGACCCTGCTGTATTTCTTCCCCTGACTCCCTTTTTATTAGCATCTAGAGGCCTAGCAGAGAAGCCCCTTGGAGCCTAAAGATAGCCATATTTCTCTAGGCAAGAGATTGGCAGTAGGCAGCCCTTTAGGATGTAATATTGAACAAGCTAGACAATGAGCCAGATTAGGATGAGACCAGTCAGAGGAATGAATTTACTTGTAGTTAGAGATGCTGCTTCTAGGCTGCCCTGGGAGCATTACACATGCCTGCAGCCACTGTCTGTGCACAAAGCTCATACCAAATCCAGATAGCAGGGACTTGGGATCATTTTTGCCATTGAGTTTTCTTGGTGGCTACTCTCTTATAAACAAGTGACCAAGTTAACTGTGTCTACTGTCCAATGCATGCACTATCCACTATGTTGTCAGAAAAGAGAAAATAGCACATGAGGGAACTCCTGCCACTCACTGTATACCTTTCCACACATATGATAAAATTGATTACTGGTGGAATTATCTTCCCCAAATACCATGTCCTTGATTTTTTAACTAAAATAGACTTGAATGTGTGCTGGAGAAAGGCCTAAATTCAGAACCTTTAAAAATACCTTTTTTTTGTCCTAAGATCTTATTTTAAATAATATTAAAAATAACCTTTCCCTTCTTGGCATCTTCAAGAGTTCTATGTTCTAATCTGTTGGCCATTCTATTGTGAGTCACTGCAGAAATGACCCATCAGGGCAGCTGTTGTCAGCTGGAGCTTCAGAGAACTGGACAAAAGGCTTTGCAGGCCAAAGGCTTGCCTTTTCTGCTTACTCATCACTGTGATAGTCGGGCCATGCCTGCTTCTCTGCAACAATAGGCTCCTGAACCTCTGTGTCTTTAAATTTTTTTCTTTTTAAGAAAGAAGATTATGTTCAGGAGTCTAGACCTCTGAGGGAATTCGTGGGAGATGATGCCAGTTTAAAATAGCAGCAGGTCCTCTCTAATCGGGAGCTTTGAAGCTTGCACGTCGTAGTACACGTTGTCCTCGTTGGAAGTTCCTCGTGGAGTGGGTCAGGCTTTCTCGTCTCTCCTTCACAGAAAGAGCATAAATATTTCCATCACCAGCCTTCATAACCTGTGAGAGACCCAGGAGTCATTGTAAATAGGGAGTCACTTTTTTTTTGATAGAATATGAAAATAAGACACTGTGTGACTCAGATTAGAACAAATCACCTCAAGCCATGGACCATGCTTCTTGTATAGTTTACTGAGAGTCCACTGGTTTTCACCGGGGCTTCCAACACCTTTCAGTTTGAATGGATGTCCCTAGGACCCATCCCACCTGTGGAAGGCAGGGCACCGGAGGTGTGCATCCCTGTGGCACATCCGTTAGAGTGGGGGACCATTTGAAAGCTACAGAAGGGCTGCCTCCATTTGTAACCCAAATTCTTTTTATTTCTCTCCCTCCTTGGGCTTTGGGAGAAAACCATCAGTGGTTCCTTGCACAAGAGGAAAGTGTAAAAAAAAAAAAATGGCGATGTTTCCTCAGGAGCCTGGAGGCCTTGTCAGGCTCCATGCTTGTCTAAATGCAGGGTGATCTGTTCTCCTCCAGAGAAGTGGAGGTCTGAGAGCAATGTGTCATGATCCTTCCTGCACCCCACTCAGGTGCCCCTAGAAACCTGCTCTGTCTCCATCCACAAGCAGGCAAGGAGAACTGGCATCGAATGATTTATTTATTTTTTTTCTGAAGCATAGGGCATGAGTACCGCCAGTTATTATGGTGCTTCAGAAAGAGCCACGACATATAAAGTGGACTTCATAAAGCCAGGTAATTCTTATTCTGGGTTCCTTGGTTTGGGGCAGATTGCAGTCAAGAAACATAGCACCTATTCTCACAAAACTGGTTATTTCAAGGGAAATATGTTCTTGATGTTCTCATTAATCCCAAGGTTTCCTCTGATGGCAGTTTTGCAGCCACAGGGATATTGGACAATGCTTGATTGTTACAGGTCTGGTTGGGCCCTGGAGGTTGGTTGGTACTTGAATGGGAGGGTGGAAACCAGAGATACTGCTCAGCATCCCATGATATTCAGGATGGCCCTCAGAACAAAGAATGATCTTGTCTAGTTTATTATTAGCAGTGAGGCCCTGCACGTTAGCTGAGAGCCTTGCTACACATAACATAATCATTTATTTAATGTGAGGCAGCGTCTCGTCTGTCCCAGGTTGGCCTGGAATTCGCAGTGTAGTTGAGGATGACCTTGAACTTCTGGTTCTCCTGCTATCACCTCCTGAGTGCTGGCATCCAAGGTATATTCTCTATGCCTGGTTCATCCTTAGCCCCCAGTTTTATGTCATGACTGTGAGTTCTAGAATAATCTTGGAAGGAGAAAGGAAGATATTCTCAATCAAATCTCAGTTATAATTTCGCAGCTACTAAAATCAATAGCTCATGGGGCTTGTATCCATTACCCATTGATTACTTTTTTTTCATAATTAAAAAAATAAACCAAATCCATGTTCCCTTTTATATCATTAAGGACAGGGATCCTGGAGGTATGCCTGGGTTCTGCCAGACATTTTTTTCTTCGAGTGATTATGCTAATTTGTGTTTGATCAGATGATTAAATTACAATGTGATTAACCCTGTGTGCTAACCACTCAGAATGCATTTCCCTTCATCTGGCTGCCTTGTTTCTAGAGTGCCCAGTTCTGCCTGCTTGATGGAGGCCTGCTCTTGCTGCAGACTTGGATTTGTGTTTTCAAAGTGCTCCAAGTCTTGTTACCCAGTAATTAGGACGGGATATTAATATCATCTGTTGCTCAGGCAGAGGCCAGAGTGGAGAAGCCTCTAGACACAAGTAAACCCTAGATGGAAATCATTAATTACTTGGAGACATTCAGTGTGGAATGTGCTGGAAATGAGAGCAACTGCACTCAGTGGGAGCTGCATGGGCCAGAAGGTGCGTTCAGTCATCTTGCTGGGTGACTTCCCTTTGGTGCTGCTGTCCCAGCGTTTGCCTGTGTCTGTGGTGGCCCTGGGAGGGGTGTCCTTTGATAAACCCCATCTCTGTCATTTGGCTCTGCTTTTTTAAGAACACAGCTGAAGGTGCTGGTGCCCTTTCTAAGTTCATGTATTGTGTTTGCTTTTCCATGCTGAGTATTTCAGTTGGGTGAGAGGGTACTAAAGTTTGTGAAGGTAAATTACATAAGAAAATGGGAGGTGCTTAGGAGATAGGGTGAGGGAACCAGTGGCCAGAGGTTTCAGCTCCTTGTGTAGTTTGAGGAGTTTCATATTTTTCTTTATACCCCAGCACTCCCCACTGCCCCCTGCTTGATGTGAGTATAGAGAAGCAGTCTGGTTACCGTGAATGCATTTGGAATACCAAGAGGGTTTTAACTTTTTCTGTCAAAGTGTGCATGTGCTTTGGTCTGGCTGGCACTTATGCTATCTTCTGTTTCAGAGTAGGCAGCACAGGACACTGCCTATCCTTGGGATTGCTTACACAATTGTGAGAACCATTGGGCTACCAGAATCAATGAGCTGATGAAAGTGCAGGTAGAGCCCGGCGGCGGTGGCGCACGCCTTTAATCCCAGCACTCGGGAGGCAGAGCCAGGCGGATCTCTGTGAGTTCGAGGCCAGCCTGGTCTACAGAGCGAGATCCAGGACGGGCACCAAAACTGCACAGAGAAACCCTGTCTCAAAAAAAAAAACCAAAAACAAAAAGAAAGTGCATATAAAAAATACCAGTGTAGGGCTGGAGAAGTGGCTCAGTAAGTAATCATCACTTGCCTTTCTATGCAAGCTTGAGGACTTGAGTTCAGATCCTTAGCAGACATATTAAAGAAAAAAAAGGCAGATGTGGCAGGGTGCATCTGTAACCCCAGAACTGGGGACTCAGAGACAGGTGGAGCTCACTGGCCAGACAGCTAGTTGAACTGTGAGTTCTGGGTTCAGCAAGAGACCCTGACTTAAAAAATACGGTGAAGAGTGATAGAGGAAGTCACCGACACTAACCTCATTAACCTCTGGCCTCTATACACAATACAGCCATGCACAGCCATGCACACACACACACACACACACACACACACACACACACACACAGAGGAAAATGTTTACATGAGCACCACATATGTGTCTCATTCAGAGACATTAAAATCTCTTATCTTTGTTTGAAGAAAGATGTCTTGTAATTCTTCTCTTCCTCCCAACATGAAAGGATGGAAGCGTGAGCAGCCTCAGGCGTAGGTGCTTCAGTGATCACATGACCTCGGTCACGCCTGGTCCCTATCTAGTGATGGTGACAGTTGCCCATAGCTGAAGTTTGCTGTCCGTCACCAGAATGGAGGTGCTGTAGCTGAAGTTTTCCACTTTAAGGATTTATCCAGAGTGTTTCCTACAGTGCCCAAAGCTGGGAGGTAGGCACGGCCATCAAACAGTAAAGCAGGTGGGACTAGGTAGGGCTGGCTATAGCAAGGTTGCCAGACAGCAGAGTGAGGGTCCTACCTCCTGGCATCTTCACTGTGTCTTCTACAGCAGTTTCACAGGGGGTGAAGCCGGATGTCTGTCCTTAGATTCCAGTCCCAGGCCAGTCACCAGTGGTTCCAGGGAGGCATTTAGAGCCCACGTGATATGGCACAGTAGTGTGACTTTTACTTTCTTCACAAAAAATTTGCTTGACTCTTGAATCAAGCCACTTTGATTCCTTTGCAGCTTTTACGCTGCAGATGGCTATGTGAAATTTGCTTTCAAGCTGAGCAATTAAGAGTCATGTTGAGCAAGTGAGATATTGACTTTGAACTCATTATAAACATATGGAAAATAGATTTATTTTTTCTTGTCACCACCTTGTTTAAGTTAGACAACTAAGGGGTAGGCGAATGGACTTCTGTCCAAGCTGCGGTGAAATATCACATGGCTCTAGGTCCTGCTGAAGAGTGAGATTGGAGTGGATGGAGATTTATATCACAGGCATGCTACCTGCCAGGATATTTCCAACTCTAAGCTCAAAGACTCTATCTCTCTTTAAGCACTTTGCATTTCAGATGTTCTGAACAAGACATCAATTTTCTCAATGCCAAAAATGTTAGAATCAAAACATTTAGTAAATTTTGAATTGGAGACCAAAATTAGATGGGAATGTATTTTTAGTGATGGCTCATCAGAAGGAGACACAGATTGGTTTTGTTAAGACGTGTCTGAGTCCTCCCGCAGTGCCATTGTCTATGTGTCTTAGTGAAGGATCTGGGACACACGTCTTGAAAAGTTTAGAAAACATTGCCTAGGGATTCTCATGTATTCAGCTCAGATGGAAGCTCTCCTATTAAGAATAGTGTGTGCCTGTGTGTATGTACACAACCCTGGATGTGTGTGCACGTGCAGTGCACATGTATTCATCCACAGGTGCTGTTTGTACTAACTCCTCCTGGGTAGTACCGTGTCTTAGCTGGTGGGTTCAAGGTGATAGAGTGTGGCATTTGACCTGGGTATCCTCTCTGCATGACACACAATATGTGGAGCTGGTTAGCACAGTGTTCCTATGGAGTCGTGCTCTGTACCCCCACCCCTCACTCTGGTCCTCTCCTCCATCTCATACACTTTGGATGTTGGTCCCTAGAAGAACCAGATGGCAGAGAGCTTAAAGGATTCTGCTGGATGAGTGAACAGGGATGTATAGCTATGGTATCATTGATAGAGTCCCTTTCTTATGCAGCCTTGGGTGAACCTGTTTATCATAATTGCTGACCCTTACTGTGTCCTGGGAACTGTGCTAGGCTTATGTTATTTATAATTTGATTGTAAAACAAGTCCTGGGGTGCTTGCTAGTGTTATTCCCATTTGACACTCAGAGGAAACCAAGGCACTGCGGCGAAGTGACTATCCTAAAGCCACAGATGCTGCGGCTGGTAGAGGCAGACTTTGAACCTGGGAGGTTTAATCTCAGAACCTGAGTTGAGCTCACACTTGACACTCACCAAGCAATGAGCTCCTGCCATTGACACTGGTTATGGAGCACAAGTACCATATCAAGTGACATTGTTCACCCAGAGGATTGGAGATACATTATGCCAGAAACTGGGATAGTAGGTGCAAATATTCAAACATTACTTTAGTGTTTCCTTGAAGGGAAATGCTAGAAGAAAGTATAATGTGGGCATGATTGAGGAGTCTTTGAATTTTTTGTTTGTTTGTGTTTTGTTTTTTTGGCTGTTGCTTGTTTTTGAGACAGCATTTCATGGATCCTTGGCTGGCTTCAAACTTGTTATGTAGCTTCTGACCCTCTTCCCTCTACCTCTCAGGTATCCACTACCCTGTCTTATGGCATACTGAGCTAGAACTAAGGCTTTGTGCATGGGAGGCAAGCACTCTCCCAATGGAGCCTCATCCCCAGATCTCAGGATTAGTTTTGGTGACAGAATTTCTGAACATCACCTTATCCCTAAGGTAGACTGTTCAGTCAATAGGATACTGCCAACCTCACACTACCTATCCCACTCCACTGAGCCCACATCAATTCCACATCCCAACACACTAGTATCCTCTTATATCCATTTCTGTGGCATTTGTATTAAAAATGAAACCTCCCAGTTTTAGTAGAAAGTACTAATCTGTCAACCAGGCATTTGACTTGCATTCTCTCTAGCTTGACTTTCCTCTGACCTCTCATACCTCCTCTGAATTCCTGTGTCTCAGAAGTCTAAGACCCACTAACCAACCAGGCCAGCCTGTCTGGCACTTTTCAGAGCAGCCAGCCTCCCCTGGATAAACACTGCCCACTGCCCAGGTCCCTCAGGCCACTAAGGAGGATCACAGAGGTCTTCATTATGCCCTTGGTTCCACTTTGCTGGACCCATTTTGTGAAAAGATGACTGGCTTTACAACTCTGTTTACCTCTCCAGACCTCCTCTGACCTCCTCAGACCTCATCCTACCCACTTGTCCCTCTCCTCCTTCCTTACCCCCCTCTCCTCCTCAGACCACCTCTTGACCCATCCTGACCTTCTCCTTCCTCCCTAGACCTCAGAGTACCTTTCCCATTCCATATTCTCATCCAGTGATGTCCTTCATTGACCAAGATGTTAGAAGAACCAGAAGACCATGGCACTGCCCGTGTGCACAGGTGCCCCTCTCAGTTTTTCACTTGTGAGCACCCATACCTGCTCTATTGTCTGCCTTTCAACCCACAGGAGAAGGAGGTACTTGCTGCAGGGGTGGGTGGACACTGGACACAACACAAGCCAGATGAAATGTGCAGCAGTAGTTTACCCTCATGACCTTTCATCCTGGGTGAGGACACTTCAGTCATACCACACAGTGTCACATGAGACTTTATGCAGGATCAGTGTAACAACCAGAGACTGGGGAAGCAGTCTTTGTACTTGTTACAGATGAGGCAACCTGGTTGCCTTGGGAAGATGTGATTGGTTTGTTGGGCTGGGCAAACTCCTCAGAATAGCAAGGAGCTAAAGTCCCTGTTCAGGGTTAAAGCCATATTCTTGGCCTAATTTTAAGGCAGTGTGAACAGGGAACCTTACCTATGGAAACAGAAGAACAAGAGGATGAGTCAGTAAGTCATTTGAGGTTCTTCTTGTTTTTAATTACTTCAAGATAACACTTAATATTGAACCGTAAATGCAGACCCAATGCTGAAGTACCCACCCACACTACCTAGCCCTGGTGAGGGTATAGATCCCAGGTTTGCCCCTATCAAAGCTCAGACTGACAACCACAGTCTACATCCTTCATCTACCATCCCCCAAGAACTTTGGCCTTTAGTGCATGACCTCAGCCTTGACCTCCCTCTCTGGGCCAACACACTAACATGCTGGTGTCTCTCTACCTGAAACAACAAATAAAGGCCCCACTCCCATTAACACATTTTGCTCATTTATTTCTCTGATGCTTTTTACCACCAAAGTATGAAAAATGGGTGTATAAGCTTGTGCCCCTTAGGCTTACACTGGTGAAAATCCCTAGCAAAGTCTCCCTCTGTGACAGATGGATGTGTATTCCTGCTCCACACTCTGTTGCTGTGTGTATCGAAAATAAAGTCATTTGCACCAAGCCTGCATATCACACCCTTGCACATCTATATCCCCACATCTCTGTTTCTCTTGTTGCAGACAAGACACTGACATGCATTTTGAGGCCAACATGACTCATTTTCTGCCTTTGCCTTTCAGTCTTGGCTATGTGCTTAACCATCTCTACCACTTCATTGGAACTGTTCTTGTCAACATCCTAGTGACCTTGCTGTTCTAGTCTTCACTGTGATCTCCCTGAGTGGCTCATTGGGAAGCCTCCCCGTGGGTCCTGGGTGCCATGCTCTGTGAACTCTCTTTGGTCTCCTTGGCAGCTTATTTTCTGTGAGACTCTAAATGTGATGCCCCTGGGCTTAGTTCCCTTCCTTCTCTTCCTACAGCGTTCCACTTAGGCACAAACATCGGATGAATGAATGAATGAGTGAATGAATGAATGTCTATTCCTGAGATGACTGCCATGATCAAATGTATGTCCACATCTTCCCCACTGCACTGACATTTGATGCAGACCCGCAAATCCAGCTGCTGACTCAGTGCCTCCCCTAGGAACCTTCTAGATATCTCACACTTGCTCTTGTCAAAAACAAGAGTCTGGATTTTTCTCTCCCCCTGCTCCTACCTCATGGTTTTGGCATCAGAATCTGCATGGATCTTCACTTGTTGTACAACACAGAAGCTCTGGTGCCATCCTTCCATCCCCCTTGCTCTTCACATATTTTATTTTCATTAGCATATGTCCATCATGCAAAGTGACATCTTTTGATGATGACGTCTCTGTGTTTGTGTATAAGGTACTTAGATCACATTCACTACTATCCCCCTTTCTTTTCTTTCTTCCCCTTCATTCTCCTTAATAATCCTTTTACTTTCATGACCCTCTCTCCTCTAGATTCCACATATGAAAGGAAGCATCCTATATGTGATGTCATGGTTTGGATTAAAAATGTCCCTTATAGACTCATGTATGTGAACACCTGATCCTTGGTTGGTGATGTTGTTTGGGAAGGCTATGGGACCTATATGAGGTGGAACCTTGCTGGAGGAAGTATGTCACTGGGGGTGGGCTTTGAGGGTTTGTATCTTGCCCTCACTTCCTGTTATCTCTCTTTCTCTCCTCCTCCTCTCTTTGCTTCATGTGTATGGGTGAAATGTGCTTCCTCTGCTTCCTGATTGCCAGGCCAGCCTCATGGTCCTGCTGCTATGCCTTTCCCACCACTATGCACTGTCTCCCCTCTGGAACCATAGACTACAACAATCTCCCTTCTCCTCTAAGCTGCTTCTGCCATGCTGTTCCATCCCCAAAACGGAGCTGTAATTGATTCACCTGCCTTCGTGATTCTGGCTGTTATCACTTCCCATGACGCCCTCCAGTTCCATCTGTACATGTTGTTGACATCTTGTATTTAAACTGCCAGCGTATCCGAGTGACCGTCCCCAGAGCCTGACCAAGTCCTTTCTTTTACCTCCCTCCCTGCCACCCTCTGGCCATAACCTGCCACGGAGCTTTCATGCTTCCCTCAGGCGTGTTTTCACCATGGCCCAGAGAGAGAGCCCTAGAACGTGTGGTGGGCCTTTTTCTTCCTCTGCTTGAAGCTTCCCACCGGTAAGGAAGCAAGATCTTCCCATCCCAGCCTGCAAAGCCTCTGTCCATGGTGTCACCAGAGGATGGAAGCAGGCATTCAGTATGGAGTAGCCATGCCTGGCTCCCCACTTTCATCTATCCTGGACTTCTGGGTATTTCCCTAGCATATTGAGCTGGTTCCCACTACAACATCATTTTAAAATAAAAAAATAGAGTTGCATATATGAATACTGTATTTATGTCACTCCAACCCCTCTTTCTCCTCCTTCCAACTACTCCTGTGTTCCCCCTTCCTCTAAAATTTATTACCACTTCTTTATCACTGTGTTTTACACACCACACCACACACACACACACACACACACACACACACACACACACACACACACATCCTTTACTGAGTCATTTAATGTTTGCTCATATGTACATGTATTTAGCACTGACCACTTGGGATTGGATAAACTATCAGGGAGCTTGTCCCTGGAGAAAACTCATTCTCTTCTTTCAGCAGCCATTGATTGCCTGTAGCTCTTCATACAGGGATGGAACGTTAAGAGATTTTCTGCATCCACATTGGATGCCATGTCAGCTGGTGTTATTATGCAGATCTGGTGTAGGAGAACCACACTGTTGAGATTTCCTGGTACAACTTCCCTTGTCATGTCTAGACACTATCTAACTACCCTGGGACTCTGGCTGTTACAATTTTCCATCCCTCTTCCAAGATCTTCTATAAGCCTTAGGAGTAGGGATTGCATTGCTGTGGTGTCAGTTGGAATTGGGAACCCAGGGTCTGTTCTCTGCATTTTGACCACTTGTGGTGTTCTGTAATAGTCTCCATCTGCTACAAAAAGAAGCTTCTTGATGAAGGATAAGAGCTACAGTTCCTGTAGGTATAAAGGATAGGTATTTAGAATACAGTTAGAATTATATTGGTTGAGGAAAATAGCAGTAGTAGGTTCTTTTCTAGGGTTTATGATAATTCCAGCTAGAGGTAACACCAGGCACAGACTCTTTCCAGTTGAGCAGATCTTAAGTCAAATTAGGCAGCTGTTGGTTACCCCAAGATAAAGGTCACACCATTGCACCACTGGTGATTTCTTGCCAGGCCAGTCATTGTTGCGGTGGATATGTTTACAGCTGGGCAGGACAGCTGACTACTTTTCTCCTTTGGCAGTTTGCACAGCCCTTCCCAGTGCTATGAAAGCTAGGGGAAGTGGGAGTGAGTTTTTAGTGATTAAAAAAAAGGAGAGATCCCTATCTTTAAAAAAAATGTGGAAGGTTGTCTTCTGATCCCTTCTGCGCGCGCGCGTGCGCGCGCGCACACACACACACACACACACACACGCACGCACGCACGCACGCACGCACACAGAATGAAAATGAAGATGACCAAACTATACAAAGTGAAAAGTTAAAGAATTTGATCAAGTTGAAACAGTGAAGGTAACTTGGAAAATAGGGGTGAACATATGTACCTCTTTGGAACAGGTTATTCAAAGATTACTGATGACATTTTGAGACAGTTGGCTAAACTAAAGGCTTGGTAACATGCCTCTGAATGTGCTACAGAGAAGTAATGGCTTCCTAAGGGAACTAACTCCTTGTCGCCAAGGATGTCTAAATTGACCCGGTCCTAGTGCGCTTCGCTCAGGGCCATAGGGAGCCCTGCATCTGCTTTGCTGCTTCCTTGTCTTTTCTCATGGTTGTGGGGTTCAGCCGTAGGTGGTGCTTGCATTTTTCCTTGACCTACCTTTACGGCTTGGCCCTTTTAGGTTGCTGTTCATGTGAACAAGGTTTTTACTATCCTAACACATAATCATCTTTGTCCACAGAGTGTCACCTTCCCACCTCACCCCATCACTCTCAGTGGTGGCAAGTCCTCTTTGAGGGTTAAGACCTGTGTGTCCTAGAACCATGGCCAGTGGAGATGGAGGAGTCACCTGTAAACTCTTGTTTGGGGACAAGAGGGAGGTGAAGATAAAAGATAAGAATCGGCTGCTTTAAGAAGACAGTATGGCAGGCATGGTAGCACTAACTATCATCTTTATTCCCAGCCCTTGGGAAGCGGAAACAGGGTGATCTCTGCGAGTTCAAGCTCAACCTGGACTACACAGAGAGTTCCAGGACAGCTAGGGCTGTATAGTGAGACTCTTGTCTCAAAACAAAACAATGACAGCAACAACAACAAAACCCAGGATGGTTTGGGCAGAGCTAGAGCCCGAACCAGGCTGACCCATCTCCCAGCTAATAATTTTACCATGCCAAGCGTGTGATTGGTGGGCTCTTATGAGGAATTAGAAACCTCCCTGGTACAGCTCAGCTCAGCTCAGCTGTGGTTTATGGCTGTGCTCAGTTAGGTGACAGCTCAGTCAGTAAAACCTTAGCCTTGCAAGTATGAGGACCTGAGTTCAGTCCCCAGAACTCAGTTAAAACAAACGCTGGACATGGTGGTGTAAACTTATAATTCTAGTACCAAGGTGGCAGAAAACAGTGGATTCTAAACACTTGGTGGCTGTTATCAGTGAGCTCCCAGCCAGTGAGAGACCCTCTCTCAGACAGAAAGGCGGAAATGTCTCTGAAACAGCACTCAAGGTCGCCCTCTAACTTTGGTATATATGCATGCACACATACTTCCCCACATACAGATGCAATGCACAAGGACACACACACACACACACACACACACACACACACACACACACAGTCATATACACATACACACACGTAAACGTGCACAGGCAGGCACACACACACACACACACACACACACACACACAGTCATATACACATACACACACGTAAACGTGCACAGGCAGACACACACACACACACACACACACACACACACACACACACACACACTGTTTAATCAATGCAGATCAATATATGCATGGTATATTGGGTGGTACAACCCAACAGTGTAGCCCATAGTGTCCTTACCCAGGTTGGATAGGTTCTTTTTAGAAGTTTCAGGAATTAGTAATTTGATGGCATTAGCTGTATATTCCTTAATCCCCAGCGGAGTGGGCATTGGCTGATGCTTCTGGAAACACACACAGCTGTTCATGTGACCCTTGCTCTTCCCACCCCCTCCCAGGACTGGGTGCCTTCTAAGGTGAAAGTCCAGAGGATGGTCTGATGATGCAGCCTGCCCCTGTCATCTGGAAAGGATTCACATGGTTGCTAAGTGTTCCTCTCTGGGTGCAAACCACAGCTGTGGTTTGAGGCGATCTGTGTTCAATTATGGCAAAATGTTAAATTAGCTAAAAGACAATTTTTCTGGTCACTTGAATTTGCCTTTTAGACTTCATTAATCATTCAATAATTAAATCACTCGTGTTAACCCATTCTAACCAGCCTTTGAATGCTAAGTTTTCTGTCATCTGTTAGACCTTTTCTGCACAATTAGCTTGGGGCCATGGTCTGGAAGCTAGCAACTTTAGACTATTTCTCAGTTCAAGCCCTGAGTGGTTGGAAATCTGCTCCAGGCATGGCTTACCAGGAATCACATCAACTCTCTTTCTGCTTCCATGGATAATGATTTACTAAATCTTATTTTCAACCAATGAAAATCTCTTTCTTATAAAATAAAGACATGTTCAATGTAAAGTGAACCAAATCTCATTCCGAAGAACCTCCCGTCTCATTCTAAGTTCACTTGTATTTTATGGACAGTTAGTACTATCTTAAATTTTATTACATATTCTAGATAATATTGTTTTTGAGTGACAGATATTCTTAATGTTCTTCTGTCTTCACCCCAGCCTCTGTTGAGAGTTGGTAGAAGAGGAGCGGATGATGTTGGGAGTTTATTTCTAAGTCTTTGGACAACCACCTATTCTAAGCAAGTGGTTGTGAGGAGGCTTAAATGTTAGTAGATAAATGTCTTAAACATTCATTTAAATGTTTGTGTAATTATTTATTTTGTTTAAAACTTGTGTTGTTGTTCTTTTTGAGAATGTCGAAATGAGTGCTATATTTACATCATTTCTACCCCACCCTCTTCTCATCCAACCTTTCCTGTGTGCCTCCCATTTTCTCTCAAATTCCTACATAATGACACCAGGTGTCATGACCATAGAGGAAATCTCACATGCTTCCCCCAAGAACAAGATTTGGAGGTATCAATGGCTGCTGAGAGAGGAGGAATCTACCTTTTCCTGGGACAAACCCCCAGATAGGTTATCCAGTCTCAAGTAGTCAGGCCTAAACACACACACACACACACACACACACACACACACACACACACACACACACACACACACAGCAATAATCAGCAGGTTGAATTTATATATGTGTATTTGTGTGTGTTGTATGTGTGTGATTAAAGACTTTGTCTTATTTTTAAAAGAATACTCACCAAGTAGGCAGGGCAGGTCCACATGAAGTCCCTTAAGGAAGGCAAGTGCTCTTCCACAATGAAGCCAGGAGCTTTTGCCCCTGGGAGGTTTGTGAAATGAGAGTGTGATATTCCGTTTTCCGTCTTCTTGCTCCTCTAAATGATGACAAATTGCCTGGCTGTAAATTTGAAAGTCCCTAAATGGCATTTTTTATCAAAGCCTTTCTCACAAAATGCTTACTGGAAGAGATTTAGAAGTCTTGGGAGGCTGGGTGGTAGGAGCAAGCTGGGCTGATTACTATGCACCGTGACACAGTGCGTTATGCATTACGCACAGTGCATTATGCATAGTTCTTGCTCTTCTGCCTTTTAAATACTTGTTATGGATGATGAAACTAATTTAAATGGACAAACGGGTGCTCTCCCGCGCATTACCCCTGTGATGTCATATTCTTCCTCCAAGGAGCTTCGAGGCTGCCTCCCTTGGAAGCCTCCCAAACACATACATTTTAGTAAGACACTTTAATAATTAGCTTAGAGATCATTGTCAGTCAGGGGGAAATAACCTTTTATCATAGGTGCTTTGAAAGTGGCGCGTTCCAGGGAAGAAAGGAGTGATACAATCTGCACTCACGCTGGCTGCTGGCTTCCCTCCTGGCGTTTGTGTGGAATAAAATACTACAAACGGGGAAGAGCATGAATAAGGAGAAGTGTGGGTGTAGAAGGGGAAGCCAGAGCTGTCAAATTGTTAAGACAAATGGGGCTTAGAGAATCCTAATTAAACCTGAAATTGCTTAGAAACAGGAAGTATGCATTCCTAATTGTTGGTACCATTTTTTTTTTTTTTTAAGATCTAATTTACTCAATGTCTTTAAGTAAGGATAACCCATTATTTGGCTGTCCCAGATTTCAATCTTTAACCCATTGAGGAGGTGAAGAGAGTGGTTTTTTTTTTTTTTTAAATAAAGGCTCCAAATATCACCTGCATCAGATAGAAAGTCAAAATGGAGCAGGTTCCAAGCTGCCTGTAGAATTCTGTTTTTAATCTTCTTCTTCTCTGTGGAATTTGGTTATATCCTAGGTAAAGCATAATGGTCACATGCTCAAGAATATTAGTCGCACATTCAAAGCACGAACACCAGAACTCTTGAAATGAGAAAGAAAACAGGTTTGTTCTAAAGACATCTCTGCAGTGATCAGTAGTGGTGGGTGAGGATTAGGTTTCCTGGGAAGAGATGGTCTCTGAAGAGGATGTGAATAGATCTATCCTCTCCTCTGTCATGGAGATCATCAGCTCCCCTTCCTCTGTTTTCCTATTTGGGGACAGAGAGGACTTCCTGCCCCTTGAAGTCTCCAATTCTTCATTACAAGACTCAGAATAATGCAGGATGGATCATTGACTTTCCTTTGAACCCCTGTCCAACCTTCACATCACACTGCCTTCCAAAAGCACAGTGATTTCCGTTATTTTAAAAAGTCATATTAAACATAGACCCTTAAGTCCAACTTTTATTTCTGTGTGTTCTGATGTTGTTTCCATGGCAGACTGAAGAGAGTTACAGAATAGCACTATTCTGGTCGACCAAACTCTTTCTAAATGCTAGATTCTGCTGAGATGTCTTTCTGTATGCTGTGAATATGTGTTGCTCTGACATAGTAAATCTGACATAAATAAAACCATTTGGCCTATGGTAAGGCAGCTTAGAGGCAGGCAGGAAATCCAAACAGATAGAAAGGAAGAGAAAGGAGAGGCAAGGAGATGCTGCTAGCCACCGTCAGGAGAAGCAAGATGTAAAGGTACTGATAAGCCACCAGCCATGTGGCAAAGTATAGGTTTATAGAAATGGGTTAATTTAAGATATAAGAGCTAGCTAGCAAGAGGCCTGCCATAGACCATGCAGTTTGTAAGTAATATAACCCTCTGTGTGTTTAATTGGGTTCAAGCAGCTGCAGGACCAGGTGAGACACAGGAAAACTTCAGCTACAAGACTCCATGCTAAGATATCTGATTCTTAGTTCTGATTGTCACAGAAAGCCACTCTGCATCACAGGAGGTCAAAGGATTGCCCAGGTCACAGAAGCAAACCCAAATCAACATTGGGATAATGTGTTACCAACTCAAGTCCCCATTGTCTCTGCCTCATGAAGTGATTATGAAGAAGTACAATGATCATAAAACAAGTGAAAATACCCTGAGAAAAGGGAAATCACAGGCGTCTGTCATGCTGTTATTATTACTCTTTCAAGACCTTCTTTGGAAAACAGGCCTAATCATAGCTGTTCCAGGAGATCCTAGGCATGTATTGATGCACTTGTCTTCTAGTTTCCTGGTAGAATAGGTGCTAGATTTACCCAGGGTGATGAAGGGATCCACCTTTGTTCCTGCACATGGGACAGGCTCTGTATCTCCAAGCAGCCTGCTTTGGACGCCCTATCTGTGTCTGCTCAGGTTGTAGCTACATGAAAAAGGAGCCTTCTGGTGAAATAGATGAACTTGATGTTGAGAGAAGATAGCCTTGTCTATGGTGATCTCTCCATTAGCTTTCATTCTGAGATAATCACCGGAGGACTGGCCCCTTGTGGTCTACATTCACTGAGGTTGGGGCACTTGCAAAGCCAAAAAGATATAAAATGGTGACATCCTAAAGGTGGGATTTGGCAGGGAAGAGTGTCTGCATTCCCAGCTGCCCTACCCTTCAGCACTGTAGCTTTTGAGTACTATCCTTCTGATGCAGATCAAAAAAGTCTAGAAAATTCTACCTGTGGCCCTTGTCAACTGTGTATTTTTATTTATATTTGAACCTCCACTTTCAAGCAATACTGCAATTGCTTCATATGTCACTTTGCTAGCAACATGAATATGCGACCAATTGCTCTTTCCAGTGTTTTTCTTCATTAAGTTGGAGGTCAATCAGTGTGGGGTTCCTGTCATTGCATTCTCTGATCTCCTTCCCATGACAGAAGGCATCTTGGTGATGATGGGTGGTCCAGGTGTTTTGATTTCTCCTCCTGTAGGGTGTGATCCACACCTGTCACATGCACTCATAATCAGCTCAGTTTACTGTTCTGTATATTCCTTTTCTCTGTCTTGTTTTCATTAGCATTCAGTAAAATCTTTTCATGTCAACCACTCATTGAACGTTCAGTGTTGCTATTCAGGCTTCACATGGACAGGAAAGGTAGACCTTTCTCACCCACACCAGTCCATGTCTTCACATGAACTTTGAAAAACACTCTTACATCTAACAGAGAGAAAGCAATATTTCTTTTCTCATGTCATTTCTTTTCTGGGGAGATTTCAACATTACCCAGTTTGGGCTTTTATCTCCTATGCTAAGTGTTTGGGCTTCTTCATGAATTGTTCTTATCATTTTGATGACAGCACAGTAAGTAAGCCTGTGAGAATTTTAGCCTCAGGCTAAATGTTGGAAAAGTGCTTTGAAAGTCTTACAAAAGGAGCACTGGGAAGTATCGCCAGCTGGGGAAACCGTGTGGTACTGTGTTGGGTGGGGGTGAGGGAATCAGGTTGATGAGTCCTCCCCTTGCTGGCTGGCACACATGTAGCTGCTCTTTTGCATGCTCCAGTTGCATTTCTCATGGCTGTGTGCCTTTTCTGTTCACGCCTCTGCTTTCTGCTTCTTCTCAGACATTAGTGACCACTTGGCTGCAGCAGTGAGTTTCAGTGGTGCCTGTGAGTGCTGAACATTTTCCAGGGACTAAAAGATTCCACGATTAGATCTGCCTCACACTCTGTCTATGTGTCTCTAATGGCTGCAGTTTGAGTTACACAAATTCTCTAGTTCAACCACAGTCTTTAGACCTCAGAGACGTGGGTTCAAATTCAACTATCTGCTGTGGGTGACAATCCTCTGAGCCAATGAACCTTCATCTTCAGTCATTCAGCAGCACCCTCTTGCAAAAGGATCATCCCATCTTGGTTTTAAAATGTTAAAATTCCTTAAAGGCCATCCCCAGGGTCTCCCCAGTCTTCTCACCAATCACCAGGATGAAATGGAACCTGCACAACTCACTGTTGCCATCTTTCTTTCTAGCTGCAGACCTGGCATATGTCTAGTCATGTGTCATGTCGAATCAGAATTCTCAATATCAGTTCCAAAGAGGGCAGTCCTGACCGAGCTCCATCTTCTCCCTCTGTAACAGAGAAGGAGAATACCATGAAGGATAGGGTGAAACTTATTCACATATATCAAAATATATCACTGGAAGTGAAGAGATTGTTGGGTGTCACAGTGCCCTGGTGTGACTGTGACTGCTATGATAGAGGGCCTGTGGTCAGAGGTCAGAGGCCAGTGGAAGCATCTCTCATATAAGGTGTTGAGCTGAAGACATGAAAGCCAAACACTTTGTGGATGCTGAATTGAGGTGGATTGTAAGGTTAGAGGCTAGGCCAGATGGTCCTAGTCGGGGGTGGGGAGAGAGAGAGAGAGAGAGAGAGAGAGAGAGAGAGAGAGAGATTTCCAGGGAGGTAAGGTTAGGGGCAACTGATTACTAATGCTATCTAAATTCAGATATGCCTGGTGCCAAAGTCTTAGTGTTCTACCCAACCTTCTGACATTGTGGTTCACCAAACTACCCAATAGATTCAGGGTCACTCATGCTAAGGGACACATCCTGTGAATTCATTTTTTGGGTATGTCATGCCTTTTTTTTCAATGAACCTCTAAGGAAAAGGCAACTCAGTTTCCCAGGTTCCCCTTAAAGACTCTTCTCCCTATAGATGAATACACTGTATAAATGGACATTTCCATGTCTTGACCAACTGGTACCAAATAACCAACTCAGAGGCTGAATATAAATTATAAATGCTTAGCCAATAGCTCAGGCTTATTACTAACTAGTTCTTACATTTTAAGTTAACCCATATTTCTATGTATGTTTTTCCACATGGCAGTACCTTTATTAGCATGGCATGTTCATCTCCTGCTCCTTCTGCATCTGGCTGGTGACAACAAATACCACCCTTCTCTTTCTCATCATCCTTAGTTTGGTTGCCTTGCCTATGCCAATCAGCATTTTATTAAACCAAATTCAAGTGACAAATCTTTACAGTGTACAAGAGGATTATTCTACAGCAACACTGTGCATTCCATGCACAGTTGGAGAATGGAACATACTAGGTGCTCAGAAACTTCTGATAGACCAAGGGCAAGTTTCTCAGCATGGGGGTTGTGTTGGCTAATGATGCCCAAAGAAGAGATGGGTTAAAATGTAAAGCCCCTTCTCTTCCTTCTCTGTCACAAGAGCACCTATATGGGCTGTCAGAAATTCAGGAGAACATGCAGCCTCTGCCATTGCAGAGTGCCTAACCCACTGTTCTTTTCCAGTGACAGTCCTCTGGCCCCAAGTCAGCCAGCAATCCTACATATCATGCTGATGGGTTTTCCCCTCAAAGACTCACATGCTATGACCTTAGCTGAATTATCTGTTTCTCTCCAGCCTGCACCACTGCTCTTTGCCAAGATGGTGTATTTATGAATCCCTTGCAAGGATAATTTGATGTCCTGAATATAATGTCCATTTCCCCCTCACCATCAGAGTTCAATTCAATAAATTATCATTGAATGATCACCATAGGCAAAGACTTTGCTATGACTGTAACAAAAAAGACTATGTCAGTTGGCAAAGTCTGGGAGGGGACACAGGTAACACACTGAAAGCCTACAGTGTGAAGTAGGAAAGGTCAGTGCTGGGCAGTTAGGAGGCTCAGTTTATCAGACACTTATTCATTACTTAGTTTTGTTTTTGTAATTTTATCATCTCCACTGAGGTATGCTTCTCACAGAATGTCATTCACTCGTTTAAGTCAAGCAGTTCACCAATTCTTCATTTGATTTATGCTGTGTGTATATGCATGTGCATGTGTGTAATTCACTAATTCCTAGCTGGTTTACAGTGTTGCAAGTCTGTCAGTGAGACCTAGCCCTAGAGTCACCCCAAAATACCTAGTGTACATTTTCAGTCTCTCCCCATCCCAGCACTCAGCCTTCTCAGCCCCATTCTGATGTATTGATCAGGTCTTTCTGTAAATGTCATAGAAACGGATTCATGTACATGGATTCTGCTGTCCCTGGCTTCTCTCACTAGCACAATATCCTTAAGGCTTACTGTGCAGAAAGCACCTGTGCTAACTTCCTTTTACTTATCAAATAGAATTCTATCATGTGATGTGTGACATTCTGGTTATTCATTAGGTAGCTGACTGACATTTGGATTGTTTATAATCTTGACTGCTATGTATAATTTTGCTATGAAAATTCATATGTAAGGTTTAATCTACACATACCCCTTCATTTCTCTTAGGTAGAAACATACGAGGTGAGATGCTTGCTGGGTTGCATGATGAACTATTGTGTAGCTTTTAAAGAAATGATGAAAGTATTTCCAGAATGAGTGGTCCACTTTACATGCCACCATCAGGATCTGAGGCCCTGGTTTCTTCACATCTTTGTCAGTATTTTATTGATGATCTTATTTTTGTAGGCATTTTAGTGAGAATGAAGTCACATGGTATTTTAAGTCTGGGAATAACTTTGGCACCTGCTTATTCTTCTTCCTCTTTGAAATGTGGCTGAGTTGTGTGAGGCACCCTAACATTCTAAGAAATCAGAGCTGGTAGGTGTGGCCTGACTCAGAGGGTGGGGCATGGTTTTATATGAAGAAGCAACAGGATCAAGGCTTATTCAAGAATAGTCAAACTAACATTTTCAAAGTTGGTTATAGGAGAAAATGTAGGCATGACCTGGCAGCCAGCCTACTTGGCACACTGCACTTCTAAGTAAGAAGCATGGGACTCCATGCTCCCGAAGTGGCAACACTGAATTCTGAAGTAGTGTGAGCAGCAGGTAGCTGACCTGCAGATGAGCAGACATTCTTCACCTCCTTTAATGTGCTGCTTCTGCATAGAGACCCTGATGGTATGAGTGCTCACTGTCCAAGCTGAGGAAATGTAGCAATTGTAATCCATAGGCTTCCACTATATAAGTGGTTGCTTATGTGCAAGAATGCAAGAAAGCAGATGCTGTTCCCTGAAACTGTCTGGAGTGGTCCATCTCCTCATCCTTTACCAACCCAAGGGTATGGCTGTCTTGTAGAGGGATGCCACGGTAACAACAGCAGGTGGTATGATGGTGGTAGAAGTGGTGTGACACTGCAGAGGGTGCAGAATTAATCTCTGAGAGGAGGAGGAGGCCAGGCCCAGGATGAAACTTCAGTATCCCAGGAGGGTCGGGTCACATTCCACAAGGCATAGAGTAGCAGTGAGCCTATGCTGTGGAGCAGAATCCACCCCCCACCCTCCAAGCAATCCTGAAATGTTAACCCTTTGGGAAGGGAAAGTGTATTTCTAGTTGTATGCAGGATAGTTGTATCAGGTAGGATTGATTATTGCTTCATTATTATATTTGTTTACAATTATACATGGCTTAAAAAGAAGAGGAAAAGACAGGTGTGCTGTGGTATCAAGCTGGCAAAGGGTGGACCTGTGATGGTCAGTCTTGATTTTCGGCTTGATTAGATTGAGAGATACTTAGGAGATTGGTGGAACATCCACAGCCATTTCCCAAAGTGATTAGATCACAAAGCCTTGTCTCTAATGGACAGTTAAATCCGCTGATGGAGTCAAACCTCAGGTGGACTAATAAGAGGTCGTTGGAACTGTGAAGGTGTGCCTGGTTGGAGGAAGTAGGGCAGTAGAGTGTGTCTTGTCTTTGATGGACTTCTTGGCTGCCATGAGTGTATGGCTCTGTGAGTCCACACTCTTTCTGCTATGATGGGCTGAAGCTATGAGCCAAACTAGGTCATGTTTTCCTTTAAACTGCTTCAAGCATTCTGTCACAGCAACAGTGACCTGATTAAGATAGGCGGTTTCTGTGTGTTCTAGCATCTGTGAAATTTTATAGCAGTATCTTTCGTGATTTTTTTAACCTCACCAAAACACTCTGAGGCTTAACACAAGCATGCCTGTCTTTACAGACAGTAAGCCTAGAGGAGAGGACAGGAGGGGAGGATTGGTGTGGAGAGAAGACAATACCATGAGTATTGTGGGAAAACACAGCATCTCACGAGCGATTAGACCCCTGTGCCATGCATGGTCCTTTCCTATGTGATCAGGTGTTGTATATTCAGTAACGGAGCTGAATCACTTCCGCTGACTGCCTTCATCACCCTTCCTGGGGGTTTCCTAAGGTGGATAACTTGGGGTGTTGTCTAGTGTACTCACGTGGCAGAGTGGCATCCTAATCCTGTTGCTCCCTTTTTGGAGATGAGAGCAGGTAAGCTGCAGAGCCATCATTCTGGTTTGTAAAGCAAAAGTGAGCGATCACATCTGCATCCACCGTATGGCAGATGTTCTGTAACTGCTCTTAGAAAGGGTGAGTTGTCAGCTTTGCAGCACCTTTGGAAGGCTGGGGAAGGAGGGAGAGAGGCTTAAGAATGAGAATTCTTTTTTTCTAGAAATTGAATTAGCTTACCTTTAATGTAGTTCTCCCAAAGAAATAAAGATTTCATGTCAATCTAAAATACCAGCAATAAAAAAAAAAAATCTACCAACCAAACTGCTGCTCCAACAAGACCCTGTCACCTGGGCCTCATTATCTGGCTGTTGGATGCGGTCAACAGGATGATACCACCATGTTCCAACCTCACTGGGAGTGGAAATGGGGAGCCTGTAAGATGTGTTACGTCCAGGTTCTTAAGACAGCAACATTGTTCTAAGGTTGTTCATTAGGCTAGACATGCTCAATCATGAGGATCCTTAGAAGAGGAAGGACAGACTCCAGGACAGCAGGGAATGTAATGGTAGAATAACAATTCAGATGCTGTAAGGAATGGGTCACAAACCAAGGAATGCAAGAAATCCTTAGAAGCAGGAAAAGGCACAGTGATGGATTTCTGCCTAGAGACCCTGGTTGGAGTCCTGCCTGCTTCCCTCTGCACTCAGCCCCATGAAACTGACTGTAGACTTCTAACCTCCAGAAATGGGAGAAAATGAACATGGGTTGTTTCAAGCATTAAATTTGTTACAGCCTTAAAGGGAAACTGATGCTGCAATATAATTTACTTTCAGTTTTTTTTCTTGTATTTCTTTGGTCAGTTATCTGGATGAATTTCTGTTTTTATCACCCTTCACAGAGACGTAATGAAAAGAATAAACTTGATTGTGTATTAGCTCTCATTTCTGCTGATTGACAGTTACAGACTCAAAGCTAATGAGAAATGACACAATCTAAAGACCCAGAAATCTGGATTTTTAACTTGATTACCCTAGAACTCAAGAGAACCACAGAACATAGGCTCTGAAATAAGGCAAATGAATTTTTTGTTTTAATCCAAGATTTTTCCGTACAGATGGGTCTTAGTATTGTCCTTTGCCTCCAAGTATGGCTGCTGAGCAAGAATATCTGTTGATGTATGACCAAACAGTCTTGTTCTTGGACATAAAATATCTCAAAGGCTTATCCTGTGTTTTTATAAGATTGGGAATGGAGTTTCCCCAAATTTATGTAAATTCTTAAATTTAAGCTGTTAATTTAGTATTAAATCTGTTTTGGAACTTTTTTCTGAATAAAAAAAAACAGTGTGTTCTGAATACTTGAAAGTTGTAAAGTATTTGAAATATACAAACCAGAGAGAGAGAGAGAGAGAGAGAGAGAGAGAGAGAGAGAGAGAGAGAGAGAGAGAGAGAAGAAAAGAAAGAAATAGAAAACACTTGCAGATTTTAAGATATTAGACTCTGAAAAAACTGGTATTTTTCTTCTGTGAGATATTTGAAATTGGTGCTTCTTAATTTCTCTTTCCCTTCTGGTTGTTTTTATTCCCAGACAGGGGTTCTAACCCAGGCTGCCCCCAAATCCCTGTCTAGCCAAAGAAGACCCCCACCGTCTGATGGATCTCTTGCTCCTCCCCTTCTCTTCCCCTTTCTCCTCTTCCATCTTTCTTTCCCTCCTCCCCTTCTTCTCCCTTCCCCTTCCATTTCTCTCTCCATTCTCCCTCCTATTTCTTCTCTCTCCCTTCTTCCTTATCCTCTTTGTATATTAGTTATTTTCTTGAACAGATGTGTTCAAACTTTGACAGCTCTCATCTGCCTTTGGATGTGGATGTTGTGAGTTTTTGATATGCAAATTTCATTAAATTTACATAATCTGAACTGTCTGGCTTTTCATTTGGGGATGTTCCTTTGGCCATTTTTTATTCTACATTCTTTGAAGATTCATTTCTTCCATATTGATGGCATGCCACCAGATCCAAAGCACCTTCTCATTGATATGAAATACCCATATTCTTCTCTGTGATGGGTAGGGCTGCTTCTAATCCTCCACCCACCACTTAAATTATTCCATTTTAAAAAGTTTTATACTTAACAGAGTTTTCCCTATATATCCTCCTGGTTGGTAGTTTATTGGGTAACCTCACCCTTATATAGATCTGCAGATCTAAGATGAGTCTAAACAACTTTTTTTTTTTTTTTTGGTTTTTTGAGACAGGGTTTCTCTGTGTAGTTTTGGTGCTTGTCCTGGATCTCACTCTGTAGACCAGGCTGGCCTGGAACTCACAGAGATCCGCCTGCCTCTGCCTCCCGAGTGCTGGGATTAAAGGCGTGTGCTGACACTGCCCAGCTCTAAACAACTTTTATAGACAGTCTTATGTGAACCTATATACACTCTTACATTATCAGATTTCTAAGAAAAGTAACTTGAATCTCATGATTGATTTTCCCCAAATGGTATTGATCAAATACTTCATATATGGTCTCCCACCCCCACACTTTAGTGATGCACCAATAGTTAATAACTTACCCAATCAATTAGACAAATAAAATCAGATGGGCTATTATACTAAAATTTGAGGACTTTAGAGGAAAAAAAATTTACATACAAGATTTCTTTCTGACAAGATAGGAGAAAACTCAAACCTGAGTAAGCCTTGGGATTCTGGAATTTCCACATTCAGCTCTTTCTCTGTTCATGTTCCAAGCAGTTGCATACAAGCAATCCCATTCAATGCTTCTAGTGGCTGCACTCAGAAACACTGATAATGAATTCTACATAACAAGCACGCTCCTTCCCCCGGCTGTTTGCATTTAAAGTCTACATTTTGCAGTAATTTTGATGACTTCATTTCGAAGTGGTTCTTAACAGACATTTTGGAAAAGTCTCATGTCATGATTTTATTCATAAACCAGCCTGTCAAAAGCCTTCATGCTCACTGAGGAAAGCATGGCTCAGAGGCACAGGGATCTCTCTAACTGCTTCTTCTGCCATCTTGAACCACAAGCACTCATTTCTTTTACTTCTTGGGTGTTCCAGATCACTGTGCTGAGTGTCAGGAGTGAGCAGAGAAGTGTCCATGACGTTGGGCTCCTAGCTCAGTGCCCCTCAGGGTGTTTATTGTTATGGCTACAGGTCCATTTTACTCCTGCAAATGGTAATGCAAATGGTAACTCCTGCAAAAAGAACCAATGACAGGATCCTGGTATAGGCAAGTGTAGAGAGGCACAGGTGATCCCTTCTCCACATTATAACAGTCCCTAGAGAAGACTGACAGGCTGGGTTGTGAAGAGAGTTGCAAAGCCAGCATGGTTATGAGCTGCTCCATCAGAGGCACTTGCTGGTGACTGAAGCAAATGTTACCATGTTGTAAAGCAACATCATGCCTTTGCATGACTGCTATGGAATCCCTGTGTGGCGAGAAAATGAGTGTGTTGCCTTCCCCAACTGCACATTGGACTTGAACAAGGATGGGTTTCCCATTTCCATTTCATGACTCTTTGCTCTCGCCAACCCCAGAAGCATTCTTTAAGGCAGTGTAGAAGGCAGCACTTAATAGACTTTGGAATGAACGTGCTTTCCAGACTTAGCTAAAATGCAGATTCTGGAATGGGGATTGAGTCTGCAATTCCAACCAGATGTCAAGAGTTTCATGTACTGTTGCTGGGCCCTGGATCACACATTAAGGGCAACACTGATTCCAGCATGGAGAGAGTGGAGCCCAAACTGAGTAGACCTGTAGCCCCTTCTAAAAACGGGGCATGCTATTAATAAGGCAGAGATGTGGCATGAGTCCTGGTTCTTGCTTCTATGATTAGGTGTTGTGTTGAACTGACCAAGGCCATTGTTTCTGCAAGGCAACAGAGATTTAGTCTGTATTCCCAGCCATTGGTCAGGGAACATCATATGACTAAACCTGATGTCAGCAGGAAAATCAAGGAGAGCCCTCCAAAGGTGGGGATCCCAGTCCATACAGGTGAGAGAGGAAGGAGATGAGGAAGAAACATTATTTGCCTTAGTAGTTCAGTGTGTGTGTGTGTGTGTGTGTGTGTGTGTGTGTGTGTGTGTGTGTGTGTGTGTGTGTGTGTGTCAGGGGAGGGCTCTTTAAGAAACATTTTAGTTAGCATGCAAGGTATTAAATATCATCTTGAAATTTTTAATAAAGCATGTTCTAGTAGATTCTCCTTCCTTCTCTCCTGTACCCCTGACACCCTACTCTCTCCTTGTACCCTCCCCTCACCTTCCCTGCAGTTTCTTTTCATTTTTATGCTCATGTATTTTTACACACCCCGTCTTTCCTTGTCACCCATCTTACCTTTACCCTCTCTTAGTCTCCTTTCTAGTTTTAGTCTCTCTCTCTCTCTCTCTCTCTCTCTCTCTCTCTCTCTCTCTCTCTCTCTCTCTCTCTCTCACACACACACACACACACACACACACACACACACCTATACTTTACAGATGGAATCCACATGTCACAGAGAACTTGTGGTTTCTGTCTGTGTTTGGGTCACCTCAATTATTGTTATATTCTTCAGATTCATCCATTTTCCTGCAAATTTCTTTTCATGAGGTTGTTTTGGAGATTGGATGAGCTAAAAATAGAAGACACGGAGTACCCAACAGGTAGAGGAAGCTCAGTAAATCACTGTTATCATCATTTATACTGTTTTTTTCGTTATACCTAACCCTGACCCTCATGGCACAGTTTCTGCACCTCACTCTGTAATTGTTGTGATCTGTAAAACATCCTGAAGGCATTTGACCCTGTCAAATATTTTCGTCAGGTCTAGATAGCAGGAATGTACACCAGCAGCTGTTTCCAAATCTCTTCATGCTGTGGTGTCCTCTTCTCAGATGTTCTCATCTCTGAGATTTTTAGCTGAAGTTCCAGATCACTTGCCATCTTAGTCCATTCTCCATATTTCCTCATGAGGCCTTCTCTGATCACCTCTATTGACATTTATTGAGTATCCAGCATATGACAGCTATTGAATGAGAAACAAAGTTATATTTAAACTGTCCACTGATGAATGGAGGAATAGCAATGTCTGTTGTATATGAGTATCCATTCATTACTAATTGATGAATGTTGGTAGAAAAGTATGCTGGATAGTTTTATGTCAAATTGACATAAGCTAGAGTCACTGGAATGGAGGTAACCTCAATTGAGAAAAAAATGCCTCCATATGATCTGGCTGCAGGGCATCTTCTTAATTAGTGATTCATACTTTGGGTGGTGTTGCCCTTGGATTGGTGGCTGTCCTGGGTTCTATAAGAAAGCAGGCAGGGCAAGCCATGAGGAGCAAGCCAGTAAACAGCATTTCTCCATGGCCTCTGCAACAGCTCCTGCCTCCAAGTTTCTACCGTGTTTGAGTTCCTGCCCTCACTGCTTTTGATGATGAACTGTTATACAGAGCTATGAGTGAAAGAAACCCTTTCCTCCTCAAGTTGCTTTTGGTTATGGTGTTTCATCACAGCAATAGTAACCCTAACTAAGACAAAAAGGGAGTGAAAATAGCACATGCCCTGAGTGAAGGGGAGCCTAGGATGCTGAAGCATATCCTAGGAGATAAGGAAACACACTCTGGGCTCATATCAGGACAAGTATATATAACCTTTGGAAATATATATATATATATATATATATATATATATATATATATATATAAAAAATATGTATCTTTGGATATATAATATGTAATATCATATATAATCTTTGGAAAGGATCACAGGCCTAGTATGTGCATGTGTAGGAGATCAGGATGCATGGCATTTGGGCCTTTGTTAGAGTGAATTACAGGAGTGTGAACCAGAGCATGGTGCACTGAATGGGATGTGGCTATCTGAGTTTGCAGGAGAGTGAGGTATCCAATAGATGCAAAGCTCTGAAGATGATCAAGGTGTCGTAACAAGAAAGAACACAGATGGGAGGAATGTAAGGAAGGAGGTGGCCATGTTTGTGATCAGAGGCAGGAGATTTGTTGATGATGGGGTAAGAAAATACAGATTTGGGGAAATGGTTCCGATAATCAACAAGGCAGCATAAAGTACAAAGAGTAGAGAAAGAACTGCTTAAGTGATGCCTTAACAGTCATAGTGGCCAAGATCAATAAAACAAATGACAGCACATGTGGTCGAGGATGAGGGGAAAGGCAAACACTTATTTATTGTTGGTGGGAGTGCAAAGTGTACAGTCACTATGGGAATCAGTATGGAGGTTCCTCAGGAAGCTGGGAATTGATCTACCTCAAGATCCAACTATACCACTCTTGGGCATATACCCAAAGAACTCTACATCCTACTACAAAGACACTTGCTCAGCCATGTTCATTGCTGCTGGATTCATAATTGCCAGACACTGAAACAGCCTAAATGTCCATCAGCTGATGAATAGCCAGTGGTAGTTTTACACAACATTGTTACACTGTTAAGAAAAATGAAATTATGAAGTTTTCAAGGAAATGAATGGAACTAGAAATAATCATCCTGAGTAAGGTAACCCAGACCCAGAAAAACAAACACTGTATGTTTCTTTTTATGTGGATGTTAGCCTTTAAACTTTAGACATGTGTATTTCATTCAGAATATCCACATAAGTTCGATAGCTAATTACGGACTAGGGTAGGGTGGAGGAGATGATCTTCCAAGGAAGGGGAATATATAATAATGTTATAAAAGGAAAAGGGGAGACAATACTAGGAATATTAAATTTAGTGGGGAATGGGAGGACAGTGTAAAGGAGGAAATATGGGGAAGGACAACTAACACATAAGACCTTTTGAAAAGCCATATGAAAGCCTACTACTGTAGAAGATTCCTACAATGCATACGTATAAGGAAGGGATTTAAACAGTTACCAAATAATATTAATAATCCATATTGATAATAAAAAAAGTGGATAGAGTGGAGGATGTGCAGTCATTGCAAGTCCCAGGGTGAGATCTTTTTATGCATCTTATCAGGTGGCTGATTCTTCCCAGTTTGTCTATGCACAGGCATCATCTCCTCACTGTGCTCTTGATTTTGGAGCTGAGTGTTGTACAACAGAACTGATGCATTAAATTTAACTGATTTAAACTGATGCTGCCTTAGTCCCCAGAGACCAATGACGCACAAGCCGGTGGAAAGAAATCAGCCACTTCTATTGTTGCCTAATGATAGCAAAGACTTGAAAATCAAATGCGATGGGTTAGCCTCACTGTGCAGCAAGGAAGAAAGTGAATTAATTATAAATAAGATGGATAAATAATTTAAATATATCACTTGCTGCCTCTTTATTGCTCAACACTTGAAAAATTATTTCAATTAGAAACTTAAACTCAGTTTGATAGACGACGAAGAGCGTGCAACTTGAGATAAATTGAAAATCCCTCTGTGATATAAAAATTTGATTCTGCAGTATGAACTCTATTAAAAAGATATTAATAATCCCTAGGAAAAAGAGGCAGCACCAAGCAAGGTTAGCCTTTTCCCACAGAATATTGTTTACTTTAAAAGGAAAAAAATCCACCTACTTGCTGTAGAGTTAATAAAAATAATCAAAACCATAAAATACTAACTTTCAGCCCTACACCACAAAACTAGTAAGTGCTTGAATTTTATCTTAAAATAATAAAATATGTGCTCCATAATTTTTTTCTATGCTTAGGCATGCCTTTTTTTTGTTGTTGTTGTTGACCTAATAAAAAGCAGGATCGTGATTTCTAATGTTCCACCTGCAGAGCAAAAAATTTATCTTGCTGAAGCAGTACTGGGTGCAATTAAGGGCAGAGTTGTAAGGCTTGGTCAGGTTCCAGGCCTGGTACTGCAACACCTATTCCTGGCTGTCAGATATGGATGCTTGATGAGCATGAACTTCAGAGTTCTAATCTCAGGGCTCCAGGTACCCACTGCTAACTGGGCAGTGGTATGTGCTGTTAGACCTACTTATCATCTGGCTCAGGAGCTAAGAGTTTGGTTAGTGTGCTAGTTTAACACTGTAATGAAATACTTGAGATAAACAGCTTAGAAGAAGAAAATGTTTATTTTGCTCTCGGTTTCAGATTGTTTGGCTCATGATCACCGGGTTGCTTTAGGCCTGTTGCAAGGAAGCATATTATATTGGGTGTGCATGGTGGGGTGAGCTGCTCACCTTATGATGGCCAGGAAACTGAGAGAGGCATAAAAGAACCAGGGTCCCAATATCTCCACAAAAATGTGTCTCTAGTTATCTTTATTCCTCCCAGAAAATGTTACCACTTAACGGTTTCACTCACTTCCAGCAGCTCCAGGCTGGTAACCAAACCTTCAGTTTACAGGCCTTTGGGGGCAGGAGATTCTTATTGAGTAGTTAAGCAATTTGTTTTGCTAATTAATTTCATGTAAACATCTATGATCTTATTTAGTTCAGACTCTAGAAATTTATTCTTTCTGTTCCATACATGGAAAAAAAAACCTTTTGAGATAAATATTCATCTGAGGGAACAAAATGTGTACTAAGAATCAGCCTGCTTGCACCCATACTGTAACAAATGTAATGCTCCTCACCCCTGGAAAGCGAGCTCGGCGTGGGTTATACCATGAGCAAACACCAGCTGGTGACATGTCTGCCCAGGCTGTCTTCACTCTGCACTAAAACCCATCCACAAGTCTACAAATGGGGCAGAGAGGACTGGCTCTCAGCCTCTAGAAGTGCTTCCTGGTTCAGCAGCTCACTTGGCTGTTTTTGTAACCAGTACGTGGGGGCCCCACCCTCGAGACCTCTGCAGACTCCTCTGCAGCCCACTGTTCTAGTCTCAGCTACATCTTGAGGTTATAGGTGCTGTGACTTCTGACTCCTGGTGGCCAAACTGTTGGTCTTCCCCAGCACATATCCTTCTGTCTTTCCTTTCATAAACAGAAACTTGGTCCTGTCAACTTCTAATATTTAGACTTTATCACCCAGTGTGACTATATTGGGGCATCACATGAGGATGTAAGTGTGAGTCCTGTGCCGTTCTGTCTAATATCCTTGGAAGAGGCCAACATAGATAGTATGAAGGTAGAGGGGGCATGCAAGCTGTAAGCGGAGAAGTCAGTCAGCTGAACTAGACTTAATCTCAGACTTGGAGTGTTTAGAACCATGTGAGATACATTCTGTTACATAAGTCATTCAGGCTGTGGTCTTTGGTTATGGCAGCCTGAGTGTACTGAGACAGTAACTCCACCTTGAAAATCATGGTGCCCGTCAGCCTTCCATGTTGGTCCACACTTACCAAGCTGAGAAAATGCCTGCAGAGCTAGGCTTGTGGCCTGGTCTCTGAGGTTGGGATTAAAACATTGTAAACAAGGACAGGCAAATTATTTATTTATCACTTTGCCAATTGTGCAGCCTCTTCTAAACAGAATGAGAGGATGTTTGACTGTATCCTGATTCAGAGAATCAAACCCGCATGTTCTGTGTTTTGACATTTTCATTTGTGTATTCTTATAGCAATGACTAGTGTTATTTTGACTCCTGAGGGGCATGTTGTCAAACGTTAAACACTCTCTGTTTTCTTCTTTGATTTATAAAGGCTTCTTGGAAGATGGATATAAGTGTATTCTGTCCTCCATCCATCCCTGTGAACAATAGTAAAAGCTTTTGCTCCACTACCCAATCACTGTGGACCATGTCTGCATAAAGCTTCCAGTATATCCTAGGTAGAATAATCATGGGTGTGGGATATTTTCACATTGTATGACTCCTAGGAGATTTTATAAATTTTAACTTATTTGTGGTTCTCCATCTTTTATCATCCTTGTATCCTTAATGCTTTATTGTACCAGAGACAACATGTTTGCACATGTGTAAACACACGTACACATGCTCATCCTCACACACACATATGCTCACATTCTCACACAATGCTCACACTCTCACACAATGCTCACACTCACACACATGCTCACACTCACACATGCTCACACATGCTCACACTCAAACACACTCACACACATGCTCACGCACATACATGATCACACTCAAATCATTGCCTACTCAGATGATTCTATGGAACAAGACGGAACATGGGTATCATCAGAAAGCATTTGTGACGATGTGTTATCTGCATAGCTTTCACCTCTTAGTGTCCTTTAATTTGAAAACATGGTGGAGAAGGATGAGCTATGTAAGCTATGTAGAGGGCAGAGCCAGTCATCAGGACCAGTGTGGGTTCCAGTCAGCTTGAGGTGACATGGGTTCTGGTCATAGTTTATGAGAAGCACTGATCTGAGAAGCCTGATAAAGGTCAAAGTACACATCTTGGGGAATGGGGTTGGGTTTTCTCCTATAGACTCTGGGAGCCTCTGATACTGGGAAGAAGTGGCTTCCACCATGCCTGTATGCATCCCAGAAGCAAAGGCTTAAGAGAGTGGTACACGTGACCTGCTGATGTGGAACTAGCCAGCAGAGGCAGTGCTTAGCCTAGGGTTCTCATCCAAGGCCGGGAATGGATATCTAAAAATAAAAAACAGAACAGAACAATCAACCTGCTCCTGCCACCATGGGTAAGGTTTTGATGACCTAGGTGGCCTGTTAGGAGATAATGAAGCCAGTGCCATGTTTGTGGAGTTTTATATCCATTGCTCAAAAGGCTTCAAAGTTACGTCAAGTTCTCAGCGTCATGTTCAATCAACACAGGTTCTAGACACATTCAGCTTTTTCTCGGCCAGCTGAGGGCACTGGTTTTGCTTGCTACTCTTCCTTGCTTCTGAGCTGTTCTTCAAAGGCTTGATCCCTTTTATCCAAGTTTTCTTCTGCCTTTTTTAAAAAAGCTATCTGTCCTCTTCCTTGCCTTGATGTTGTTCTGACTTCACTGTCTTCAAGTGCTCACAGACCTGTCCACCCTATCATTTTCTGTCAGCATTTGAGGGTTGTCTCTCATTGTTCTAAAGGAGTGGAAGGAACATTGATAGAGAAAAGTTTTCCATAGCTCCTCGGCAAAGTTCAGTTACTGTTTCAGGCTTAATGTTTCAGCTCTCTGCCATATAATGACATAAAATATTGGTGTTTTTCATAGCAGAGATACCATTCTTCTATTTGGTTTGCCAAGTAGCAAACAATTCTAAAGGTAGCATTGATACCCACAGCCTTGTGCCATTGCTAGAATTCACAGAGCAGTGTTAGGAAGGTCAACTGATAAATAAATCTCAGAGGTTTGTTAGCACATGCCCTTTTAGTAATCCCGATTAAGTTAGAAGTCAGATTACAGCATAGGCTGAACTTGTCACTGGAGTCACTTCTGGGGCTGGAGAGGTGGCTCAGCTCTTCCTGTGCAATCTTGAGAACCAGAGTTAAAATCCCAGCACCCACACGGCAAGCTGGGCATCTGACACACTCTCATCACCCCAGTTTCTGAGGGGTGTGTGAAGGCACTAAGATTGCTGGATTCTAGCCTAGCTAAGAAAATGCAAGCCCTAAGTTCAGGGAGGCTCTGCCTCCAAAGAATAGACAGAGTGGAAGATTCTTGAAGCACTCTTCTACCCTCCATACATATACACATGCAAATGCTCTTATACAAATAACTAAGTACATCTTTAAAAGGTTTCTATTATTTCTGAAAGTCCATATGTGATGTCGTATAAGGGTGTAGACATACTGTGTACAGGCCACTATCTTGATTTGATGCTGGAAATCGGAGCAAGTGACTAACAATAGGAATTTTCAAGGGTCACCTAATGTTACTGGCTCAAGGCTGGGGAAGTTAGAGACAAGAATAGTTAGTTTAGACTCTGTCAGAAATGTGACCGACCAAGCACTTGAGACGGGATGTTCCTGCTGGTGCAGCAGTAAAGTGAAAGACCATGGTCTCACCAAACAAACTTGCATTCTAACCTAAAGGGAGTCAGATTTACTTACCAATTAACAAAGACAGGCAGGGCCACATGATTATGGCCTGAATGTTCATAAGGTTTCATCTTAAATTAAAAATAAATGTGTGCCAGCCAGTGGTGGCACACGCCTTTAACCCTAGCACTTGGAAGGCAGAAGCAGGTGGATCTCTGTGAGTTCAAGGCCAGCCTGGTCTACAGAGCAAGTTCCAGGACAGGCTCCAAAACTACATAGAGAAACCCTGTCTTGAAAAAAACAAAAACAAACAAACAAATAAACAAACCCAAAACCAAACACCAAACAAAATACTTTCACATTTGTTTCCTTTCCTTTCCTTTCCTTTTCTTTTCTTTTCTTTTCTTTTTTCCCCCCTCACCCCAGAGAGGAAGCTAAACCTTTGTGAAACTTTTCTTTTCATGTAGAGAGTACTGTCTGGATCAGGAGAGACTCTTCACAATTCTGCACATACCAAAAAGATGATGTGAGATGGGCAGTTAAATGTTCATTTAGAATTGTTTTAGATTTACTTATTTTATGTAGATGAGCATTCTAACTGTGTGTATGTATGTGTATGAAATGTGTGTCTGGTGGCCACAGAGGTCAGAAGAGTGAGTTGTAGCCCCTGGGATTGGGGTTATATATGGGTCTAAGCCACCAAGTGGGTGCTGGGAATTGAACCTGGGCCCTCTGTAAGAGCAACAAGTGCTCTTTAAACCCTGCGTCAACTCTCCTACCCCTAAGTTCTCCTTTTATTTATTTATTTTTTTAATTTAGAAAAGTCCAATTTGGGGGGAAAGAAGTCCAAATCTACTTGACGCTTTCTTAGTAGATAAGATTCATTTTAGAGCCAGGCACACCTACTCAAGTGTGAGTGTTTCAGGGATGCCTAGAGGAGATGTGAGAGGAGCAGAGGGCATGGATGATTCGGGTGCTAATTTGCGTGGGTGTTACTGGAATAGTCACAGCTTTTTAGGGAGCCAACACTAGCCTCAACATGGGAATGTGGCTAACAGCCAGGTGTAGGGTTTTTTTTCTAGTCTGTGCATTGTGATGGGCATTTATCTGTGGCTTCTTTTCCTACTGTTAAGAATCATTTAAAACAGATTTTCTCAAGACAAAATTGAGGGAATGGTGAAGACTAATGACACATTCTGTTATGGTTGAGGCCTCAAATGTCCCCATAGGTCCTGTGTTTGAGCACTTGGTTCCCAGCTAGTGCTGCTGTCTTGGGAGGTTGTAGAAGGTTTGAGACTGAGACCTCACTGGCAGAGGTGGGATACTGGGGGTGGTCCTTGGAAGCTGGAGCTTAGCCCTGGTCTGTTCTAGCTCTCTCTGCTTCCTGGTTGGTAGTCATAGTGTGAAGGATCTATAATATGCTCTGCCCTCTGTGATGGTATTGTGTTCCCCGAAATATTGTGCACCCTAATAAACTTATCTGGGGTCAGAGACAGGACAGCCACAATATTAAACATAGAGGATAGGCAGTGGTAGCACACGCCTTTAATCCTAGCATTCCAGAGGCAGCAATCCACCTGTTCAAGGATATAGCCAAGCATGGTAACTCACGCCTTTAATCCCAGAAAGCACAGCCTTTAATCCCAGGGAGTGACGGCAGAAAGAGAAAGATATATAGGCGTGAAGACCAGAAACTAGCAGCATTTGGCTGGTTAAGCTTTTAGTTAAGCTTCAGGCTTTCAAGCAGCAGTTCAGCTGAGAGCCATTGGGATGAGGACACAGAAGCTTCCAGTCTGAGAAAACAGGATCAGCTGAGAAGTTGGCCAGGTGAGGTTAGCTGTGGCTTGTTCTGTCTCTCTGATCTTCTAGTGTTCACACCAATACTTGGCCTCAGGTTTGATTTTATTAATAAGACCATCTAAGATTCCTGCTACAGCCCTCCACAGACCCATCACACCATCCCCTCTGAACTTCTTTGTCACTGTTGAGACCATCAGCCAAAATAAAACCTTGTTCTTTTAAGTTGCTATGCCTGGTGTTTTGTCATTGTGATGAACAAAGTTGCTAACACATCCTGATTCCTTTCACCCACATCTTATGTGGCCTGGAATTCCAATCCTTACATGCCTTACTTCTGTCCAGAGTATACTTATAAATGCTGTGATCCCATAACTTCATGAATCTTACATTGTACTGAACTGCTTCTTGGTGCATAGTGGGAACCTAATAAATACAGATAGAATAGATTAATTGAGGTAGGTGAATCTAAGTTTCCAGGGCTAAGTGGGTGCTAAGATGAACCATTGTTCAGTTACACATGCCGGGTGTGTTGACGTCACGAGGACGGTGTGTTTGTAGTTGGGAAATGGTGGTCGGGGAACCAGGGGCCTGATTGGAGTGACAGCCTAGACAGGGGGAGGGGACCACAGAAACCCCTGTGTGTCTGGACTAGGCCACATGCGATTTTTGAATTATGAGTTATATATGATAGTGGCACCAATAAAAGCAGAAATGACTTGACAGGGTATAATCAATATCCCAGGCCTGGAGGAAAATCTGCAGTGGTTTTTGACCATCTGCATAGCAGGGATGCAAGTCACATATTCAAATTCACACTGGAAGATGATATCATCCTGAGCACAGTCCTGATGTTCTTTGGCAAGTTTTGAAAGTATTTAGATAAAGTCGCTGGCATCACACCAAGTCCTTGGGCTTGGGCGGGGCTGGCTTCTAACCTTGGTTAGCTAACTGCTAGCAGTGCCATCATGGGAAAGTGCTTTAGCTCTCCAAGCTTCAGATTCCTAATTTGAATAACGAGAGAAGTAATACCTAATTCATGGATTCGCCGAGGATTAAATATGCTTCTATATGCACACTCATGTTTGTCCTTGTGTTAGAGTCACCCACAAGTCTTAGTCACACTGCAGTTTGCATTACTATTTGCTCTTCTTAGGAATTTAAAATGAAGCTCCCATACAGTGCTGGTGCTAAAGGTCATGGGCCTCCTTGCTGGTCCTCTCTGAGCCATTAGTGAATATGTTGAATTGTTCATGTGAGCAATTATTTAGATGAAGTATTGATACATGTCAGCCTATCAGCTTCAAGAACTATCATCTTAGTCGTCAACCTCAGGCAGAACTGCTTGGATTTCCAGCCAAAATATATAAGAATTAAGTTGGGGTGCAGAGAGGGCTTAGTGGGTAAAGCGCCTGGCACACAAGCATGAAGATCTGAGTTCAGATTCTAATCCACCCCCCCACCCCCCCCACCCCCCACCCCACCCCCCCAAGGAAAACAGGGTGTGGCATTGTGTGCTTACAATTCCAGAACAAAGGAGGGTGGAGCAGGTGGGTCCCAGGTACTCACTAAAACAATGAAGACCAAGTTCTATGAGCAACTCTCTCTTAGAAAATATGGTGGAGAGTCATAGAGAAATACTAAATGTCAACCAACCTCTGGCCTCTACGTGCACCAACATGGATACACACACCTACACACAAAATGTGGCAGGCTACTTGCATTATAGAGAACCAGTTCTTTAAATGAAATTCATTTATTTAGTAAGTATATACTGGACCCCAGCTATGAACAAATCAAAATGTGCTTTAAGACTCATAAGCCATACCTCCCTTAGGAGTTAAAAACTAGTAGGAGAAATATGATGCCTGACCCACTAGCCAACATGAACATCCATTGTTGATTCAAGGTGAAATGTGAGTAGAAGAAGACAGAGGCTGAGAAGGTTGGTAGAAAAACCCAGAGGTGGTGCCAGTGGAGCTTGCCTATGCAACTCAAGATTCAAGGAGCAAGCTTGTAAGTGTAGACTGTGAGAACGGGGTGGTGGTGGCTTCAGTGATGATAGGTAGGGCTGGATAGCCACAGGATCTAAATCGACATGACTTTTGAGATTCCCAAGAAGCAGTAAGTGCCAAGCTTAGGTAGCATCCATGGAAACACAATGGAAGTTAGTTTCTAATATTAGAGTTCCAGTGATAACAGCCATCTTTAAGTCTGAACTTCTGCTTTCTAGATGTTGAAAAAAATCAACATATGATAAGAATTTTAAAATAAATGCAAAGTGTTATTATTGAGTTTTTAAACTACCCATAATAGTTCTTAATAAACTCTTAACGACCTGTCTTGATTTCTAGATCATAATGCATGACCTGAAATGTGGCCACAAAAGTATTTCTATTAGTGTTTGTCACCTTGATCTGCCTAAATACTCCAGGTGTTTGCTTGCCAGAGATATTGTAATAGAATACCATGGGCTGGGTGGTTTACACAGTAGAAAATTACTTTTCATCATTCTGGAAACTAAGTCTTTGACCAAAGTGCCAGCAGATCTGATTCCTCTTGTGACCTGTCCTTGGTTTGTCAATGGCATCATTTTCCTGTGTCTTCACAGGTCATCTCTGGATGTGCCTGCAACCTCATCTCTTCTTAGAAGGACACTGGTTAAATTGATTAGGACCCAAACTAATGAACTCACTTTACCACCATCAACTGTTAAGGTCCTGCCTCCAAATGCAGTCACACTAAGTTGGGGACTAGGTCTTGAGCATGTACATTCTGGAAAGATACTGTTTGGGGGTCAATATTCTATGTTTTGGGCTATTAATTTCCTGGGGTTATTAAGACAGAAAATTGGATCAATGTTATTAAAAATCAATTGAATTAGAGGACTTTTGTACAGGAACCATCAAGTTCAAAGTCTGTGAAAACCTTATTCTGAGATGGCCATCTCAGATTTATCCTCTACTTTTAGATAACACATTTGTCTTTTTGGGGTTGGAGCTATGGAAATGATCCTGTTCTCAAGAGCTACCTTGTCTCAGCAATAGGTTGTCTTGTTCATTGTCTGGTTAGATCTCAGAGTCCTGCTCTGACTTGCTTTGGGACCTCACTACCTGCCACGGATGGGTGGGAAACATCAGGCTCTCCCGTGTGTGCCCAAGGAAACCTAGTTCCTTATAGTGGAGCCTTGTGTGAATATACAGACAAACCAAATCATTGTAAATTCAAGTCACATGTTTGAATTTTCCTTCCTTCTTTTCTTTAAATCACCTCTACTTTTTCTTCCTTCAAAAGAAACAGAGAAAAGAAATCCATACATCTCTCAGTTTCACGTGTGTGGCATTTTTGAAGATGGAGCCAGTGTTTGGAGTTTTGCCAAGCTAAGCATTTCTAGAGCTCAGCCTTTCTAGAAAGAGAAGTTGTCTACATAAAAAACATAAACCAACATGTTCTTCTCTTTGGGTTTTTTTTTTCCTCCAAGAATTTAAAATCATGGAAGAGAGATGATGCGTCCCTTGCCTATGCTCAGTATAGATTGCCTATGGCAATCAGTAGCCAATTTGCAAGTTTATCCCCTCTTATTTTGATATTTGTAACTGGTTGGTTAAAATGGATATTTGGTGACAATGGTGTTGGCATAAGCTAGGGAGGTAGCTCAGGGGTAGAGTGTTTACCTAGTATGTACAAAGTCCTGGTTTCAATCTCCAGCATCCCATACAAAAGAGAAAAACAGAATCTTGAGTCTAAACAGAGACCTTTGGCTTCTTACACATGAAACACAATGCCTAGTGGGCCACACTTGAATGTCACAGTCTTGACTCCAGGGAGGACTAAACTGTTTTCCATAGTTACTCACTGGGTGGCTCAGGACTTGAGATGGATAAGTGGCATCTCTGAGCAGCGCAGCCTTGGGTCATTCTGTGCAATGATGTCATGAGTCAATGCCATGATGACATTTATAATTACTCAGGAGGCATCAAGTGTGGTACTTAAAGACCCTGTGTACCTGGCATGCCTGAGTTCAAATCCTGCCTGCTTCATGGAGGTACTAATGGCCTTGGGTGTTCCTGAATATTTCTGGGTCTCTGGTCCAGTGTGAACACTAAATGAGTAAATATATAAAGCAATAATGAGTTGTTGGTGTGTTTCAAGGGCTGTGCAAGTGTTGTTTGTCCCTGTAGTTCTGTTGGTGTAGTTTCCCCTTCCAGTTTCAGACTTTTCAGGGAATTTAGTGTCCCCGTATACAACATACAACAAATCCTGTGAGAAATGATGACTCTTGTCCATGATTCTTGAGTTGGAGGATCACCCTTTGGGATTTTCATGACAAGAAACTTACTACTCTGCCACCAATTGCTTAGTTACATCTACATCTGTACTTTTTGGGGGTTGGCATCTCTAGTTCTTGGCCAAAGAAGATTATTCTTCAATTAAAATATTGCAATTAGAGCTTAACTCTAACTTTTTATGAATAGACATATACTTACTACATTTAATTAACAGTTCAGTGTAACTTAATTAAGAATAAACTCTAGGGTAAGAGACAGAGTGAGACTGAACCACAGATCCCCATCTCACACATAAATACATTGAATAAAATAGCAGAGTGGGCACCAGGAAAGACTAACAATGGACAGGTGTAATGTTGCAATCTACAAGGTGGGTCCTCTCCAGATGAGGGGTATCAGGCTACCCCAGGAAATAACCCTTTGCTCAGCCTTCACCCCTGCTCTGAGCACTAGCATCAGGAAGGTTTAATGGGGGAATGCATTGAAAAAGAACATTTCCCATCCTGCCAAACCTGGAGAGGAGCAGACTGGTGAAGGGTAGGGATGCTAGGGGTAGTAAAGAGAAACACAGGATTTGAGTTTCAGACAGTCAATACTTTCTCATTGTAAGTATTTCCCAAGTATTACATGGGAATATGGTATGAGTTTTCTGGATTATTATAAAGTATGTCAGAGATTGGAGGGATATTGGCAATTTTGAGTTTCTCAAGGCCTCCCTTCTTCATTCCCTTTACTATCCATGGCTACTCTTCAGTCTGTATGTCAGGATGTTGATCTCATTCTTAATTTTTACTTATTTATTTTTATTTTATGAGTATGGGTATTTTGTCTGCATGTATGTCTGTGTACCATGTGCATATCTGGTGCCCTCAGAGGCCAGAAGAGGGTGTTGGATACCCTGGAACTAGAGTTACAGATGGTTGTGAGCTACCGTGTAGGTGCTGGGAATTGAACCTGGGTCTTATAGAAGACCATCCAATGCCCCTAACTGCAGAGTCATCTTTCCAGCCCTTTAGCTCTTTTGTATAAAGACACTACTCATATTGGATTAGAGCCTGGCCTCAATCTTTATCTTAATTTTGCTTTAAAAGGTTCTGTCTCCAAATACAGCCACATTCAGAGATTTGAAGGATTAGAATGTCAAGAGGTATTAATTTTGGGAAACATAATTTATTGTAGAGAAGGAAGTATAATCCAGCCAAACAAGGTATGATCCAAAAGACCTCATATCTCCAGAAATAGTGATAGTAGAAGTGCTGGTGAGCTTTTAAAGCCTCATTAATATATAAGTATGGTTATAAAATATAAATATTTAATATGGAATGATGTACATTAAACCTGGAATACAAGGAAAGAAGGATGCTAGAAACCTAATATCTCACTAAGCTAAGCAACAACAACTTAATATCATTTATAATTAAAATATTATAATGGGAATATTGGTAATGATGAAATTATAAAATAATAATTTGGTAATGATGGCAATGGATAACATGGACAATCACTTACACCATCTATTGTTATGTTCACTTAGAAGTGTGTGTAGTAGGATTTCTTCACATCAGTATTTTCTGTAGAAGGCTGGTGAGGTGGAGAGAGGTTTGATCAAATATCTCTAATTAGAAACACACCTGGTAAGAGCCAGGATTTGAATTTGTTTTTCCTTCTTTGCCTTTTGGAAAAGAGAGAAATACAAGGAAACAAGTGGGCACCATGCTAACTTGTACCACTATCAGCTGTCTCAAGTGCAGAGATAGTTGAATGTCATATAAGAAAGTCCAGAGCCATATCTGAACCTCAGTCTAGGTGGGGAAGATGGCTTTAGTGAATAAAAGTGTGGCATTTAGTAATTATTTAGAAGAATAAACTTGAATCTGTTTATTAGTCCTTATTCCCAAATAGATTAAATGCATCCCAATAGATGAAATAAATGTCTATATTTAAAATGTGGATCCAAATACTAAAAAAATTGTTTAGTTTAAATAATCTTTTGGTAGGGAATTCCTCCTCAGATATAACAAAAGTCTCAAAAATGATGTATAATTTAATAAATATTGCATGAGTACTATAAGTTATTATAAAAATATACATGGAATTCTGTAGGATATTTATGATAACATGTGACTCATATAGCAAAGAAATAATCTTTTGTGATGGTCTTTAAAATGACTGAGGTAACAACAGCACAAAATTAAGCACACCACAGGAATGGGCAAACACTCCCAGGGAGTTCTGTCCAGTGAACACTTTGAAAGCTGTGTGGTGTTCCTAACAGTACAAGGATTTCTGGCAAAGCCAGCAATGTCTTCCCATGCTTTATCTACAGACATGCTGGTAAGAGTGTAAATTTGTCTCATGTTCAGGCCAGTAGTGGAGCAAGCCCCTCACATTTTATTTTGGGTAGATTGTTGATTGATACAGCCTTGGAGAAGGACATAGTTCTCAGCATTCTGTCTAGAAATAGCCTGCTAGCTCCTGGTTTAGGGCTTACTATATTGTATGCTTACATAGTTTTCACTTTTCCTTAATCAAGAAAATGCCTTGATTTGAAAGGCATTTTCTTGATTAATGATTGATGTTGGAGGATCCAGACCACTGTGGGTGGTGTCGCCCTGGGCAGGTGGTTCTGGATAGTATAAGAAAGCAAGCTGAGAAAGCTAAGGGGAGCATAGTAAGACATAACAATGCCATCAACATGACCAAGTGTGTGGATGTCCATCAACATGAAATCATAGGTTATACATGACAAAAATCAGATGCTACTATGTCATGGTGTAATCTTGTGTATTTCTAAAGCATATAAACATTATACACCTACATATGTGGATTCACATGAAACTATTCTACACAAACTAAGATGGTGTGATACTGAGAAGTGAAGTCAAGGTCTTATAAATGCTCAACAATCAGAAGAAACTTGTGATCAGGTGGACCTGGGTTCTGGGTCCTCTGCAAGAGCAGCTAGTACTCTTAACCTCTGAATCCTCTCTCCAGTTCCACCAGGACTAAGTTTAGTTCCTTCTTATGGTGAACTATGTCCGGGAGATGTGGCCATCCTTATCTCTGTTCTCCAACTTCTTGTCATAATTTTTTTGTTTGTGAGTAAGGCAGCTTATAATCTTGTGGGTAATGTGGCAACAGGCAAGGTAAGGACTAACTGCAGTAAATTAAACATTGAACTCTTAGTCACCTGTCAAAGGTGGTCATGTGTGTATTTCTAAGACTTCAACATATAGTCTGGGGCAGTAGTTCCTTGGCTCCTGGTAGGAAGAGTGTGAACTTAAGTACCATGTGGCTTTAAAGCCACTACATACATACCATGAGTCCTGCCTCTGAGCCCGGATTCTCAATGTGCAAATGGAGATGGGGCTATTTACCTCTGTCATTGTGGCATAAACAGACATAGGGCAAGTAGGAAACCCTAAGCTCACAGCACTGCTTCTCAAGGGCTGGACACCACCATTGTGTAATAAAGATGTCATCTGGCTTGATCTGCTCCTTTCATTCTTTCCTTCCATATATATGCATGGCCTAGTCTTGGCTGTTTGTTTGAATGATAACCCAAACTCCCTGCCACCTAGTTCTTGCTTATCTCTCACCCCACTGCCCAGTGTGCATGTTTTACATGGGTGCTTGTCTCCGGCTCAACTCCACCCCTCATCCTGGATATAAGCTTTCTGCTCAGGCAGCATCCTTCTGGATCAGTCAGTTGCTAGACAAGGGACCATCACCGATGATAAGCTTTGAAGTCACATCCCATCAGCTTCCCTCTTTATTCTCTTGGTTGAATTACATTACCTGAAAGTATCTATTCATTAACTTTGCACACTGTCCTTGCCTTACCAACCCTGGAACTCAGTTCTGGAAAGACAGACTGCGTGTCTCTCTCCTTGCTATGAACCAAGACATGCCTGTGTTAGTGCCATATGCAATGAATGCTTTAATGAGAATATTTTTAATAAATATTGTAACATCATTAAAAGGCACAGTCTTTCTGGGGGAGAATTTGACAATTCATATTAAAAATGGTAAACTGACATCTGTTTGACTGCAAAAATTCCATTCCTTAGAATTTATCCAATTACTAAGGATGTTTTAGAGAAATTTACTAAGTGTGTTTGTGTTAGTTGGCTTGTGGCTGTGACAAAATGCCCAAGAGAATCAGTTTAGGGAAGGAGATCTTTGTTTTGGTTCATGGTCTAGAGCAGCATGACAGGGTAAGGAGGCTGCTGTGGGTTTTAAAAGAGGGAAGGGGCTTACATTTTGCATGCTCCACTGGACTTGGTTGCATAGTAGTTGTGATTGTACTTAGAACCTTGTACATACAAGGCATGTGCTTTTCTCCCAAACTCGATTCTCCACCTGAATAATGGCTTACATGGAACAAGACAAGTAGAGTCAACATTTGAAGATGCTTTTGAGGTACTGAGGCAACACTAAGCTGGGAACTTTATCCTCAGCATTCATCAGATGGCAACAATTACTGACCTCCCATTAACTGCTGTCCTTACATAAGAGGCCTTTGCTCTGGAGGGTTTCCCATAGAGGAACTAGCTTGTGATTACAATCTGCAATAAATAAGTGCCAGGACTTCTATTTTAAAGGAAGCATTCACCAGTCTGTGTAGAGCAGAACTAAAACCCAGCTGGTAAGCCTGTCTTCCAATAGAAAGTAGGGAAAGGCAGGAGGAAGTTGTGACTGTTTGAAACCCTTAGGAACTCTTGTGCCATCTGCAGATGTGGGTCAGTCAAACCAGAGGCACCTTTCTGTGTGCAACAAAGAGAGAAAACTAGCAAGAAAAAAACATCTAGCTGAGCTTTGTGGGGAAGGAAAGGCCAACTCAACAACCAAGACTAGCAGAGGAGAATACTTGGAGCTTTGAGGAGTTCCACAGGGACAGGGAAGGTCTCAAGAGCCAGAGAAAGCTGACCCACCAGTTCAGTGAGAGCATTCTCCACAGCTCTCTTCATCTCACTTGGTTTTCTGACATATGTTGAGTCTATCACACACACACACACACACACACACACACACACACACACACACACACACACACACACACTCACACACACGGTAAGGCAGGAAGAAGACTACTGTGGGGATGAACAAAGTGTAATGGGATGTGCACACAATACACTACATAAGATATTTGTCTGAGTGAAGAAGAAGGTTATAATTACCATCATTTTATATGATGAATATAAACTAAGGAAAAAAAGGAAGAGACTAAATTGACCTTAAAAATGAGGGTTTATTTCTTAGCTCTTTGTTGCCTGCTTTCTTCCTTTCTCACCCTCTCTTCCTCCCTTCCTTCCTCCCTCTCTTCCTCTCTCCATTCCTTGAGACAGGGTCTCTCTGTGTAGGCCAGGCTGGTCTTACACTTGAGATTCTCCGACCCCAGCCCTCAAGTGCTAGGACACAGGCATGTGCCCCATGCATGACTTCCCTACTGTCTGTTTCAATGGCTGGTGCATTATTTTCTCCCAGAATCATGCTGTTTGAATCATAGCTTTGTAGAATGTTTTGAAGTGTGGCAATGTGATTCTCTGACTTTAACGTTTTAAGTCAAGATTACTTTGGCTATTAATAATTTTTTGTGGTTGCATACAATTTTTCCATGTTTTTCTATTGCCATGAAGAATAATAATGACATTCCAATAGGGATTGTATTGAGTTTACAGGTGAGTTTGAGAAGTGCATAGACATTTTAACAGTATTCTTTGTTCTAATCTATGAACATAAGGTGCCTTTCCAATTATTGATAGGATCTTTAATTATACCAGTGTTTTTAGTTTGCAATAGATAGATCCTATAGAAGTAAAAGACTAGTTAGATATAAACAAAGACTGTGCCGAAAGCCTGCTCACATCAAGTCAGCCAGGAGAAAAAGAGGGTGGGAGAGACAGAGATGAGAAGGGGGAAGGAAAGAGAGAAGGAGTGAGGAGGGGATGGAGAGAGGGATAGATAGAGAGAGAGAGACAGAGAGAACACCTATTATCCCTGTTAAGAGCAACTCCCTGAGGCATAACTCTCTTCCACAAAGCCTGCCTCCTGAAGACTGCATCACTTCCTGTTGGCTCCACAGTTGGCTAACAAGAGGACATTTAAGATCCATGGCACAGCACTTGCTCTTCAGCACTTGCTCTTCACCCCTTGGGCTCCCCAGCAGCATCCTGACAGGAGTCTTGTCTTTCCATACTTAACCAAGAATACTTTCTTTTCCCGTTTAAAGTTTGTTCCTTTCAAAATGATCAGGAGTGAAATGGTAACACCCAGTAGAGTGGGAAGCAACAGTGTGCATCCCCTTCTCCATGCGTTGTTCCGAGGACTCGTTATCTAATTCAAGTTTGCTTACTATCATTTTGTTGAGGTGCATATAATAATACATTTATTTTTATATATCCTGTTACTTATATATTATTTAGGTTCACTTATATTTGATCTTTTTGGATTTTTATCCACATTTACTGAAAAATTGAAATATTTATATTATTTTCTTTTGAATTCCTTTTCTTTTTTGTGTTCTGAGATTCTGGCTTGATGTATAGTTGATCTCCTCCTATTTATTTATTTATTTTAATGTCTTATTCATGTTTTCCATCACCACTCTATTATTATTTTATAAATTATCTTCTACAGTTCTTGAGAATTATAGTTTTATTTTATTTCACATTCTGAATTCTGTTTCATCCCAGTTTTTGTTTTTAGGGTTTTTTAAAAATATAAGATTCCTATTTTGTACTGTGAACAAATGTCTAGTAGATACTATATTACAGCTTGGAAAAGAAACTGGAGGTCACTAATGCTCCCAGGAGGTTCTGAAGACCATCCTGTCCCCTGGCCCCTGCATGTGTGATTCACGGGACTGTGTGTTGCGACCCCACTGACTCCACTCAGTGTTGGCACAGCAGCTTCTGCCCACGTTTCTCCTTCACGCTCCTGAAATATGCATGCTCTTTCCTTCTTCACGTTGGCCATTTTTGATCTGTGCTGTCTTGTGTGTGCATGTGTCTATGTGTCTGTCTATGTGTGTATATGTATGTGTATGTGTACAGATGTAGGTGTGTATGTGCATATGTTTATGTGTCTGTTGTCTGTATATTTGTTTATGTGTCTATGTATATATGTATATGCAAATATGTATTTGTGTAAGTGTGAATGTGTGTGTATGTATGTGTAGTATATGTATGTATTCATGTGTACATGTGTGTGCATGTACATGGGTGCATACATACTATGGTATGTGTGTGGAGTTGGATGACCAGCAGTGGGAGTTGGTTCTATCCTTTCACAGTGGTAGTCCTGTGGCGATTAAATTTAGACCCTCAGGCTTGGCAGCAGGTGGCTTCACCCACTGAACCACCTTGTCCCCTCTCTATGCCTTAATATTACAATTTCAGACAGGGGGAACAAGATTGGCTTTATGGCAAAGCTGTTGTGACTGAGTGCCAGGTGGACCATCACACCTGATTGGTGTCAGAGTCGCTACTCTCAGAAGACGCTCTCAGCTGTGCAGGGTCTCAGCTGGCATGCTGCCTTGTTCTCAGTAGGTAGGGTTCAACCCAGTTTCAGCTTCCCAAGGGGCCATGGCTTCCTTCCCAGTGGGAGGGATGCATCTGGACCCAGCTTCAGCTGAATCCCCAAGGGCCCTAGATGCTGGGCATCTGGTTTCCCTAAACAGTGACTGCAAACAGCTGGCATCTAAACCCACACTTCCCTGTGCCAGCATCTTGCCTGCTCTCTTGTCCACAAGATCACTGACACTTTCTTTTTATTTATGTGTGAAGCTGGATGACCAGCAGTGATCATCTCTTGATTGATTGATTGATAAAAATGCCGATCAGCTTAATGGGTGGCTCCCTGTATCTGCAGTTCCCAGGTACAGGCTGCCAAGTGCAGTGTCTTGGTCCCAAATGCCTCTTGGTATGGTTGAGGGAAAATAGGAGACTTGAGCCTGCTCCCGATAAGCTTGGGTTATGGGTAGTTGGCTTGGTGTCCATGAGTCAGGTTGAGTGGCGCTCTCTCAGATCCATGCTCATCTGGTGCTACATAGTGGAAACAGAGCCTTTGCAGAGATAATTAAGTAAGGATCTGAAGGTTAAGTCTGCTAAGATTTAGGGTGAACCCTAAACAAGCTAGTGTTCTTGTCAAGGGAGGGGCATGGGCTCAGGAAGATAGCCTCAGAAGAACAAAGCTGTGTGGAAGTGGAGGAACTGAGTGTCAGCAAGGGAAGGGTGTCTGGAGGCGGGCTTTCAAAGCTAGGAGCTGAGAGCTATGAGGAAGTCCCTCCTTCACAGCCTGCAGGAGCACTCACTTCACCCACACCTCAGGTTTAGGACAGTTGGTTGGACAGAGTACCCAGGAGCAAAGCCTGAGAGGGGCCATTCCTGTGGGGGAAACTGACTGGAAGGCCAGCTGGGGAAGGGAGGATGTGTAGGGGTGGGGGTGGGGGAAGGGCTGCCTCAGCAAGGTCATGGCTCAGTTGAGGCATGGCCTCATGGTGACCTGTAGGAGACCTTGGAATCCAGGATTCCCCTTGTGAAAAGTCCCATCGCATAGCACCAGGGAGGCCTGTGAGTGAGGTCAGTCTGTGGTTGACTGTGGGCAGGGAAGGGTGAGGAGCATCTAACAGTGGGGTTTGATCTCCATCTAGAAGAAGATGGCTTATGGGGAGGTGCACAGCTGGCAGGCCGTCTGTTGTTGTTTTGGCTCTTTTTTGGGGGCCCGGCACCAAATAAATACACAGAGGCTTTTTCTTACTTATGAATGCCCAGCCTTAGCTTGGCTTGTTTCTAGCCAGCTTTTCTTAACTTTAAATTATCCTGACTACCTTTTGTCTCTGGGCTTTTCCTGTTCTCTTGCTTCTGTAAATCATACTCTTACTCCATGGCTTGTTGTGTAGCTGGGTGGCTGGCCCCTGGAGTCCTCCTCCTTCTCTGGCTCCTTTTTTCCTCCCAGATTTCTCCTTCTATATATTCTCTCTGCCTGCCAGCCCTCCCTAGCCTTTCTCCTGCCTTGCTATTGGCTGTTCATTTCTTTATTAGACCAACAGGTGTTTTAGACAGGCACAGTAACACAGCTTCACAGAGTTAAACAAATGCAACATAAACAAAAGTAACACACTTTAAAATAATATTCTACCGCAGCTGTCACTGCTGAAATATGGAGCAGCTGTGGACCAATCATACCTGCAGCACAGGAAAGCTCATTGCCACACCACCATGACTTCTACTAGTTGAAGGGCTGTTTCTGTCTTTTTAAAAATATACTTATTTATTTACTTATTTGTGGAGTGGGGGGGCACATACACACTATCAAGTTAGGGTGGAGGTCAGAGAACAATTCTCAAGAGTTTTTCTTTTTCTATAAGGGGGTCCCAAGGATTGCACTCAAATCATCAGGCTTTGCAGCAAATGCCTTTGTCCACTGAGCCAGCTTGCTGACCCTTACGTACTGTTTCTTAATCCAAATCCTATTATGCTGTGGAATTTGTTCCAGGCCCTGGTATAGTATAAAAGGTAATCAGATAAGGATGCCTAAAGGCTAGGGAGATGTCTCACTGGGTGGACTATTTGTTCTACAGTTACAAGGACCTGAGTTCAGATCCTCACCACCTCCATTAAAAACAAAAGGGCACAGTGATCCACTCCTGCAGCCCCAGCACTGCATAGAAGAAGGGGACAGGTGGGTTCCCAGGAGCTCATTGGCCAGTCTAGCCATTTGGCAAGCTCTAGGTCCAGTGGCAGACTGTATCAAACTATAGAGAGCAATGGAGGAAGACAACTTATGTTGACGTCTTCCCTTCATATGCACACACATTAGTACACACACACACACACACACACACACACACACACACACACACACACACACACATCAACACACACACAAAGAAAACCAAGACAAGCACAGAAGGGGGACTTCTGCCACGAGTCTCAGGTGGTTTCCCAAACTGCATGTATATTACTTGTTCTTCTTATTGTGTGACCAAAAACCTGACAAAAGCAACTTGGAGGAAGGAGGTGTTTATTTTGGCTCGAAGTTCAAGGGTGCAGTGCGTCACTGCAGGGACGAGATGGCAGCAACAGGTTGAGGTGGCTGTCACATTGCACCTGCAATCAGGAAGCAGAGAGATGAATGCTGGTGCTCAGCTCACTTTCTACTTTTTCATGCAGCCAGGGGTCCCAACCCCTGTGGGATAGTGCTGCCCAAATGTAGGGTGGGTCTTCCCACCTCAGGTTGCTCAGTCTCCCTAACCCCTTCTTCATGGGAATGCCAGAAGTTCATCTCTTAGATAATTCTAGGCCCTGTCAAATTGACAATCAGTGTCAACCATCACACAGGGTGGACATCACACAGAACTATATGTGGGGAGCCAGATGTGAAATGTCTCTAACCCACAGGAAAGAGGGATAATCAGAGTTTAATTTGCATTGACACAGAGTGTGTAATCAATCTTTTCTGCATAAGTTCTATACCAATTCTCATCCGTCTTATTATGAACTGATCAGCATATGAAGCCAAAAAGAATATTTTTCCATGACCTCAGTCCCCTTGATATAGCCCCATCTTATGATGTATAAATAAAATTCACAGAGATTCCATGATCAACCCCAGGCTCTGCCTTCTCCTCCCATGGTGTGGCATGTGTGTATTTCTCCTGGAAATAAAACGTTTGTGTATGATGAACTTTCCCTCTTTCTTCAGTCTGTTCCTACCATGCTTACTTGGAATTTATGTCCAGGTTTGAAGTTTGTAGCAATAGCACCACCAATCAGACAAACTGGTTTCAGAGTTCTGCCTGAAGTAATTGAGAGTAAAAAATGTGTGGTTCTGTCTTCTCCACACTTTCATGCTTTCTTAGCCTGTGCTTGATTTACAAGGAGCTGTAGTAAGGGTGGAAGTGAACTGGACACCAAGAGTGCAGAGAAGAAACACAGGTTCTGGAGTCAGAAAATGGGTCAAAACAGCCATCCTGTTCCTGGATCTAAGGATGGAAAGGATAATTTGGCCACATTTCCAGGGGACACCCACACTGGTGCTCACAAATTTCTATTTCAAAGTGCCTCTCTTCAGAAATTGTCTGAGGTGACCAGGACTCCAGGTCAGTCCTAATACCTCTTTCCCCCATCTGGGTCCCTCCATCATGGCTCAGAGCTGTGACATCAGTCAGAAGGTTAGGGGATCTCTAGAGACACCCATCCTCTGCAAAACATGGTAAAGAAGTTACCCGAGTCTCTGCTGACAATGGCTGGGTGCTGCAGCCATCCTATTTCCCTCTGTCCCTCAACCAGAGGCTTGCATGGCACTATCAGGTGGAGCCTACTGTGGTCTACCTGTGCTTTCCACTGGCTGAGACCCTGCAGTTACCTCGAGGCCTCGTCTGGAGGGAGCTAGTTTCTGAGCTGTGAGTAGCAAACTTTATGCACATTCAGGCCCAACACAAATCATCACAGATTTGCAAGACTCCCCTCGTCTGCCTCATCCCTTTCAAGACATTCCAAATCCTCTAGAAGTTTGTAGGAGAAAAAGACTGCCCAGGTCCTCCCATACTCCTTCACTTGGCCCTTTCTTGACTCCTGTTTATAATTTTTCTTTATTCTCAGAATGATTATGCTTTTTAGTAACTACCAAGATACGTTTCCAGGCAGGGTTAGTGTTCAGTTCTGTAGTTCTGTTCCCTTCCATAACAGCTGTGTGGCCTGTACCTCAGTCCCCTCATCTGGAGAGTGGGTGTTCTTGATATACCATGTTGATATAAGAATGAAGAAAGACTACACATACAGACGTTTGAGCCAGCGTCTGGTAGGTAGGTTGCAAATGCTAAATGCTACCTGTTAGTACATATACTCAGCTGTTCTGAAAGCCTGGAACTTCCAGGGACTTGGACAGCACTGACCTGATTTCATGAAGAAACACCAGTGCAAGTACTGTGGATGTGTCTCCAGTAACCACAAACTGGTCCATGCACTCATGGCCCCAGCCTCAGATAGGGCCTCAGTGACTACTTTTTCTAACTCCCTGGGCACTGAAGTTGAATTGGGAAACTTTAAAATCAGATCCTTACATTTTTTTTCCCCTTTGATACGACTCTGCTGATAGAGGGAAACAGTGTAAAGAAATTGGAGAACCAATTCCAAATTTGGCTTTCATATTTCAATAAAAGTGAGAAACTGAAAAAAAAAAAAGAAGGAAATTATTCTTTGAAGAAATGTCAAAGGCAACTTCCTGTTTTGGCTGAAGAAAAAAATGGAAGCAGTGATGTAATGACTCCTTTGTATTTTTAGAAACATCATGAGGGTGCACTCAAAGGACATCCCTTCCCTCTCCCTGTAGAAGAGCTCAGAGCTATTACCAGAAAAGTAAGTGAGGTCAGCAGGCATAAGGACCAGGCAGGGAGCTTGGCAGTGGAGAGAAACTGGCCTGCCTCTCAATGCAGCAAGGGAGAACTAGGATTGACAGTCCAGGATCAGGGGTCTCTGATAGGAGATGGTGTGGCTGAGGGGCATATGGCTAGCTTTACCTGACGGGATTCCTGCTGAAGGCAGGCTAGGGTCACTAGACTTCGCCAAGAGATGGTAGAGGCCAAGAAACCTATTCAGACCTCCCAGGTGATCAGATATTGAGGGTGGCTCTGTTATCTTGGCAGGAATCCTATAGTATTTGTATTATGTTCTCTAAAGAAATAACTAAAATAAATATATTGGGATTTATTAGAGTAGCTTGCAGGCTATGGCCTGAGTAGTCCAATGGCTGTTTCCTGGTGGGAAGACCAAGAAACTTGTAGTTGTTCAGTTTATGAAATGAATGTCTCAGCCATCCCAGTCTGGTACTAGAGTCCCAGAGGATTCCTAGAGAGCTGCTCATCAAGCCGAGGAAACCCAAAGCTTGCTTCTTCCATGTCCTCTTACATGCACTGCCACCAGAAGGTGTGACCCAGATTTGGGGTGAGTCTTCCCACCTCAAATAATGCAATCAAGAAAAGCCCTCACAGGTGTGCCCAGCTGCTTGGATTTTAGTTGATTCCAGATGTGGTCAAGCTGACAACCAAGATTATCCATCACATCTGCTAAGCTTGGAGCCTGTAAAACATGAACTCAGAAGTTGAAACTGTGTGGCTAATCAAGGAGTTTTCAGAGAAGCCCACCTAGAGGCTGCTCGGGTGAGTCACTCTGTTGTCACTTTTCCACAGCTGGATTGGAGACTTGGGGCCAGGATGGCAGATAGAAGCTCTTCTCTGGGGAATGACCCAAGGAGACCTGCCTTACATTTGGGCTTCTCTTAAGGGCTCTTGAGTTGCCGGCCACACTCATCTGTAAGTACCAGAAAGTACCACGAGTCTCACTGCTTCTGGCCTGATGAATGCATCTCTGCAGGCGGGGTGTTTAGTGGAGGGCATCTCTGAGCCAGTCACCAGACTCCCACATTTTGTTAGAGCTTTCTATGTGCCCCATCCTCCTTTTTATAATACCCAGCTCAGAACATCGAGCCATTGTGAACAAGTCTTTCATCACAGACTGAAAATGTCACTCATTGTTCTGGAGTGTTCCTATAGGGTTAGGAGGAGATTAATGCAGCATGAGGATTCTGGAAAACCTCCAAGGTCAAGGCTTCCATGTGCTAATTTGAACAGACCCCCAGCACCCTTTAGAGGAGGCTCTAATTCTTTGGCCCCCAAGTCAAAAGATGTCTTTACCTCTCGTTAATACCACAGCCTTGAGCACTGGATCCACTTCCCTGTTGAGTGAGCTGCAGTCTCCTCTCCAAGGGCCTCCACCTGCCTTCCTCTCCAAAGGACAGTGGTTTCTCCTTCTACCCCCCTGAGCACTCCTGTCTGAGGCCCTCCACCGTCCAGGACTCAGCTTGAGTTCCCAATGACTAACTGCTTTGGGTTCTACTTGCTGATTCTGGTCAATGTGCTCCCTGGAAGCTGCTCTGGCCTAGAGAGCATTCTACATTGGGTGATCAGGTACACAGGTGTTCTGATAGATGTGACCCCAAGTATATTAGGGAGACTCCCCATACCCACACATGGTCACTCACCCTCAGGAACATCAGGATGGGCATGCTGTCTGTTGGGAATAAGCTCAGACAAGGCTATTTGTTACACGCAGACACCGGCCAGGACCACCTTGTCTTCACAGTTGTACCCTGCAGGACTCGGCTGGAAGTGAAAACAAGCGTTGCCTTTAGCAGAAGGAATGACACAACCATAGGAAACATGGATGAGCACAAAAGACTCCTTGGGAATTTGTAGAAGAATGTGAGACAAGAATGTCATGGTGCTGTTTTTATATTGATTGCAGTGCAGCCTCGTGGCTTAGCGACATGGAATTTGGGGTGTGGTGTGGAGCTAGATGACTGTGTGTCCTTTAGTATGTCATAGCCCATGCTGTGCTTTGCATTTGGATGTTCAGCATCACAATGGTCCTTATTTAAACCAGTTAGTTTATTTATTGTTGTGCATGATATGCATGTATGATTGCAGGTATGCATGATTTATGGCACATGTGTGGATGTCAGAGAACTTCATGTTGTTGTTTCTCTCCTCCCTTTACATGGATTCCAGGGATCAAGCTAAGGTCCCCAGGCTTGAGTAGAAAGCACTTTTACCTGCTGAGTCGTCTTACAGGCCTCAGAATGTTTTATAAGTGCATAGTTTTCTGCTTTATCACCCTCTTTGTTATGCTTGAATTTTTTTTGTCCTGTAACAAAACCTGTGCATATGTAGGAAAAGTGAAATAGTATTCATGCCTTAGTGAACACACACAGGTGCACATGCACACTTATACACACATACACCCAGGTGCATGTGCACACACAGGTACATGCCCATGCCCATATACATATATATATATCATACACAGACACACCCACATACATACACATGTTTTTACACACACACACACACACACACACACACACACTGGTGAGATGAGCCATGTACCAAAAATACTAATTTGCAAAGTTGGCCATGTGAAATCACTTGAGTTCTGTCCCAAATGCACAGAAGACATCATGAGCAGGACTCTCTATTCATCCCATCAATTAGCTGTGATGCCCAGGACTAAACACTAGCAAGGCTACAATGAATATGGAGACATCACTTCAACCTGCCAATCAACCAGGAGCATCTTTGAGATGCTCTTTCCAGCATACTCTGTCCTCAGTGGCAGTCAAACTGATATTTAAAGGAGTGTTTACTGGAAACCAGGAGCAGAGCGGGCACCTTGACCCTCCTCCCCAGCCACACTGCAGGGCCTTACAGGGATCTGGGACTGTAGAGGTCAGCATTGTCTGGCTGGAAAGGAAGATGCAAGACCGTGGAGCATCCTTCTTACACAGTGGCAGCTGGGCAGGGCATGGCTGCTGAGGGCTTGGCAACAGAGTGGCTGCTGGGAATCCTCAGTGCCGTGGTTCAGTGCTAGTGTGATCATGTGACCAACCCATCCCTGTGACCACCTGATTTCAGCCAGGGAGCTACTTGTGAGGCTTACACCCTAGTCTATGGTTACCTACACGTATAAGTAGGGAAAGGAATGCTGCCTTCCTCAGTGGAAGTTAAGATTTCATCTTTCTGTTGTCTGCAGCCACCCCTCCCCTATATACTACCAGCTCGTTCTCTTCGTCCTCGAAGCATCTTTGTGTGACTCCCACGCTCTCCTTTTCTCACCATGCTGTCCGAGTGCACACTTTCTGTTACTAACAGAACATCATTCCTATTACAGTATGGAATGAAGAGGCTATATGCTGCTGCTGTCTGGTAATTTTCCAAAGTAATGGATGGTGATCAAATTATATGTACATACCTATGTTATGTGTGTGTACAATGTCTGTGTGTAGTCTATGTATATGTATAATAATTAAAGAGGTCTGGAAGTAAAGAGGGCGGTGGGGGAGACACAGTAGGAATTGGAGGGGGAGATTGTGGGGGTAGAAATCATGTGAATACAGTACTCAGGTATGAAATTCTCAAAAAAAAAACTATAAAAAGACCTTGGAAATTTTCACTGCCTGAGGATTTGAAGATTGTGTTGCTCTGTCTTAATGTCCCACCCACCAGCAATCAATTGTTTGCAGTAAAAATGTCATAGGGGGAAATGAATTTGAAAAGACTTATTTTATAACAAGCCAGCCCTGTGTTTCCATTTGGCATCCCAGCCACTCCCAGCATTCTAGTTCTTTGTCACCTTCTGGTAAGTTTACAAAGGTCATCCCTCAGTGACTCCGTTACCAGTTGGTATTGCATTCTCTGGCATCTCTAAGCTCCATGTCAAATGCACACAAAGTCAGAGGCTGTATTTTATATTTATATATGTAGGGGCCACAGGGAGAATTTCAACTTACTTTGCAGGTTGGTCCTAACAGTTCATTATTTTTAATAAGTATCTATCCTACTGGTTGAACACCCCCCTCCCCTATAGATTTAATTAGTCTCTATCCCCTTCGCTAGTTGATGGAGCTGGAAGAAGGGAAGTGGCGGCAATTTGAAACCTTGTTAGAAATTTATGAAGTGCTAAAATGTTTTATTCCCAGAGGCTGGCTTGCCAGCTGTCACTGCGGCTGCCTGCCTCTGAGGGCTTGTGAAGGAGGAGGGCCCAGTCTGCCAGGCTGAGTAAATGATGCGCTCCGTAATTAGCACAGCATAGATGCAGGCCCGTTATTTCCCTGCAGTTGACCAGAAGTAGGTAAGAGGAGTCTGAGGCCTGTCTAGAGAAGGAATCGGAGTGGAGGCTGACACTGTGGAGATGAAGGCCATTGTGCCTTTAATAAAAGACACTGAGTATCTGGGTGCTGGGGCTTTCAAATTAAGACAAACATCTATTTTATGGATGTCTCTAGCAGATAATTGCCCTATTCCTTGCAAAATGTCCCTGAACTAATTTGTTCTGGAAAAATACCATCCTACAAATCTTGGGAGGTGTCTGTGGTGGTCTTGGGGTGGGGGCTGTCCTGCCTGCAAGGATGGTTTGCTCAATGATACTACTTCAGGCTTTGGCACCTCCAATTTATCTCTCATGGGAACAGAGTGATCTTTTCTGAAGTGTGTATGTGTGTGTGGTATGAATGGTGTGTGCATGCATATTTGCATGCATGTGTGCGCATGCAAATATGCATACATTTGTGTGCAGGCCCTAGGCCTATGTCAGAGTCATAATTCATTGCTCTCTACCTTATATGTTGAGACAAGGTCACTCCCTTGAACCCAGAGCCCACTGATATGGATAGGACAGCTAGCCAGTTTGCTCAGGTGATCTCCTGTGTTTGCTTTCCTAGTATGGAGTGCTGGAGTTACAGGTAGGCTACCATGTCCATGTGGCATTTATGTAAGCTCTGAAGATCTGAACTTTAGTCCACACTGAGCCATCTCTCTAGCCCATGAAATCATTGTTGTCATTGTCTATAGTTTGGGATTTTGTTTTTATTTGCTTAAAGAGAAGGAAGAGGATAGGGGAGGAAGAGTGGGCAGGAAGGGGACACACCAGAGGCTGGACTTGGCCAGACTGTTCTGCAATTCTCTTCTAGGCTAGCTCTGTGGGGAGGTAGCAGGCCAAGGCAGCAGCTTCAGCTGTGTCCATAGCTCCCCTGGGAGAGACAAGCACACAACATTTCTGAGAGCCAGGCTGGTTAGGAAATTGAGCTCTGAGCATCTGCCCTGCCCCCACACCCCTGCCTCTCCAAAAAATGGTAGTTAGAGCTGCTGTTTGCATGAGCTTTCAGACAGGTTTGGTTTCTCTTACTCGAATGTGTAAGAATGCTCGTCAGCTAGGAATTTCCCTTTGTCAATGTCTGATGGCTAATGCAGCCAAACCCCCAACTCTAGATGGCTCGCTCAAGAAAAACTCACTGTGCCAGGGAAGTCCAAGTCTAGTTGTGCGTGGGACTGGTTTATTCTGAGAGCCTCCAGGGAAGGATTTGACTGGTCCCTTCCTTGATTTGCTGTCATCTCCCAGTGGGAACATGAAAAGCAGGAGAGGACAGAGAGGCCGGAGAGAGATGGAGATGAGAATGGGAGATGAAAAGGAGAGAGGGGTGGACATCCTGGAGAGGGAGCTGGAGAGGGGAGGAAGAACACGGGGAGCATGAAGAGAAATACAGCTGTTCGGCTGCTGGTTTTGAAGCTAGAGAAAGAAGCCGCCAGCCAAGGAACTCAGGTGGAAAAATAAGGCACATTCTCACCTGGATCCTCCAGCAGGAATGCATCCCTGTCAAGACAACTGGACTTCTGGCCTGTAAAGTTAAAGGATTATACGTTCGGGCTGTTTCTAAGTCAGTGTGTTTGTGGCGATCCTCTGCAGCAGCTGTGGGAAACAATGCAGGGGGAAAGCTGGGGGAGGTGGAGTGGCCTGAAGCTGTCCTCAGCTGAGCGTTACCGACCAAGGGTAATGGATCCCTCCAGAAGCTTAGACCGAGGGTGCTGCAGCCTAGGCTTTTCCTAGAGTGGCTCTCGAGACCCCTTCTAGGCCCCTTGCTAAGGTTCTGCTGACTCAAGCCAGGCTGCTGGTCCCATTGAGCTCCCAGGTGGGGCTGGAGGCCCTGAAGCTCTGAGGATGGAGACTGCACAGGGAGGTAGGCATCCCCAGACAGGAAGGAGGAAGAGTTGGAGTGTGAGAATCTGTGGTTTTCTGGAAGTCCTTCCAACCTCTGAGAAGCCCACCACCATCCCCCACACACCCCTAAACACAACGGGTATGACTGAGGTGACTCTCAGGGGTCAATGTTCTGTGTAAAATGATAGGAGGATGGAAAGATGGACTATAGGGCTATTTGGGGCAGGGACAGCGGTGGGTGCTGGGAGAGGGGCATTAACCATGTATCTGGTGGACATCTAACTCCCCAGGAGATGGGACATCAAAGCAGGGCAGTGGTATGAATAATAGGAAGGGAAACACAATCACTTAGCTCAGTGACAATGCTTTCCAGCTGGGGTCACTGTCTGCCCTTGCCCGTTAAATGTGGCCATGAACGTTGGTAAATCGCACTTTCTAGCTTCAGGAGTGGTGGTGGGCTTTCTAAGTATGGCAGAAAGAGCAGAGTTTCTGAGGTAAGGGACAGTCTAGAATTGTGCCCAAGTCAGGTTACCCATCTCAGCATCAGTTTAGTTGTCTGAAAATGAGGGCAACCCTGTAATATTGGAAACAAGATGGATGCAAGGGCTGGCTGGCGGGGGTGGGGTGGGGAAGCATCTCCTGGGAGGAGAGGTGAAGGTGCCACCTGCCTCCTTTGCTCTTCAGTGGTCTTGGTTGTGGACAGACAGCATGGCTAGGGTTTGCTGTGGCTCAGCGGCACTGAGGGGAGAGGAGTGTGGAGGAGGGTGTCACTGAAGCAGGGAGAACCACCGTGCTATGAGCCAGCAGTCCCAGCCCAGCTCTTGGAAAGGTGAAGAGAGAGGATGTGGGTCAACTCAGGAGACTTGTGCAGTTGCCATGGTTATCCAGTCTTCAAGCTCATCTTCTGAGTTCCGGGCTTGCAGCCTCAGTTAATCCCGAGGGTAAGGCCAGGCCTGTGTTGGAGGTCACAGAGACATAGGATATCAGAAACCCCCTCTCCAACGTGATTCTTTCTTTACTGGGATACATACTTCTTGTGGGTCAGATAAAGGGCTAACTGTCCTTGATATCTCCCTGTAATGGTTTGTCATCTCTTGGCCAGAGCCTCCTCACCAGGCTCTTCTGTGAAACCCATCTGGGGCCGTGGCTCGGTCGTAAAGTGCTTGATCTGCATTTGATTGTCAGAGCCCATGGGGAAAAAACCACATGTGGTGGCACAGGCTGGGGAGGCAGAGACAGGCAGATGCCCGGGGCTCACTGCATAGCCTACTTGGTGAGTTCTAGACCTTTGAGAGGTCCTGTCTCAAAAAACTATATATGTGCCTAAGGAACAACATCCAATGTTACACCCTGGTTTCACGTGCTTGTGTATACTCCACACCCACACAAAAGCACACACACATTGTGCTGAATAATTTTATGTCACTGTCACAAGCTAAAGTCATCTGGGAGGAGGGAGCATCGATTGAGAAAATGCCTCCATAAGGTGGGGCTGTAGGCAAGCCTATATGTCGCTTTTTATAATTGGTGATTGATGGGGGAGGGCCGAGTTCATTGTGGGTGGGGCAACCCCTGGGCCAGGTGGTCCTGGGTTCTGTAACAAAGCAGGCTGAGCAAGCCAGTAAGCAGCACCCCTCCGTGGCTTCTGTATCACCTCTTCCTCCAGATCTTGCTCTGCTTGAGTTCCTTTCCTGACTTCCTTCAGTGATGAACAGTGGTATGGAAGGGTAAAACAAACAAACCCTTTTCTCCCCAAGTTGCTTTGGTCTTGGTGTTTTATCACAGTAATAGTAATCCTGACTAGGACAGAAATTGGTACCAGGATAATGGGGTATTGCTGTGCCAGACCCGACCATGTTGCTTTTGGGAGTGTTGTGGAAGGACTTTGAAATGTTGGGCAAGAAAAGCCATTTCATGTTTAAAGCCTCATGAGCAGCTCTGTGGGAGCTGAGAAGACGTGAATGCTGAGAACAGTGAAGACAACAGAGGCCTGGTTTGTGGCGTTCCAGAGGGAAGCTTGAGAGTCCCTTAATGACTATCAGGGCCATTTGCTATTTTGAATTAAGAATCTTTGGTTCTGGTCAGCTGGGGCTGAAGAGTGAGCTGTGCTTAACAAGATACCAGAACCACTGAAGTAAAACCTTTGCTTTACTGGGACAATGGATGCTGGTTAGCTGGAACTGAGAAACTGGTTGTGATTAAGAAGAGACCAGCATCATTGAGGTGAAATCTTCTGGGAAGTATTTCCTCAGAGTCAGCACATGCAAGCTGTGTGTAGAGGTGGCCAAGGCTGTGTAGTGTAAAAAAAAAAAAAAATCTCCCAGGTGGTTCGTTTTTGAAGGCACGTTGGTCATGGGGAGCAGCTGAGGCTTGGCACTGTGAGGCCAGGAGAGGCCATTGGTGAAGGTGCAGCTGGAGTAGCCGCGGAAGCCCCAGGATTGGAGGGGTCATGGGGAAGGTTGGGGCTCTGTACCATAAAGAGATCACAGGAAAGGCTATTGGTGAAAGTGCAATCCAGCTGTAGCAGAGACCCCAGAATTTTGGAGATGCCAGTACTGTGAGAAGACTGCCCAGAACAGCAGCAGCCTTGATGTGAAGCTAGCTCCAGCCTAGGAGACAAGCTGTGTGTGCTGCAGAGTGTGGATCTGTTGAACTGGCCCAGAAGATGGTGAGTGAATCCCAGATATTAGACACTGAGTGATTTACACTGTTGGAGTTTGGTTTTGATGTGATTTGATAGTGACAGTGCCCAGGTTCTTCCCTCTTGAAATAAGTATTTAACTTATTTTTTTAAACTTATAAATGTGTAATCCTGAGATGAACAAAGAAGGAAGGGTTGTGGCTTTACAGTGATATTTGTATGTCAAGCTGATAAGGGGTCAGTTGTGGTGGATAGTTTTATGTCAGCTTGACACAAGGTAAATTCATCTGAGAGGGAATCAATTGAGAAAATCCTTCCATAAGCTGGGGCCATAGGCAAGCCTGGAGGTCATTTTCTTAATTAGTGATTGATGGGGGAGGGCCCAATCCATTGTGGGTGGTGCAGCTCATGGACTGGTGGTCCTGAATTCTATAACAAAGCAGGCTGAATAAGCCAGGAGGAGCAAGTTAGTAGGCAACAGCTCTCTATGGCCTCAGCATCAGTTTCTGCCTCTGTGTTCTTGCCCTGCTAGAGTTCCTGTCCAGACTTCCTTCAGTGATGAACAGTGATATGGAAATGTAAGCCAAATAAACACTTCCTTCTCCAAGTTGCTTTGGTCATGGTGTTTCATCACAGAGATAGTAACCCTAACTATAACACCCATGAATGTGTACACACACAAATGCATAAGCATATAAATACATGCATACAGCCCATTTTTTTTCTTGTACTGGGTACGCCTTGACTGGGAGTGAGGCCAGAGCATTTGGGAGGTAAAGTTGCCTGGTGGAGGGGCTGGACTTGTACCCTCAAGAGATGTAAGCTGGTTTCCTTATCCTTACCCAAGCAGTTGACTGCAGAACCAACAGTAACTTCGAAAGTAACCCAAGTGAGCCACTCAGCCTCACTAGACTTCAATGAACCTCCTGTATTACTTTTGGTTTGTTTTGTGGTCTGTCTTCACCTGTCCCCTGTTCTATGCCTAGTGGAATCTATGTATTAATCTCTTAAGGCAGCAACTGCAGAGTAACACAGCTAGACTGAGTTGAAATGACTGTTCAGTGTCACAATTCTGGAGTCTAAAAGTGTTGCCAGGCCCAGGTACCTCTGAAGCCTCTGGGGAGAAGTTTCCATGTCTGTCATGTGATGGCTCTGGCCACCATGGTGTTCCTCTGCCTGGCATTTATTTAATGCATAAACACTTATATTCTCCTGAGATCACACTTCCAAGGACAAGATATTAGACTGAACCTAGCTTCTTGAGGGATACATTTCTGCCCACTGTGGCACAATCTGGAGCACAAGGTGTATTTAGGGGTTGGTGACCAGGCTGTGTCCAGGGCACAATGTCTAGTGTGGGAGGAAGGGATAAAGTGATAGTAATGGGTCTGATTCAGAGGCAGCCTGGAATGCCAAGCCAAGACAGTGTGGTCTCTATAAAGTCTCCAAAGGTTGTAGTGACACTTTTACTGTGCCAGACCTGAGTGATCTAAGTGAGAGACTCTTAGTATTTCTCAGGGTTCTTTGGGCCAGTCAGGCAGCTCTTCCAAAAGAATTTGGCTGTGCAGAAAGGTTGCACTCTGTCATGTGTCTCAGCTTTCTGAGCGCTCTGCCCAGCCTTACTGACATGCCATGACTCTATTAAGTCCAAGACTCCAAGGTGCAAGCCTCTTCAAGCCTCTGCTTCATTGCCGTTTACCAATATCTGTCTGGGTGAAGAAACTGTGGCCACACCCAGATTCCTGGGTTGGGGGACAGCATCACACTGTGAAGAGCACAACTAGAGAGACTGGAAGAGACTGCAGTCACACGCTGTGAACCGGCTCCCTCTGAAACCGAGGGGCATTTATATGCTCAGAAGAGTCAAAGCATGCACACATTTCCACTTACCTGGGTGAGCTGCGGGATTTGTGGGCCCTTCCTTGTAACTGCTGCACAGGGCTTGTGAATGTTCACTGAAGTCCATTCCCTGGAGGCTGTCTGAACTCTAGCTGTGCAGTAACAGGGCTTTATCCCAGAACTCTCTGGGAGGTGTTATGTCCCTGAGATTGGCCTCTGTACGACAGTGACTTCTGAGCACTGACCTTTGTTCTTCCTTACCTTTCAAGTTAACTATTTTCATACAAGCCTCCAAGTCGAGGTGTTCTGGGGAATTGATATGTTATGATTGCTGCCCCAGCTGTGTGCGCTTTCTGAGAAATATCAATTAGCAGTGGGTTGGCTAGAAGCCCGCTGCTGTTGTCCTGGGAGGGTTCTGTGTGGGAATCAATGCAGGAATAAATCAGGGTGTCTGTGTGATGGGCAGGAAGAGGCGAGCCCCTCTGATGGAAGTTGAGTCCAGGGACAGTAAAGGACCCACCACCATTCCTTCCCATTTGTGTCTCTGTCCTGTTCAAGATTCCTGTGCCTACAGAGACAGAACACTGACACTTGCAGAGGCCCCTGATTTGCAGGTGGAAGTAGGGTGGGGATGAAGAGGAAGGCTCAGAGTCTAGCCAACTGCAGAGCCAGACAGAGACCATGGAGAGTGATTAGGGCCAGCTCTACTCCAAGTGCAGTGTGGCTTCCACATGCCTTTGCTCTTTCTCCAAAGCTTCGGTTTTTCCCTTTGTACTTCCTGACTCTCCCAGTGCCCTTTGTGTGTGTGTGTGTGTGTGTGTGTGTGTGTGTGTGTGTTGTAATCTGCCTGTTAGGATTTCCCAGGTTCTACAGTGGGAAAGGGGAGTTAAGTAGAACATTTAAGCTGCCTGGACTTCATCTGAGGTACTTGAAATGCAATTACTGCCATTAGTGTGAAGAGCTAGCTCAGGCTGTCTCACTGTGCACCTAACAATCCAGTTAGTTTGTAAATGGATTCATCTACCTGCTGACCAAGAAATCCATTAGTCTGTGGCTTAAATTTGGTATAACATAGGTCTCAAGTTATGAGGCTTGATTTAGCCCTGGGATCCAGGTCTTATATCACTTTCATGTAGAGAAGCATCCTTCCTCTTGTCCTGAGGTGTCTTCATCTCTCCTTTGGCTTACAGCGTTTCTACCTCCATGAACCTCATTCAGTCACTTGGCCCCTTCTGGGATTTTAAGGATCTTCATTTAGTGTCACCACATTATATGGTGATATTGTGTTCCCCAATATATCATGCACCCTAATAAATTTATGTGGGGTCAGAAAACAGAACTGTCACTAGAAAGACATAGAGGCCAGAAAATGGTGGCACTCACACCTTTAATCCTAGCCTTCTGGAGGCAAAGATCCATCCGAATCTCTGTGAGTTTAAAGCCACACTGGAAACAGTCAGGCATGGTGACACATGCCTTTAATCCTACAAAGTGAGCCTTCAATCCCTGGAAGTGATGGCAGAAAGCAGAAAGGTATATAAGATGTGAAAACCAGGAACTAGCTGGTTATGCTTTCAGGCTTTCAAGAAGCAGTTCAGCTGAGATTCATTTTGGATGAGGCTTCCAGTCTGAGGAAACAGGATCAGTTGAGAATTTGGCAAGGTGAGGAAGCTGTGGCTTGTTCTGCTTCTCTGATCTTCCAGCGTTCACCCCAATACCTGGCTCCAGGTTTGTTTTTATTAATAAGACTTTTTAAGATTCATGCTACAACATCAGGCTGGCCATGAGTGACCAGAGTTTCCTAAACCAGGGTCATTCACTAGGGGCTGATGGCCAGGAAGTCCCCTGCACATGCAAAGTGGATGCATCTTCTTCAAGAGTCTCCCCAAATGGAGATGAACTAAATAAAACCATAAGCTCACCGAGCACACATACCCACAGCAGGAATGACAAGATGCATCCCACCTGCTGGTGGGCCCACCCTGAGGTGTGTTGCTTCCCCAGTGTTGGGGGCTCACAGTGGGGGCAAGTGGCCAACTGTGTAGATGTGGGTGGAGTTACCAGACAGCCGTGAAGATTTGAACCATATTTTCTCCTGCTGCTTGGCTTTGTTACTTCATCTACTCAGTACATGTTTATTGTCTAGAATGTAATGATAACTTGGGGTGTGATGGTAGATAGCATAAACTATAAACTCCCTTCCTTCTGCCTGTGAGAAGCCAGAGCCTTCCTTAGTGTCAGACAGTCCTCAGGGCAGCCCCAGGTCACTGAAACACCTTCTGGAGCAGTAGTTCTCAACCTGTGGGTCGCAACTCCTTTAGGATCAGATATCGGGTATCGTGCATATCTGATAATTACATTACAATTCATAACAGCAGCAAAATTACAGTTATGAAGTAGCAACAAAATAATTTTATGGTTGGGGGTCACTACAATGTAAAGAACTGTATTAAAGGGTTGCAGCATTGGGAAGGTTGAGAACCACTGTAATGTATATTGATGGCAGCAGATAGGAGCAAATATCCCCTTATGGTCAGATAACAGGGACTTTTGGTAATGTGGAGGATGAGAAGCTTCCTCTGTGTGATGAAGTGAATGAGAAGACTCAGAATAGTAGAGTATACTGTTCCAAATAGAAACATTTGATGGACATTGGAGCAACAGCTGGTGTACAAGGACAGCTAAAGAATGCAAAAATACAAGTAGATGCAGGAAAGAAGAGTCTGCACCACTCAACTCTAGATACTGCCCCTTGGGCAGGCAGGGGACACAGAGGCAGAGAATAGGAGGGAGAAAGAGGCAGGGAAACAAAGGGAAGAGGTGAGGGGAGACAAGAAGAGGAGAAACATCTCTGATGTGTATATACTGATGGGAATAGTCTAAGGAAAGAGAGTTTAGTGAGATAAAAGTGAACAGCATTGTTAATAGCACTTGGTAAGTAAGTAGGTAGATTATAGACAGGTAGATAAATGATAGGTAGGTATAGATAAATAAGATGATAGACGATGGGTAGATACAGATAGATGATACATAGGTAGATATATCTAGATAGACGATTGATAGGTAGATGGATGACTGAAAGGTAAATAGATGGTTGATAGGTAGATAGGTAATAGGTAGATAGATGATAGATAGATGATAAATTGGTAGGTGGTAGGTAGATGGATTAAAGATAGTGATGGATGGTAGAGATGATACATGAATAATAGAAAGATGGCAGAGATGATAGAAAACAGATGGCTAAGTGGATGACAGATAAGTTGATAGACAGATGATATATAGGCATTATTTTGAATGGCCACATTGGCAAGAACACATTCCATTGTGTGCTGTCTTTCCATAGCTTCTGGGTTTTGCTCATCTGGAAGAGCATTTGCTTTATGAACAATAGTCATATATTTCCATTCTCATTGTTCATGTCTTGCCTAGCACTTAAGAACATCCAGCTTTTTAATTTTTACCAAATCAGTGTGTGAAAGGTGAACCTTTTCAACAATCATCTTTATTTCCCCTTAGTTTAGGAGACACTTTGTGTAGACACTGCCTGTCTCTCGCCTGTGAAATGTTTCCTAGTGTCTTCACACCATTCAAACCAGTGATTGAGTTGTTTATTACTATTGTTGAGTCTGAAGAAACACTGAAGGAAGGCCCTAGACTCAAATAGTATGCAAGAGCAAAGAGCGTTTATTAATTTCCAGCATGCATGTGGGGTTGTTCACCTGTACAACATGGCAGTGACCCCAAGAATAATGTGAAGACTCCTTTTACAACAGGTAGGGGAATTTTAGGGATGGTTAGGTCATCTCAAACACAATTGGTTAAGCAAGCAGCAGTTATACTAGTATACTTTTAATTGGTCGAGGCTTAGTCTTACATACTTGCACAAGTTGGGCAAGTTTGGACATGACTCAGAAGGGGCTGTTGGATTTGTCCTTGAGACATTGTGAGGCTGGCTTAGACCTTGTCCCTGAATGCAAGGGCCTTGTGGATAAATGGCCTTTTGTGAGAGAGACACCCATTTTGCCCTTCTTGGAGAACTGAGTGGATAGGGGTGGGATGGGTGGACGTGTAGGGGGAACAAGAGAAGGGGAGGGAGGAGGAACAGTAGTTGATATGTAAAATGAAAAAATTTAAATTAAAAAAGCATTCTTTTTTTTTTTTTTTCAAATATAGTGGTCCTCAGCATCTGCCAGGAATTGTTTTCAGGACTCCTTTGTACAGGAGTCTCATGGGTTCCCAGATACCCTCTATAATCAGTGTAGTGTTTTGATGTCACTTTGCACCTCCTCCTGGGTATTTTAAATAATCTCTAGCTGATTTAACACCTAATTCTATGTCAGAGCTGTGTAAGCAGTGTATAGGAAATGAAAATGAGAAGACTATGTATGTTCAATGGATCAGTGCAGAATCCAAGGATATGAAGGGTCAACCATATTTTATGTTACCTTTTAATTCACCATGTCCTTAATTCCTCTGTGGTTGGTTTTTGTATGATAAGCAATAGTGGTTGAATTTATTCTACTTCTGGTTGATGAATATTTCCAGCATCTCTTACTCAACTCTGCACCTGTTCCATCATGCCTCTCCTTCACTGTTGTGTGACAATAGGTTTCCTGGGGAGATGCAAAATACACATCTACTCATCCTGGATAGGGAGCCCACAACAGACCAAAGTCCAGGTACCACCAAAGTCCAGTGAGTTTTATTGCGGTTACTTACAGAAATATGGGTAAGGGGTCATTCGAAGGAACAGAAGTGACTCAAAGACAGCTGCTTCACCAAAGCCCACCCCAGCATGGGTGACAGCTCATGAAGCTGGGAATCTGGAGCACGCTGCACAGCCTGTGGGCAGCTCAACAGACTGAAGAGTGTTCTTTCTAAGCGACTTGGTTTGTCTAAACCTCTTCCAGGCAACTCAGCTGGTTTCTGCTTCCAAGAAGCTGGTCTGGTTTCAGAGTCTCCTTTGCTGCTTGTCTTCTCTGAGAGTGACACTCAGCTGCTTTATTACTTACTTAGGGAGGGAGGGGCCTAGTGAGTCTTGGCAGTTCCAGGGACTTCCTGAAGCTATTCTGAGTTATTTACCTTCATTTTAAGGAGTTTCCTTGCAGGATGGAGTGTATCAGTCTGGGAGGAAACTGCTACATAAAACTCATATACCAGGCTGCACATGGGAGTAGGTAGTTGGCCTCCCTCAGGAGTACTGAAGGGTACTCCCTCTGTGGAGCTATGAGAAAGCCGTTATCCACACTGGGTGAACCTTTCTGGTGGTGTCGCTGCTTTACGGTCATCCGTGATCCTCTACATAGCCTCCCACTCATGCTCTGTAAACAAACCCAATACGCCCATTGGTTCCCATGCTGGGCTTTGGTGGAATTGGACTTTGGTTTGTTCTCAGTACCCTAGCAAAGAAGGACAGGGGCAGGCAGGAATTCGTGCCCCACCCCCCAAAAAAGAGTTTATGTAACAGGATCACAAAGGAGATTTCTAAATATAAAGGTCTGAGCCTGGGTCCTATTGGCCAAGATTCTGACTCAGCTGTGTGGGCTTGTTAAATCACAGCTGGCTTTGTGACACTGTAGATCTGAGGGAGAGATATACATTTCTAGCAATCCTATTGGTAAGGCTGAGGATTTAGGACATGTACTCTGAGAGCTGCTGCTCAGGAGGTGCCATTAAAGATAACTCCCCTGACATGCACAGGGCCAAATAGCTTGTGCTATTCTAGAAGGTGGGGAGTGTCACATGTCCATGAAGATAGATGTTCAACAACTATTTTGTAATTTTTGGAACATTTTTATTTATCATTTTTGTGTGTATGGGTGTTTCACTATATGTGTTTCTATATACCACATATGTGAAGTGCCCATGGAGGCCAGAAGAGGGTGTCAGATCCCCTTGGACTGGAGTTACAGAGGGTTATGAATGCCATGTGGGTTCTGGTTATCAAACCCAAGTCCTCTAGAAGAGCAGCCAGTGCTTAACCAGTGAGCCATCTCTCCAGTTCCAGCCAGTATTTTGTAATCTTTAAAAATACAATTTCATTCCTTTAGCCCAACAACCTGAAGGTAGGAATGTTTACTCTTCACTGCCCCCTCCCCCAGGGTCGAGCTAGAAAACCAGGAAGGTGAACCACATAGCTGGAACCACACTGGGTCTTCGCATAGTGTCATTGGCTCTCGTTCTCTGGGAACTCAAGGCCACTGTCACTATTCTGTATTCACTCTCTTCTCAATTTGCAGTCAGGTTTCTCCTCTGACACCAGGCAAATCTTCCAAAAGAGGTTACCTGAAGTTCACAGATTCCAGGATGATAGTACAGCCACCATCCCCTTGCATAGTACAAAATGGTTATTTAGTCAGGATATTCTGGATCAACCCAAGGGACTGCCTGGTGGCAGTCCTAGACTCTGGGAATGATTTTACTTCAAGATTGCTGAGCTGAACATCATTCTGACACTTGGATGGGGACCCCTCAGGATTAGAGGACACTTCAGGGTTGCACCGCTTCTCTGAAAGCTTTCAAGCAAGACTTCAGAGGATCTTCTTCTCTGTCTGTGAGGATTGCTTCTAGAACCTAGTCCCACCCAAAATCTAGTCCCTTCCATTTTCTCCCGAAACCAAGACACATCTTCTCTTCTGTGCACTGTAACCATCTTGAGGTTAACTATGACACCTGCTATAATGCGACTGCTATGTAAAAAAACAAAACAAAACAAAACTGTGTTGTTTTGAGAATCACATTAAGAAAAAGGTCTGCATATTTTTAGATGCAATCCACCCTCAACATCTATCTGTGATTAGCTGAATCTGTGGATATAGAATGCAGGGTATAGATATGGATGCTGAATGCACTCACACCATGCTTCTCTGTATTTCTGAGTCCACTTTTACCCAACAGTTCACCTGCCATTCTGAAGTCAATCTGTCTTGCTTAGGTCTAAGACCTCAAGTCCATCCAAATGGGCTCCAGCCTTCCTCTCCATCACTCTCCCAATCCAAAACAGTCTGTTCTTGCAATGCAGCCACATTACACAGATGCAGAAAATTGCATGATTGAAGTAATTTGCTCTCGAATGTAAATGAGGCCTGATGCTGAATTTTAAAGAGGTGCTTACTATTCCCAGTGAGCGTGGAAGAATGCAGGGAGGGAGGGGCCCTAGGGACATGCTATGGGCATTTTCTTGGCTTCGTTATCTGGATGGCCAGTAGAGACTAGAGACACCAGCATTAGTCTCTTGCCAAGTCCTACATCTTCCTTCCTGCCTTTACATTCCTAGGAGGCTCACTTGGAGGGTCCCAGCTAACTGAAGACAGGGGTTTTAAGTCTCAGATCTGGATGAAGACATGTGCATGTGAGTTCCTCCTCCTCACAGGATATCTGAGTTTTATGTACAAATCCATAGATTTGGTTTGGAGGACTCTTGTCAATGGATTGTCAGCACAGAGGTTTCTTTCCTATAGAGGTGAGACTTAAGGGCCACTGGTGGCAAAGATCTGGTTAACGGTTTGAGGCACTCTTGCCTTAACAGTTGTGGAGAAGCAGCTTCGCCTACATGCCCATAGACAGCCTTTCCTGAACAAGAGGGACGCAAGAATTATTTTTGAGAACCAAAGACTGGAGGGACCTTAGCAACTGAGACAAAAGTATCAGTCACGTGAAATTTCTATTGCTAGAGAAAGTAAATGACTCGGGGAAGCAAAACCACATCATATATCCTAAGAGCTATGGGCTGACCTGGGCTCCTCAGATGTCCTGAAGCCCTCATACTGGACCTTCTTACATGACCAGATTCAGAGGCAAGATCTTGGCAGCAGTAACTGCAGCAAATAGTCATCAATGTGGGCTCTAATGATTCAGGCTGTCCAACCTATGACCCACATCAGGCCATGGATAGCTATGAATGCAAAATAGTAAACTTACTTGGAACATTTTGTGTGTGTGTGTGTGTGTGTGTGTGTGTGTGTGTGTGTGTGTGTGTGTTTCAAATGTGGTTATCAAGAAAGAGCTATGCAGATGTGATTCTGCAGATGTGATTCTGCAGATGTTCATTGTGTTATGATGTTGAATGACTGGACATATCTGTCTGTTCTTATAAAAAAAAAAGAAGTAGTTAGGATAAAGACACATACCAAAGGAGACCATTGAGATAAAAAGATACCACTTGGTCTCCTCAGTTGGTGGACACCTTCCTCTATATGGAGATTTGGGAAGCTTGGTTCTTGTTTTCTGGGCCTCTTCTTGTCCAGTGCTTCCTAAACTACAGCTTCATTAGAATTTCCCCCCAAGGGCTTGTGAGAATACATGTAGCTGGTCCAGTGCAGAGTGTAGTGTTCAGCAGTGGGGTCTAAGCTTCTATACATCTGGTAGACCAGAGGGAAGTCTCCAGCACCAAGCCCCAAAGAGCAGCTCTGGGGGGAACCAGCCCTGGTGACACCTTGATCTTGGATTAGAAGTATCTGTCACTGGAACCTTAGATCTGTAGCATGTTGTCACAGCAGCCTGAGTAGCTTGGTGCTCTCAGAGTAAATATAGTATTAGAATGTAGAGTTTTAGGACAGTGGAGAGTCTACCCTTCGTTTCATAAGCAGCTATCTGTTCCTGCTCTCCCAAGTAGGTGGGTCATCTTTGTTCAGGTTCTCAGCAGCAGCCCCTCCTTCCTCAATGTAGCCATAGGTCCTGCTTCTACTTTGATCCCTTTGTCCCTTTCTGGCTGTCTAAGGCTTGAGTGAAAGGTGACAAGAGGTGGGATTATAGTTCCCACCTTCAGTGTCAATGTGCAAAGAACAAGCATTAATAGGACCCAGATAAAAAGGACATGATTGACAGAACACACTGAACAGATGGCCTGCTCAGGGCAAGGACAACTGCATGTAACAGAGATGATCCACTCCCCATAAGTACCCACACTACTGCCTTTTCTTCATGGAGCCCAGAGACAGAGGTTCACACACATATGCTTCTCTTCCCACCCAGTGGTTATATGACTAGCTCTTGATGGTGGACAGGCAATTGAGTAATGCTGATATGGGCCTAGCATTCTAATAGGATGTGTATCTCTCCATGCCCCACATCCTTCTGATGCCTGCTTACAGGCAGTGGCTCTCGAAGTGTGGTACCCCAACCTTTGTATTAGTATCCCTCTGGTCTACCAGATGTACAGAAGTTTAGACCCCACTGCTGAACACTACACTCTGCACTGGACCAGCTACATGTATTCTCACAAGCCCTTGGGGAAATTCTAATGAAGCTGTAGTTTAGGAAGCACTGGACAAGAAGAGGCCCAGAAAACAAGAACCAAGGTTCCCAAAACACCATATAGAAGAAGGTGTCCACCAACTGAGGAGACCAAGTGGCATCTTTTTACCTGACTCCAGCAGGATCTCAACTTCTGTTAGCACAAGCCACTAAATGTATAGGGTCAGTTTGTTACAGAAGCTGGGCTTCCCGAAGTGACATGCATGAGTGAGTGAGTTTTCTTATGCAGAGAATTTGGGGTGAAATGAAGAGGTTCGAGACCTTTCCCATGATCTTGGAAGAGAAGACAAACAGCACATGTTTGAGTGGTTTGCCTCCAACATTCCAAACATTTTTATTCAATTTTGCTATGGGGATGAGTGGCATGAGCCCTGTTACAGGGCCAAGGTGTCCCTCCAAGGTGCTTGTTTGCATCTCCCCAGGAAAATTCTTTCAATAGAGACTGTGGGTTGTATCAGTGTTGGGCTAGGTGTTGGAAACACATGGTGCATAGGGCTCAGTGTTTTGCTGTGTGGAGCTTCTAGAAGTGAGGAATACAGCCCTATGTCAATATATTGCAGTATGTGCAGAAGATGACAGTGGCTTGGGGTTCCTTGCAATGTGATGTGTGAAGTAAGGCTAGTACACAGGAAGGGGAGAGAGGCATAGCTTCTTTATCAGTGTGCTCGACGATGCCTAGTGATTTTGAAAACTGACTTGCAAAGAGTCGACCAGTTTCAACTCACACTAGTGATTGCCCCTACTTTCTGTCATACATACAGGGAAAGATGAGGGATCTAAGTCCTGGTTTCTCTGAGGCTGTCAACTTTATCTGCCAAAAACATTTATGTTTTCATCCATGCATGTTTGAGGGCTTTTGGAGCTCAAGATGGAGTCCACAAAGCCAGAAGGTGAGTGGAGATTGTGTGGGAGAAGTAAACAGAAAGTCCTCCTCCATTGTTTACAATTTCATCTAGTGTCCATAGGGAGATGAAACACTAATGGAAAGAAAGGTGTATGAAATTGAGAAGACCAAGGTCCTGAGCTGCTGGGGTGAGGTGAATGGTCCTGAGATGCCAGGGTGAGGTGGGGTGGAGGATGATCCTAAGCCGCTGGGGTGAAGTGGGGTGGAGAATGGTCCTGAGCTGCTGGGGTGAGGTGGGTAGAGGATGGTCCTGAGCTGCTGGGGTGAGGTGGGATGGAGGATTGTCCTGAGCTGCTGGGTGGTAATGGGAGTGGAAGGTTATCCTGAGCTGCTGGGGTGAGGTGGGGTGGCAGCCTCAACTTTAAACGTATTTGGATGTTCCCTAGTGGACAGAACTGTCCTGGGTAGAGAATGACTTCTCCAGTGTAAGGTCTAAAAAACAAACAAACAAACAAACAAACAAACAAAAAATCCCTCAGTGTGAGGGATTTCATGTGGGTATATACCACAAACAGCATAGTGCTTACTGTTGTGGCTTGGAAGCAGCCCCCCTTTACTTTTCCTCAGCAAACTGCTTGCATCCCCGTGCTTCCCATCCTCCCTTCTTGCAAGTGCTGTGGATTGTGCATTGTAGATGGGGACCATAGCCACTTGGCTGTGCATCCCACCTCATCTGCATTCACTTCTGCTTTCCTCCCATGGCCAGCGCAGTCCTTCGCACAGTATAAGTACAAGTGTACATGTCGTAGAATGCTGATCAAAGAGACAGTTTCTCAGATACTGGAAGGAAAATTAGATATGGACACATTCCCATATTAATAATCAGTTGTCAGCATTATCCTTTCAAATCATTCTATCCATTCATCTGACATGCCAATCATAGGAAAAGGTAGGTATTCTCAGGCAGTGGAGGGATAGATAGGAAATGATATTCACATCCATGGTGTTGGCTTCCAGCCCAGGACAAGCAACAAGTGTCATTAAATAGTGATAATCATCCCACACAGCCTTCTCTATATTCTGGTTCTTCTCTAGAAGTGTTTTGAGCCATCATTCTTATGCTTTTTTTTTTTTTTTTTTTTTTTTTTTTTTTTTTTTTTTTGGTTTTTCGAGACAGGGTTTCTCTGTGTAGCTTTGCGCCTTTCCTGGAACTCACTTGGTAGCCCAGGCTGGCCTCGAACTCACAAGAGATCCACCTGGCTCTGCCTCCCAAGTGCTGGGATTAAAGGCGTGCGCCACCACCGCCCGGCTCATTCTTATGCTTTTATCTTGGATCCAAGCTGGAATCTTCCAGTTTTATGATCCATGTAGCTAATTAAAACTAGTTTAGGGGCAAAAGTAACTTATTTTGCAAAGCATGTTCACTTGAAATTGTCTCAATAATTGCATAAGCTATTTTAGGAATGAGAGCTAACATGTAATTAATTATGGGGCCCTTGTTCACATCAGCTAGAAAAGGAGTCTCTGAGGAGATGAAGTTATAGGAATGATATCTATTCTAAGGCAGAGGACACATTTCAGCTTCATTAGTCTCTGCTTCTTACCAGGAAAATATGAGAACCTAGGTATTGCCAAATCATGCTTTGAGGCCCCTGACTTTGCTTGTACATTGGAAACATCTTTGCAAAGTCTTCAGTGCTGGGGGACCATCTAATTGGTAGAACATTTTATTATACATGGAAACAAAACTCTGCCTCATTTGGACTTCTTTAGGTCCAAAGAACCATGTAAAAACACCTGGTCTTCCTGAACAGAGAACTCACCATACCATATCCAGGAGTCTATCACTACCATGTCAGGATTCTTCTTGACTATCCCTGTTTCTTTCTGTTAGCAGATAAAAATATCTCCCTTTGAATTCCATTATGTTGAAACCAAAAACCCAAGTGCCTTAGAGTGTGCATATACAGAGAAAGGGCCTGTAAAGAGATGATCAAACAAAAAGAGAGTACCAAGGTGTGTCTTAACCCAACATTGCTATGTAATTATGAGAAGCAGAGGTCAGGATGTGGATACACACACACACACACACACACACACACACACACACACACACACACACACACACACACAGAGCAACACTTTGATCTTAAAACTGTGTTAGAAGTGGAAGGAAATATATTTCTGTGGTTGAAACTGCCAGATTCTGTGGGGTTTTTTCAGAGTGATCTAGCAAGCTGGTATACTCTCCATCTCTATGAGGTAGACCACGTTCCTGTCTGGCCTCTGCTATCCCTTCTGTGATAAGAAACACAGCACACCTGCTTCATAGGGCTGATCAGGTGACACAAAATACTGAGCAGCATGTGCCACAGAGTTTAACCAGTGTCACCTCTTGCTAATGTTATTCTGGTGGCTTAAGTGGTCAAATGCTAAACAAGACAAATAGAGAGCTCGTCCAGTCCCATGTCTCTTCAGAAGTGCAGTGAGGTTGGCTCACTGGTTCCTGAGGTAGACTTCTTCAGAACATCCAAGATGACAGAGCTCATCACTTTTCTACTCCTTGAGGTGTAGGTATGTGGCCTCTGGCATGCTCAAATTACTGGCCTAATATGTCAAAACTCATTATTTTGATTTTTTTTAAATTTTATTTTTTTCTCTGTGTACCCCTAGCTGTCCTGGAACTCACTCTGTAGACCAGGCTGGCCTTGAACTCAGAGATCCATCTGCTTCTGCTTCCTTAATGCTGGTATTAAAGATAAACAACACCATTACCTAGCTTTTTTTTAATGAATAGAATTAATCTGTTTGTGCAGACATAAAAATAGTCCTGTGTTTGTGACCTGGGGGTCATAGCTTAACTTTCTAAGGACTAGATGATTTTTGACAATATGAAAATCCCTTATCCTATGTGGTATTTATATTGAGCCTCAGCAATCCTGCTGGTATTTTCAGTTACTTTTCAGGTGCTGTGATGGAATACCTTGTAGCAGGAATCTTAAAAAGTTCTTATTAATAAAATCAAACCTGAGCCAGGTATTGGGGTGAACTGGAAGATCAGAAAACCAGAACAAGTCATAGCTACCTCACCTCACCGGATCCTCAGCTGGTCTTGTTTTCTCTGGAGGCCTCTGAGTCTGAGTCCAGAATGGGTCTCAGCTGAACTGCTGCTCCAAAGCCTGAAAGCTTAACCAGCCAAATGCCTAACCAGCCAAATGCTTCTAGTTTCTGGTCCTCATGCCTTATATACCTTTCTGCTTTTTACCATCACTCCCTGGGATTAAAGGCTCGCTTTCTGGGATTAAAGGCATGTGTCACCATGCCTGACTGTTCCCAATGTGGCCTTGAACTCACAGAGATCCAGAGGATTTCTACCTCTGAAATGCTAGGATTAAAGGTGTGAGTGCCACCATTTTCTGGCCTCTATGTCTATCTAGTGACTGTTCTGTCTCTGACCCCAGATAAGTTTATTAGGGTGCACAATATTTTGGGGAACACAATACCACCACAATACCTGGCCAAAAGCAACTTCAGGAAGGAAGGGTCTATTCTAATTCATGTAGTACAGTCTGTCTATCATGGTGGGGAAGGCACGGTGACAATTGTGAGGCAGTTGGTCACATCACATCTATGTAGTCAGGAAGCAGAGAGACATGAATGCTGGTGCTCAGTTTCCTTTCTCCTTTTGCATCAGTCCAAGAACCCAGCCCATGGAAAAGACCAGCTCACATTCAGGATGAGTCTTCTGTGCTCATTTAAATCCTTCAGAACATAGGCCCATACATAGAGGTGTGTTTCCATGGTGATGCTAAGTCTTGTCAACTTGTCAGTGAAGAGTAACCACACATCACCTAAGCCAGATGTATGCATGATCTTTATAATATGATGCCTTAATGACCCCTTGTATACAAATGAGACATTAGTGACATAGGCTCTGGAGCAAATGAGTGGATTCTGGCTCCTACTCCATATCTCCTGCACTCTTGTTGCCTTAGCAACAGCCTTGCAATATCTCACAGCAGATCTCACTCATGTGCAAATAGCCATGGAGAGAGAGGGCTGGACAACACATCTACTCTAGCTCTGAGGCATCCCCTGCAGGACTGCAGGGGTTCCTTATTGTAGCATCTCAGCTTTGTCTGTTAAAGGATGATTTTCATCAAGCTCTGCAAATGCTGTGTCTGCTGCTGTCTTCATACTCTCTTGGAAATGGGTGATCCTGAGTTGTTTTAAATATTCTGGTAGTAACTTCTAGGCAGTACAGCTCAATTTGGTTTTCAAAAGTTATCAGCAAGGAAATGTTTTTAAAATCTTGTTTTATTTAAACATGTTCTGCAGGATTCCAGGCCAACTCAATCTTCTAGAAAAGACGTGTCTCTGGCACATTTCTTCAAATGTGTCAAGTCCAAATCAACTCAAAATTTCCTTATGAGCTTTCCCTGTGTGGTTGGTTGATGGGGGCTGGGACAGCTGGCTCTTCCACAGCTGACAGAGGGTTTTAAGTATGAGGCAATGTCTTGGGTGGCTGCAGGGTCTCTGCCCAATGAAGTTCATGCCCCATTTCACAGATTCTGGGATTGTTGATGCAGTGTCCTGTTGCTTGGAGGATGTTAGAGATCCATTCTGGTACAAATACTTCATAGCAAAGGGAATGAGGTCCTTTCCTCTGTAGATGAGCTTGTATGATTCAGCAGATCCATTCTATGTGAAAGGCAAACTGTCAAAAACCAGTGAATTCCAGCTGAGATCTGGTCTCTCCCAGGAAGCCCAGTGTGGCTGTAATTTAGCATTGATGCCACTGTGCCTTTGAATGTGTGACATTTTTCACTTGGATTCAGACCTGGAGGAAGAAGGCTCTTCGAAAAGCATGATTCCTGGTTTGGTTGTTTTCATCCATGACCATACTTTGAATTCTGAGACCTACTCAGAATATGGATTCTATAGAACAATAACAATGAAAAGAAACAGAAAATAAATGCTGGGGTCAAAGACATTCCTTGTAGAATTTAATTGTTCTGTTTTTGCTGTTGTTGTTGTTGTTCAACTCTAATCGAAGGACATGCTGCAAAGCCTTAGTTTGTCCAAATGAAGGAGATTATAAAGGAAGGTAGCAGCCTGTGTGTGTGTGTGTGTGTGTGTGTGCGCGTGCGCACATTTATGCCTGTGGAGACCAATGCTGAGTATTCCCAAAATTGCTTTAAACCATTTTTCTAAGCAGCGTCTCTCACTGAAGTTATAACTGACTTCTTTGTCTTAGACTGGTTGGGAATCCAGCCCCAGGAGCCTCCTGTCTGTTTCCACATTGCAGGTTGTAGACTTCCCTCCACACTTAGCTGTTGACCTGAGTGCTGGGAATTAGAACTCAGGTTCTGGTGCTTGAGTGGCAAGCACTAGCCAAGATGAGCCATCTTCTCAGACCCCTTTTCTGATTTTGTTTTTGAGATGAAATTTTGCTCAGTAATGTAGCACAGGCTGCCCTTGGACTTGCTGGATGCTTTAGCTGCTAAGTCATTATTCTGGAGTAGTGTTGGACATGCATTCAGACTGTTGACACTGTGACAATGGTTGGTGTTAGACATCTATAAAGCTCATGGTAGACTCTCTAGTTACAGAAGAAAAATTGCCAAGAAATCTCATAACATTTTAAGTATGTTTATGATCTTGTGTTGGGCCACATTCATAGCTATCCTCAGCCACGTGTAGCCCACTGGCCTGCAGTTGGATGTGCATGGTGGAATAACCAAATGGTGTGTCAGGAGGGGATTTTTGACAAGGATTCAGACTCCCGTGGCCTCTGCCTTCCTTCCTAAGCATGTTCTTGAGCTCTTTTCCCCTCCTCAAACAGTCTGAGGTCAAACACAGTCCCTACTTAAATTAAGACCTTGAACCAAAATTCCACGTCTGTGCCTCACAACAATGCCAAAGTGTGTTCCTGCAGATTTTCCATCTCAATTTTAAAAGGAGCAATCCCAGCTTTCTATAATGGATACCAGGAGAGTAGCATAGTCTTGCCACACAAGGAATATTCCAAGAGGGCAGCTATTCAGTTCAGTTTTGCCCAACTCAGCAGCTGTAACAGCCCTGACCTAGGTTTTGTAAGTAGTATTGTAGGCTGATGCCATAAGATTCCCACAAGGAGGTGTGCTTCGCCAGGCATACGGTGTGTTTCCTGGTGCTCATTCCAAAGCTTTATAAAGTTTCATAATGCACTGGCATCAATTTCTTGGATAGAGGCTAGTCACTTACAGAAGTGGAGGTTAGAACAATGTCATATATAGGTGTGCAGGACTCAGTGAAGGAATCACCTTGTCACTGTACTGTGCAGACTGAACATTTGTGAGCTCAGATAAACAAGTCCCTTCCCCTACTGTATCTCAACCAGCCAAGTCTGTGACACCAAGCACTCAGGTGATTAGAGGAGACAGAGTGGGTGTGGAGTCTCTGGAAGGATAAGAAGTTCTGGAAGTGTCTAAATGCTCCATAAATGGCACAATGAATCATCTGCAGGGAAAGACCAATTTAAAGTATCATCTGTCACTGAGATATAATTATATGCAATTGAATTTACCCAACAGTCATGTGGCAAAGAAATATTTATTGAGATCCTGGGAATGAAGGATATATTAGGGAATAAAGACACCTAAAATATCTGTGGTTTAGGAAGCTGTTTTAGGTGGGTGTAGAGACAAATCATGCAAACAGATGAATAAATGGGAATGTGGTGCACAGTGGGACACATGGACCAACCTCTAGGATAGAAGCAGGTGCTGTGACCTAGGTGACCTAAGGGAGGCCCTCTCTGGAAAGGCAGGCCCAGCAAAGACTCGACAAGGTAAGGAGATGAGCAAGTGGCTTTTGTAGCAGGAACATCCCAGGGAGAGGCAGAGTACGTACAGAGGTCCAGAGATGTGAACCTGCGAGGATGTTTGGAGCCAACAGTGGGGCCTTGTAGCTGGAGGGGAATGAACAGAGAGGGGTGCAGGAGGTAGCCCCCAAGAAGTAACAGTGGGGGAGAGCTTGTAGGAAAACCAAGACTAATTTTGACTCAGAGCAAGGGGAGAGGTAACAGGTCTGATTGTTGCTGCTTCAGAAGGGTGGAAGGTGAGAAAGTGTGGCCAGAAGGAGGGTGGGGACAGCGCAACCCATCAGCCAGCCAGCACTGGGGCAAGTCGGGGGCAAAGCCATGGTGACTGGGAGCAGAGGTAAGCAGAGGCGGCAGTGGCACATTCTGGGCAGATCTTGAAGGTACGGTTTTTAAAATTCAAGATGCAGGGAAGATGGGGGGGGTGTGTGGAGGAGCTCCCTGAGCTTGGCTTGAGCAACCATCAAGAAAATGCATGACCTTTGATAGTTTCAGTAAACATCTAGTATTTTGGTACTGGGAAGATGGCTCACCAGAATGTGGTTTTGACTCCCAGAACCTACATATAAACATAGGTATGGAGATACATGTCTATAATCCCAGGGCTGGGAAGGTGGAGACAGGATGGTCTCTAGAGCTTTATGGAAAGCCTGTCTGGCCAAGTCAGTGAATACCAGGTTCAGTGGAAGATTCTGTCCCCAAAAGTAAGGTAAAGATGTCTGAGAGATGGCTCATTGTGTGATATGCAAGCATGAAGACCTGAGTTCGAATCTCCAACATCCATATAAAGTGTTGGGCATTGTTGTGCACACACCTGTAACCCCTGCACTGTAGGGGATGAAAAACAAGAGTTGCTGTGGCTTGTGGTCACCAACCCAGCACCAGGTTCAGTGGAAGGACTCATTTTAAATTAATAAGGCCAAGGATGGTAGAAAAAGATGCTCAGCATCCTCAACACATGTGTGTGCTTGCAGCACATGCATTAAGTTAGAGAGTGGTTGAGGAGGGAACCTAGCATCAGCTTCCGTTCCTCAGGTGCTCACTCATGCATACACACCCTCGTCTTGATCTCCCTAGGTGAGATTTCTACATCGTGATCTGTATCCTTCAGAGCTCTGTGACGCTTCATGTTAACTGACAGTAAAAAGCATATGAAATGTGGTCCATGCATGTAGACAGTTCTGTGGTGTGTGAGGATTCCCTGCCTGTGAACAAAGTGGGAAACAGGGCAGTATAGATAGTCACACTTAGCCAACAGTGACTCATTTATACCCCCTTATTTTCTTTAATACATTTTATTTTTTATTTATGTGTATATGTGCATGTATGCCACATACTCAGGTGCCCATGGAGGCCTCAAGAGGGCATCGTATTCCCCAGAACTGAAGTAACAGGCAATTGTGGGCCTCCCAGTGTGGGTGCTGGGATCTGAACTCCAGTCCTCTGGAAGAGCAGCAGACACTCTTAACAGCTGAGCCATCTCTCCAGCCCCTTATGGCCCCCTCTCAAGGTGTATTCTAATATTCACTCTAGATTCCTAGATTATCTAGTTACACAGAAATGATCTTCCAGGTTCAGGTAGGCATTTAATTTACATTACAGACCATGCATCTCCTCCCCTGTCCTTTGTATATGATAGTAAGATAGGTAAGTCAGAACTGGGAACTTATGTCACATTAGTTTGACTGTGTAAACATTAGCTACTGTGGAACCATATGCAATCGAGAGGAATTTTTCTATTATAGCTTTGTGCTTTCCAGAGGAAAAATAATCCCTTGCTTCTTTGTTTACTTACCTTTTATAGCATGAGTTACTACTTCACCAGTTTTCTTCCCAATACATTCAGACACATCATGGTCTTTGAACACTGATCCTTCTCTCAGAAGCTGCTCTCTGGAATGGGGTGGGTGGTAGAGCATGCGTTCTATTCCTGCTAGGACTGGTTTGCACTCGGTTATGGTGATCCTGGTGTGTTAGTTACTTTTCTTACTGCTGTGACCACATGACTGACAAGAAGCCTCTTAGGGATGTAGGGAGGTCCATTCTGGGTCACAGGTTAGGAAGGAATGCAGGTGTCAGTGGTGAAGACACGTTGCAGTGCTCACATTGCACCCACAGGCAGGAAGCAGAGGGACAGGAAGTCCTTCTAAAGATGCTCCACCTCCTAAAGGCTCTACAGCCTTTCCACACAGATCTCTGCTTCAGCCTACGATGTAAAAATAAGATGGCGGATTGGAAGAACCAGGTTAGACTGCAGTCATTCCCTTGATAGCCTACTTAAAAAATGGTCATTTGCTTTGTTTCTAAAGCATGAAGTAAAACATGTGCATTACCTGCCCAAAGAAACCACTTCAAAATTAGATTTCAGTAAGCCACTAGGCCAGAGTGAAATGGAAAACAGAGTATAGGATGCCCAACAGGACCATGGACTGTGAGACGGAGGAGGGTGCATGTTTCTCCATCACTGTGTGTGGGGCTTGCTGCTGTGTACTGGTGCTGGGGGTGTAGTCACTGCGTGTAGGTTTTGTTCTTACGTGGGGACAGCATCTCAGACCCTGCTGTGGTTCATTCGGTTCTTTGTATAGATGCTGGGGGCTTCTGTTAACATAGCTTCCCCAACCATACACTGTGTTGTTTTGTGGTTTCATTGCTGTGTTGCTGGATGACAGTTCTTTGAGCCATGTTGAAGACCATACCTCAAATGGGTAATCGACACAGTGTCTCCCGTTAATATTTAATACTTAAGAGGCAGCCCTCTCAACATGATTATAATGTTGGCATTAGTTCCTATGCTCTTATTTTGGCCTGTTCCCTTCATTCATAACTTCTCACATTCTGATCTCATCCCACTTCCTTCGTTAACTTATTCTATGCCCCCTGAAGTGTCTATGCTCCCAAATTCCAGGAATCTGAATTAGTTTGTTTTTCATTACTAAAACAAAATGCTTGAGGCTAGGTCATACATGAAGAAAAGAGGCTTGTTTGGGAGGTATATATAGAAGTAGCATGGCACTGGCTCTGTCAAGGGCTAATATGGCCATATCACATGGTTTCAGATGGTATCATGCAAAATATGTGTGTGAGGGAGAGGTCACGTGGAGAGACAGCAAGCCAGAGGCTAGTGAAGGCCCAGTCTCTGTTAATAACTGGCTAGAGTCCCATGAGAATCACATTAGTCCAAGAGTGGCGATCCCAACATTCTATCAACTTCCCATTAGGTGCCACCTCTTGGAGCTCCCACTGTCCCCACATTGCCACACTGTGGTGGTTGGTACCCATTCCAACTTGATAGGAATTGGAATTACCTAGGAGACAGGCCTCCAGGACACCTGTGAGGAGTCATTTAGCTTTTGATCATTCCTGTAAGGAATTATGCTGAATAATTAGAAAATAGTAGAGCACTTGAACTTTGAAGACCCACACTAAAAGTGACTGGCACCATTCCCTGGCCTTGGGTCCTGGCCTATGTAAAAAGGAGAAAGCTAGGTCCTCATAGGTGTCTGCTTTCTGACTGTGGGTACCATGTGACCAGCTGCCTCAAGATCCTGCTGTTTTGACTCCGCTATCAAACTGTGAGCCAACAATACCTGTTTCTTCTTTTGGTTACTTCTGTCAGGGTATTTTGTCACAGTAGCAGCAAGAAACTATGACAACCTTACACATGGTTACAGCTTCTAGCACACAGACCTCAGTGGTCAACTCAAATCACATCAAACCAGAGCAGAACCAGTCACATGATTTAGGTTAGTCCATTTGCTTTTTGGAAACCCATCTCCTCCATGGGCTTCCAATTCTTCTAAATTACTGATCACTTTTGTGTCCTTTGACACCTGTGAACTTAGAATTTAAATGCTGGAATGTCATATATAACATGCACATGGCTGACTTGAGGGCCCATGTGTGTTCTCCTGAAATGCACACTTCAAAACACAGCCATGTTAACAGCAATTTTCAGATGTCCCAAGGGACTCAGAGACTTTATGTATGCAATGAACTCCTGTGCACATATGAGATAATTTTCTAGAAGGGTATTACAGTCATTCCAGAGCTGTTTTCTGGGTAAAACACTTTTCCCTCCGGAGCTTTGTAAAACACACAGCAAAAGATGATCTTTATTTTTCATGTTGTAAAATCTGGAAGAATGTTGGCTATAAAGAGCACTCTTACAAAGCAGCTCACATCTCAGAGTGAGTTCTTAGGGCATCTCAGGAATCATATTCTCAGTCACTCATGGTCCTAGGGGGCTAGATGATGGATTTTACATTGTAACAGATGATGTCTAAGAAATACACACCAGGAATTATTCCTTATAATGAATCCATTCAGTTATGTAGAGTATAAAAAAAATCATATTTTCCCTTTTTAGACTTTAATAATCTATTTAATAAACATGTGGAGACTTCTGCAAAGCAAAGTTTTGTGCTCTGAGTACCAGGATCAAGGCTGCACCATCACCTGTGTTCTTTTGTCAGGGCCTTCTATTTCATAATGGTACAAATGTGGCTATGACAGGTTGCCTCAGGAAGCCTAGAGGAAGGTGTGGTGTCTAGTTGGGAGGCAAATCAGAACTAAATTCCTAAGCGATATCTAAGCCAAGAACCAAAGAAAAGGTAGTAAACACCTGGGCAGAGGCTGGTGAAGTGTCCAGCCAGCATGCCCTGTCTACCCCAGCATGCTTTTCTTTGGTTGTATTGGCTGGTACATTTTGGGACATCTTATCACAGTTCTTTCAATGTCTCTGCCTGATGGTGTCCCGATCTCTCATTTCTGTGTCCATCTCCATGGTGTGAGCTCACTCTTTAGAAATCCATATTATCAATTGTCAGGTTTTGTTGTTTTATGTTAACTAGTATTGGAGTTTATTTTGCCATTAAGGTATTTTGGATCAATAAGACCCCATAGGCTCTCTTGTGAACTTTGTGGAGATTATATTGACCACCATTACCATTGGGATGCATTCTGCATGCTGTGTCTGAAACATGCTGCTGTATAGTCCAGAGAATGTTCTCTGCAAGCTATACTTTGGGTTTTGAATGAGTTCATTAAGTAAATAGCAAGCAAAAGTAAATAGAAGTAGATGGATAGAAACAAAGAAGTAGATGGATAGAAAGAAAGAAGCAAAATATCCAATTGAGTACTCAAAATATCCATCAGAAATCAGCTGGGGAAGCCCCTTCAGACAGTCAGTTGGAGTTCCCCATTGAGAGTCCTAGGCAGATAAAGTGTCTCCACATTCCCTAGAACACATGGCAGAGGATGGAGATGATGTCATCAAGTTAGGCTCTCAACTCTAGCGGACACTGACTGGGGAAGTTGACATCAGCTGGAGTTCCCGATTGAGCTTTCTCTCCACGGCTGACCTTCTGGCTGCTTTTTCTCAGTGCAGGCATCTTTATACTGTGGGGTAAACAGAAGAGACTTCTATTGAAAATGGTTCACCTTCTAACTGTCACCAAGGGCATGATGTTTTTACTCTTGGGCTATTTTGCTCTTCTTTCTGTGTCACAGAGTTAGGAGCAGCTATCCTCAGACAAGGGGGCTTGGAGGACGCTTTGAAATTGAAATGGTTGGGTCTGAAATGGGGGTGGGGCCCAGATTCCAGTGCCAGCTTCTCAGTGAGTTCAAGCAGCACATAATGATTTACCAGTACAGTTATGTGTGTTATGTCCTCTGTGCTCTGGCTAGTTATAGTGTGAATTATCTCAGATTTTCTATCTGCTTTGTTTTCTAATTCTCCTTCCCTTGCTTGGTAGGTTCATTACCACATGCAAATGCCAAGACTCATTGGGAAACCCTCTCCAGCCCTCTGCAGTTCTCTCTCTATATGTCCCTGTTTATGTATTAGAGTCCTTTTGAAAATAAAATGATGTTTCATTTATAATCTTGTGCATGCATGTGTGTGTGTGTGTGTGTGTGTGTGTGTGTGTGTGTGTGTGTGTGTGTGTGTGTGTGTGTAGTACCTGTGGAGGCCAGCAGAGGGCATTGTATCCTTAGGAGCTGGAGTTAACAGATGGTGTGAGCTGCCATGTAGGTGCTGGTAACGAAACCCAGGTCATCTCCAAGAGCAGTAAGTGCTCTTAACCACGGAACCATCTCTCTGGCCCCTCACACTGTCATCTTAATTCAACAATTCTGTTTTCCCTTTGGATTAAAAGTTTGAAACTCTCTTAGGAAGTGAGCGGTCCCTGGCTGGTTTGCTGCATGCTTTCCTGACTGTATTGCCTGAGTGTGTGGCTGCACAAGGCAGGGGGTCAAATCCAGTTTTTAGTTTTGTGCCTGTAGCTATTTTTCTTTCTTTTCTTTTGGTTTTTTCAAGACAAGGTTTCTCTGTGTAGTTTTGGTGCCTGTCCTGGAACTCGCTCTTTGGACCAGGCTGGCCTCGAAGTCACAGAGATCCGCCTGGCTCTGCCTCCCAAGTGCTGGGATTAAAGGCATGTGCCCCAGCTGCACAGCGCCTGTGGCTATTTTATCAGTAGACATGGGACTCCCCGCGTTGTCTGTCAAGGTCAAGTCTTATCCAGCTCTTATTTCACAAGGAGGCACTTGAACCAGGACTTCAGTGCTGTGGACCAGCAAGTACCATCAACATACATTAGAGTTCAGCATGCTGCTGCTGAAATATATAAGACACATCTTTATAACCTCACTTGGAATTACTTCTCAGACACTTGGATAATTTCTAGGCCACTATAAGACTACCATTCATCTGATTTCAGTGGTCAGATCTGGGTAACACTGAGTTTGAAGGCATTAACTCAAAGTAGTTTAGAGTCTCTAAAAGTTTATACTTCCCTAACATATTTACCTAAGGCTGAGTTATATTCCTTTCATTTTGGAAGACCTTTACAGAAAGCAGTATACATATCCACTCATAGGTTCTTGTAAAATCAACAGAAGTATTTTGAACCCAAATGACATATCCACTCAAAGTGAGTGCCTGTGACCTGTAAATCCAGTGTTCTGCCTTAGTTCTCAGACATTCTGACATCTCAGAAGCCATTAACATGCTGAAATCTCTGTGACACCCATAATGCCATTCTGTTCATTTCCTCCTTCTTTTAGGGAGTGTGAGGGCTTGATAGGATCTCACTTTATAATTTAGGCTGCTATTTTCTGAAGGGAAACAGAGGAACAATGGATCTGTGAATCAGACTTTTCTTTGGGCCTCTAGATCCCAAATAATGACACATATTAATTATGAAAGCTCAGCCTATAGCTTAGGCTTGTTCCTAAATAGCTCAATTAACTCATATTTTTAAATCTACATTCTACCATGTGGCTTTTACTTTTCTTTCATTCTGTACCTCCATCTTGTTCTGGGTCTCACTGGCATCTCTGTGGCATAATCTGTAAGCCTACATTCCTCATCCTCTTCCTCTATCTCCTGGGAAATCCCCACCTATCTCTCCTACATAACCTATTGGCTATTCAGCTCTTTCTTAAACCAATCACAGTGGCTCCTTACTAAACTCTTTATTAATCCAATCTTCACACAGCATAAATAAATGTTCCACAATAGATCTAGGGGAGGAGGGATCAAGGAGTGGAGGCTGAGGTCAGGCTGTATTGTATGAGAGAAGAATAAATAAAAAGACAAACATTCAGGCCAGCCAGGGACTTACTATATAGCCTAGGCTGAACTCAAATTCATGGTTATCCTCCTGCCTCCAGCCTTCCAGGTGCTGGGGTTAGAGCTGTGAGCCCCTGGATATATAATGTTTCTGTGGGTTTGGGGTCCCTAATCATACTATTCTCCCCTTATCCCCTTTGTATTCCTGTCTTCTTCTGTTCCCTTAACCTTTTATAAGTAGACTACAACAGTCACTGTGCTGAGCCCAGTATCTCTGCTAGCTGAAGATCAGAGCATCCAGATCAAGACAAATTAGGACAGCAGTTGGGCTGTCCGAACAACAAAGCTGTCACCCTTGTGTCGGACAGAATTTCTCCCAGGGCTCTGTCCACTTATTCTGGGGAGATGATGTTCAGATGTGTCCACGTGATGGGCTGTTCTCGTGGCTGGCGCGGTAGCTCCCAGGCTTCTCTGGCTTTGCTCCTGTCTATGCCATGTTTCCCTCCTCAATCTCTGACCTGGGAAGCTGCTCTGTTTCAAAACTTGCAATGACTCTCAACTTCTAAAACACAGCTTTTTTGAGGTGTAATTTGCTTGCCATAAAATGAACCAAGTTAGAGTATGTAATTCAGTGGTTTTAATCTATCCACAGATGTGCAGCCTTTAACGGTCCATTTTGGAGCACTTTTAACACCTCAGACAGAAACCCTGCACCATTTGCTGTGACTCCCTGGTCCCTTGAACCCCATTCCAGCCTCAGGAAAACCACTGACCTACATTCCGTCTCTAGAATTTCCTCTCTTGGAAACTTCACGTGACTGTAATCACAACGCCTGTGCTCTTCTGTGGCCGGCTTTCAAATCTCAGTATAGTATCATCCAGGGTCAGCCACACTGTAGTGTATGTTATTACTTAATTGCTTTTTGTTTTAAATTGCAGAATAACATTCTGATGTATGTATAAACTACATTTTGTCAGCTCTTCAGCTAATGAACACACAGATTATGTCCACATCGACTGTTATAAGCAATGCTGATTTGAACATTTGTATACAGGTCTGTGTGTAGACATATTTTCACTTCTCTCCAGAATGCGCCTACTGGTGTAACTTCCTATTTTCTGTAGAATTGAGAGTAAGCCATACAGCTTTTTGTCTGGACTTTCTGCTGTATCCCATGGCACTGGTGATACTGTGAGCCTTGATTGTTAATGCGCCTGGATCTTGAACCAGCGCCAGACACTTGGCATGTGCTGAATAAGTATTTACAGGAAAGGGGAATGTAAGGACTTCAGGCTTCCTGTGGCAGGGCTTCTCCTGAAAGGGGACATAAAGAAATATCTCTTCACCCTAGATAGAGAGGCACCAACAGACGAAAGGAAGAATTCTGTTCAGTTCCAGCTTGGCGAACTAGTGAGTTCATCGAAATTACTTACAGGAGCACGGGTGACCCAAACATGGCTGTAGCATGAGAGAGCCCCACCTCACCCATCTGTTACCCTATTTCTAATCTCAGAGAAGGGCACTTCCTATGGATCTCCTGAACTTCATGATCGATTGTCTCCCTCCATGTGGGGCTGTGAATAGACACAGTCTAGTGAGGGTCTTCTGTGGGTCTTCAAAGCTACTGATTCAGGATGGAGGTGCTCAGTCCGGAGGAAACCTCTATGTGGCTCAGTGTTGTTGTTTATTTTTTATTCTTTGGCTCTTTTGGGGGTCTGCCACCCAAATAAATCACACACAGACTTATTCTTAATTATGAATGCCCAGTCTTGGGCTTGATTGGCTTGTTTCTAGCCAGTTTTTCTTAACTTTAAATTATCCCATCTACCTTTTGCCTCTGGGATTTTCCCGTTCTCTTACTTCTGTAAATCATACTCTTACTCCGTGGCTTGCTGTGTAGCTGGGTGGCTGTCCCCTGGAGTCCTCCTCTTTCTCTGGCTCCTTCTTCTTCCTACCAGATTTCTCCTTCTATATCTTCCCTCTGCCTACCAGCCCTGCCTATCCTCTCTCCTGCCTTGCTATTGGCTGTTCATTTCTTTATTAGACCAACAGGTGTTTTAGACAGTCACAGTAACACAGCTTCACAGAGTTAAACAAATGCAACATAAACAAAAGTAACACCTTAAAATAATAATCTACAACCGCTCAGCCATGTCCTGAAGTTGCTGTGGTCTGCACTATTCTAGTTTTATTTCTTTTGCTGTGACAGATGGGGTGGGAGAGTTCACTTTGCAATTCCAGGTTACAGTCCGTCACTGTGGGGAAGTCAAGGCAGGCACTGAAAACACCATGTCCACAGTCAGGAGCAGAGAGAAGATCCGTGCATGGATCCTTGCTCCTTTGTTTGTCTTTGTTTTGACTCAGCTGGTTTCCTCTTTCTTACACAATCCAGGGCCCAGCCCATAAGACAGTGCCACCAACTTCATGCTGGATTGTCTCACCTCACTTAGTAATCTAGACAACCCCCCACAGACGTGCCCACAGGGCAGCCTGATCTAGATAGTTCCTCATTGAGACTTCCCATGTGGGTCTTGGTTTAATAAAGTTGACAGTCAAAACTGTCAAACACAGAGACTCCCAGTTCTCTCCTGACTATGACACTCAGAGTTCTAGAGTGTTATATCTTCTGTTATCACATGGAAAGCCTTCTCCACCTTCCCTGGCTTGGGTTGCTTAGTCATGCATTCCTCTGGAGCACTCAGCAGATAGAATCCTAACTGTTCTCTTAGGCCTCCAGTCTAAAGTGTCCTGAAGCATGGCACTAGACATGTGTGTTGTCAGGGCCTTACCCAAGGCCTGGTCCATTGAGCTAGTCTCAATGAATGTCTCTGAGAGGGTGGTTTTTGTTATTGCCTTTTTTTATGACTTTTCCCCGACCCACCATGTCACCCAACCATGTCTACATTTTAAGAAAGCTGAACATAGATTTGTTCTTCTTTTGTGTGGAACAGTCTCTGTCGCTGAAGCCTGTGCCATATGTGATAACTGTAGCATAGTGCCAAGTCTGCAACTGAGAGAAATCGTCTCCAGAGTTCGACCCTCTGGCTGCTTTCAGTGGGTTCCCCAGGATCTCACATAAGCTCATGCCAAACAGTTTGCTTAGCTTTCTGTTGTTTTTGACATATGTAATTCGCTTGAAGGCTGACAAGCCCTGAGGAGAAGAAGCCTAGATCACCGAGGGATAAGGGGCCACTCCATAGCATGAAATTCCATTATTCTGTTTACACATGATCCCATAGATAGTAGACACAAAATATTTCTGAACAAGTCTGGGGTTCCTTTTGCTTGAGACTGGAGATTACAGGCCGGCCCTTCCTTCCTTCCTTCCTTCCTTCCTTCCTTCCTTCCTTCCTTCCTTCCTTCTTTCTTTCTTTCTTTCTTTCTTTCTTTCTTTCTTGTCTCATTACATAGCCCTGGCTGTCCTAGAACTCACGATGTAGACCAGGTTGGCCTTGAACTCACAGAGATCTGCCCCCCTCTGCCTCTGCCTTCTGTGTTCTGGGATTAAAGCCATTCACCACCATGCTTGGCTGCATAACATAAAGAATAGATTGATGCTGTATTATTAAGACCAGTGGTGTGAGGTCAGAGAGGGTTGAAAAGTCTTAAAAATATGAGGAGTGGCCAGAATCCTCCATGTCTCTTATTTCTTTACTAGGATTAAATGATTTTAACCTTTTCTGTGCAGTCATTTAAAGGATTTCACAAACTGGCTTTTGGATTGTAGCCTTCAACAGCAAACTATATATTTAATTGAGCAATATTTCTTATATACATTTATAGTTTCAAAGATTTTACTATTCTTGGCAAGACTACTTTCAGGATAGGGAAGGATAAATCCAGATATGACCAAGTTTTATTTAGTTCACATTACACACAATTGAATTGGCAGAAGATTAATGTGGGGGAAAATCCCCGGAAATCTGGGTGGAATTAATTAGCCCTGAAGAATGACAGTTACCTCATTCCTAACAATATGTTTGGGGTAATGTCAGTTTCTTAGAAAGCTCAAATGTAAAATTACAGTGCTAGCACCCACGTTTTTTATTTGAGCTGAAAACTGTAATGTTGAACTACAGTCTCTGTGCTGATCCAAGCAGATCTCTTAGCTAGTTATGATTTCCATATTCTGACTTAGGACGCTTTGCTGAAGAATTCAGTTCTGTTCAGGAGGGCAGTGTCAGAGAAGCTGCTCTCCGATGAGCCCCTAGTGGATATCATATTCACAAAATGTGCTTTTCTCCATTCTGTTCTCGGGGATCACAGCCATCCTTCCTCCTGCCTCAGTTTCCTTTAGCCTTGCTCAGACTCAGGATCACCAAGAGAAAGAAGCATGCACAGAGCCAACCTGAGACTGGGTTTTGTAAAAGGGAATCAACCACATTACTAAAGTAACCTAGAGACATGGAAGGTGCTGAGACTGTATGGAATGACATTTGCATGACTCTTTGAGTGTCATGGAAGCGCAGAGTGAACAGAATGTAAGGGACAGATAACTTCATCTCTCCCCACTTCCCTGCTCTCCCATTATTAGGACATGGTGCTGGTGCACAGTGTGGAAATGACAGGCCATAGGATGATCTATTTGCCTAAGAAATAGTGCTGACAGATGAGAGCATGTCCCATGCCCCTACTTGCTCACCACCATAGGCCATTGTGAAACCATCTAACAACACTGCTTGATGGAGCTCTCTATCAGGTGTGATGACAGCCATGCATCTCATGATGCTCTCCAACCAATAAACCTTAAAAAAATTTAAAAAAAAAAGTACGTATGCTCATGTGTGCAGGTGTATATGGTGGGTCAGTGTGTGCACGTGTGCATGTGTGTGTGCAGGTTGGGTGTATGCCAGAGTATGTATGGAAGTCAGAGGACAAATTTTGGAAATCATTCCTATGTCTTTCCCTTGCTGTTGTGGGGTCCCTCTTCTGTCTGCCGTAGTTTGTACTCCATGCTTGCTGGCCTTTCCCTCCCACCTCGCTATGGGAGTACCAGGATCACAGATGCTAACCACCACATCTGGCTTCTTTTTATGTGGAATCTGCAATAAAATCAGGTCATCAAGCTCATGTAGGCAAGCTCCTTTACCTGCTGAGCAGTCTTGATGGCCCCTACATTAACCTTCTTTGAGCTAAGGTTGCCACTGTCCTGGTACTTGCCAGGTAGGCCATGTTAATACCAGCAAGCTCCAGGAATCTTGTTTCCATCTCCCTAGCATTGGGATTGTGAGCCTGTGATACCACATTTGGCCTTTTAAACATGAGTTCTGAGTATCAAACTCAGGTCCTTATAAAGCAAGCACTTTACCAAGGGAACAAACCCAGCTCCAACCAACTATAGTTGCTGAATCCAGGGTGAATGAGGTCACGAATATGTCAGGTATATTTTACAAGGGAGGAAGCCATCCCTTCTGTCTCTTTTTGGTGATGTTAAGATTTTCCTAGGCAGAAGGCTACAGCCCGTATGGGCACTAGGCAGTGGGTTCTTCAGTATCTCAGTGCCCTGGAGAAGTCTGCCACTAATCAGTAGGCATCTGTCTGTCTGTATGGTACCATTGGTGTCACAGGTGGCTTCATGGTATTGGTACTAGTTCTCCTGAATTCTGGGTCTGTAGGCCTATAGGTCATTTGCCATTGGCCTCTAGGAAGTGTTGGGGAGTGGGTGTGTGAGGCTGTCTACCACCAGGTGTTTTGAGATGCACAGATTGATGACATCTTCTGATGTGTCTCCTCTAGACTGTGTAAGCCTCATGGGATCAAACTCTCATCTCCCTCTCCACAGTGAAGGGCTGAGGCTTATCTTGAACCTCTGGGTACCTGTATGTATGCTGGGAGTTAGTTTGTCTTTCTCAGCTTCCATAAATAGTCTGTTCCCTAATTGTGAATGATGGTCCCAGCATGTTTAAAACAGATGTAATTTTGTGAAACAGAGGTTCCATAAAGAAAATTCTGAAAGATTGACAGATTATGAATGGGCATTTGCAAGACCACAGTAATATGAGATGAGGCAATGAAGATATGGTGGGCAAGTAGCATTTGTTAGACATTTTTACAATGCTACATGTTAGAGTTTGGTAAAATTACATCACTGCATTAGTTACTTTTTCATTTTCTATGGCAAATACCCAACAAAGGCAACTCGAGAAAGGAAGGGTTTATTTTGCCTCAGTTTGAGGCTACAGTCCATCATGTTGGACTTGTCATAGCAGCAGGAGTGTGAAGTGGCTGGTCATACTGTGTCCACAGTCAAGTATCAGAAAGAGATGATGCTCAGTTTGCTTTTGCTCATTTGATTCAGTCTAGGACCCAGTCCACAACAGCACCAGCTACATTCAGGGTGGGTCTTCCCACCTCTGTCGAAGCTCTCTGGAAGCACTCTCACAGTCTTACCCAGAGGTGTGTCTCCTGGATAGTCCAAGCTCAATCAAGTGGATGATAATTAATCATACTTATTTTGCATATAAACTTTTATAGAATAAAAGCATTCATAGAATACAGTCTTACATCAATCAGTGATGAGGATACATTCTGAGAAACAACCCACAATACAGTACATAAACATGTAATCTGATGGTGTTGGTCAATGGCTTGAGGTGACCTCTTGATAGGATCAAGGAACATGAAAAACAAGATTGTCTTAGTGTTCTATTGCTGTGAAGAGACACCATAGCATTTAATTGAGGGCATGCTTACAGTTTCAGAGGCCTAGTCCATCATTATCATGGCAGGGAAAATGGTGGTAGGCACGCAGGCAAGCATGGCCCTGGAGAAGTAGCTGAGAGCTTTATATGCTGAGAGCTCTATATCTTGATCCACAGGCAACAGGGAGAAGGAGAGAGACAGAGACAGAGACACAGAGAGACAGACAGACAGCTATAGGCAGAGAGAGATACAGAGACAGACATAGGGAGACAGACACATGTATGGGGGGTGCTAGGCCTGGTATGGGCTTTTGAAACTTCAAAGCCTATGCCCAGTGACACACCTCCTCCAACAAGGCCATGCCTATTTCAATAAGGCCATACCTCTTAATCCATCCCAGTCTGGGGACTAAGCATGCAAATATATGAACCTATGAGGCCACATTCCACACCTTGCTCTCATAGGCTTGTAGCCACATCATAAAGCAAAATGCATTTAGTCCAACTGGAAAAGAACCCATAAGCTTTCAGTCTCAACACTGTTTAAACGCCCAAAGTGAAAGTCAAGACAATCTCTTAACTATAACCCCCTGTAAAAAATAAAAAAGATCACATACTTCCAACATACAGTGGCACAGAAAATACATTACTATTCCAAAAGGAAGGAAATGGGGCACAGTGAGAAAATATTGGACCAAAGCAAGACAGAAACTCAATGGGGAAAACTCCAAATTCTGCATCTCCATGTCTGATGTCAAAGTACTCCTTAGCTCTCCTTTCAGCTTTGTTGACTGCAGCACACCTCTCTCTCTCTTGGGCTGGTTCTATGGTTGGCCTGCAGCTCTCCTCTGCAGGCTTTCCATAGTTCTGACATCTTCAAGTCTCCAGCACAATCCAGGTCTCACCTTCACAGCTTCAGGCAATGGCCTTTCTGGACCTCCATGAAGGGATACCCCTGCCACAAGCCTGGCCACAGTGGCTTTCCTTAACTATGGAGTGAAATTCCACAATCTATTTCTTATGTCCTTCTTGACTTTAAATCCAGAACCACTTGGTTAAAGCTGTCTTGCTAGGGCTGAAACGTGGCCCCTTCCTTGGATTACATTTGCATCAGCTTTCTTTTGTTGATGGTTTCTTTCACTGCATAAGCTTTCCTTTAATTCCTTTTCACAATTTGAAAGCTTAGCTGCATAGTGTCTTACCCCGAGGTTACTATTCCCTTTATCCCATTTAGCATCAGGCTTTTCTTTTAATTTTTTATCTCCGTGAACACAGGACTTGGCTCCAGCATTACACAGCCTGGTGCTCTTTTTCTCTTCAAATGGTTCATTTGCGTTTTTCTTTACCCTGCTGGCACCTTTTCACTGTAGATCTGTGTAAGGGTTACCACTAATAATCACGTGACATGGTCAGTACTAGGAAGGGCTGCTGCCAGGTCACACTGCATGCCATGCTACTCATTGTAAGCCCTTTTCATGTAAATTGGCAAACTGTGCATACAGGAAGTGGTTAAACCAATAACCTGGTAGATCATGAATCTGGCAAGTGTCATGTATCATCAATAAATGGCCCAACACTGATGGCATTTCTAGCAGGGGTATGTGGGAAGACATTGGTCACAAAGCTGGAATCCGTAAGGAAGCCCTTCAGTGGCAGGAAGACAGATGTCTACATATGCAGTGCTCTTGTTTAGCTGTGATCTGAGCCACATACATGCTCAGCCTCCCTCCAGAGCTCTGAGGCTCTGCTACTAGCAGGGTGTAGCACACCATACCCTCATATTTAGTGAACAAACTGGGTCTTGCTCGTCTAAAACCAGCTCCATTATCTCTATTTTTTTTATTTCATGTACATTGGCATTTTGCCTGCATTTATGTCTGTGTGAGGGTGTTGGATCCCCTGGAACTGGAGTTACAGACAATTATGAGCTACCATGTGAGTGCTGGGAATTGAACCCAGGTCCTCTGAAAGAGAAGTCAGTGCCCTTAACCACTGAGCCATCTCTCCAGCCCCATGATCTGTATAAACAACGCCAAGTCAGTCACCTCAAATCATCTCAATTGAGTACTTGTAAGTAGCTGGGTGCATTCATTTATCAGACTTAGTAGCAACTGCACCTGACTCCAAAGCCCACATCTGCTCTGTCACACAGTCCTGAGAAAAACTAGATGAGGATGGGCAGGTCCTGATCCATCTGTGAGGACCAGGCTTAGAAACCCACACACAGGAGGGAAGCTATATTGGCACCTCATCCAAAGATGAGAAAACAAATCCTAAAAGAAAGACGGAATCCTGGTTCTATTACTTATAGCTTCTGTCCCTCATCAGGACACTCATCAGAACCTCCATGTTGCCTTCTGCCAAGGGCTCCCATTTAACTTCACAGAACTGCTGTTCAGAGAGGAAGGGATGACACCCTGGGTCCTAATGCTGGTTGCCTAGAATAGACACTCCACTCTAGTGCTCTTGTCTCTGACCAGCACGTTCTCTCTCTTTGAGTTGCACGCTGGCGTGTGCTTCTCCTCTTAGAAGGGAAGGTGTCTGAGCAGCCCTGTTCACTGTACTTACACATGTTTGTATTTTGGGCTCTAGCAGTTGAGTTTCATAGTTTCACATGCAAACACTCTACCTCATACGTTTGACATGGAGTAAAACACAGATACTGACTAAATGAGCTTAGAGAGAAGACAGGTGTGTAGGGACAGGTTTGTAGACTTGATTCCTGGGCATTAAAACAGAGATGATTTGAATCAGAAGATGAGTAAAATAGTTCTGAGAGTAATCTCGTATCAAGTATGCACTCAAAGACACTCCTGTGATCTCTGCAGAGAAACAGGGGCTTCTGGGTATGATCTGACATATTGTAGCTGCATAGGCACTTGGGTAGATTGTCTGCAAGGACAAACATCCAGGTCAGAGCAGAGATGGCAGGGTGGAAGTATGGCATGATGCCTTGTCATAGTTCCCTTTATTACCACAAATTTTCAACAAAATGTGCATTGCGGCTATGACATTTCATTTTCTTTTAAAATGCTTTGTATGCCATCTTTAGTTTTTACCTTTTAAAATGGTGGCCTATTTCTTTCAAAAATGGGTCTCGGTGTAGCTGGTAAATGGAGCCTTCAATCCTAGGCCTGGCTGTGGGGTTTCACTCCCTGCTTCTTGTTATGGAGGGCCCATTTGTAGTTGGAGCCTGCTCCCCAGAATGAAAACTGCCAGGCCCTAGTCTCCAGGAAACATAGCTTCTATTGAGGAAGAGGAGGAGGAGAAGGAGGAGGAGGGGAATCCATGCATCTAAAATTAATACAGAATACAGCTGTGGTCACCAGAGACAGAGCAGGTCATGGGGCATGCACTAAAGGCTCTTAAGTCCCCCTGAGATTGCCTATCTGCTGCATACAGAGTATGAACATAGCAACACTCCTTCCCTCCCAGACCCAGACTCTCTGTAGTGTTTTGAGCAATGCTAAGCCACCCAGTCTAGTGGAGTCCCCTGTTGTTTCTCAGAGTAACCCTGAGAGGCCAGGCTGACTGACAGGTCTGTGTTATCTATCTCTTGCAGTTTTCAGTGAAGAGCCCCACTCCAGCCTCTACTTTGTCAATGCATCGCTGCAAGAGGTAGTGTTTGCAAGCACGTCGGGGACGCTGGTGCCCTGCCCGGCTGCAGGCATCCCTCCTGTGACTCTCAGATGGTACCTAGCGACGGGCGAGGAGATCTACGATGTCCCCGGGATCCGCCACGTCCATCCCAACGGCACTCTCCAGATTTTCCCCTTCCCTCCTTCAAGCTTCAGCACCTTAATCCATGACAATACTTACTATTGCACAGCTGAAAACCCTTCAGGGAAAATTAGAAGTCAGGATGTCCACATCAAGGCTGGTGAGTACCCCTCTTCCTTGGGCCCACTTGGATGAGGGGGGGGGAGGAAGACAGAATGGCTGAGGACCTGGGGACCTCGTTAGTTCATGGGGATATGGCTGATGTGATGCTGGTGGTTACAGTTTCCTTCACTAGATTTTAGTGTCCCGGAGTGCTGGAACTAAATCTAGAAAAGAATGATTTGTGGGTGGGGAAGAAGGCTCTGTGCCTGATGTGCAAGCATGAGGACCTAAGCTTGTATCCTCCAGCAACATACAAATAAAAAAGGCAGATGTGGCCACATCCCTGTAACCCCAGCACTGTGAAGGGTGGAGAAGGAGGGTCTCTGTGGTTTTGTGCCTGCCAGCCTAGCTCAGGGTTCAGAGAGAGGCCCGGTCTCAAGAGGAATATGGTGGAAAGGGATAGAGCAGAACCTGATGTCTCCCTCTGGCCCTGTGCCGTGAGTACATATATGTATACTCATGTGTCCAAATATTACACTCATATGAATGTAATGGTTACCATGCCAACTTTATTGAATTTTCACATGACAGTACTTTGACTCATGTTTCCAGTGGCTCACCCCTATGTATGCATCCACCCAGTTCCCTGCTTGTCTATCCCATATGCATGCTGGAGGGAGAGGGAAGGAGAGAAATTAAGGCCACTATTTGAGCAGAGAAGAAAACAAACAGCCTAAAAGCATGTTATAATGGAAAGAGAGTTGATCCAATAGTCTCACTTTGCCATTGATATAAAAAGGCTGTGTTCACCTTCCTGATTCCTTTTAAGAACATATTGTATCTTTTAAAACTCACTCTTGTTACAAAGTCAGCTCCTATATCCTGCCTGAGATTCATAGACCCCAGAGGCTTTCAGCACAGAGTATACCATGGCCTTCTATGGTGTCAACAAAGCCCTGTAATGTAAACTCCCAGCTAGGAGAGCCCTGCTAGCAAACAGAGTTTGGGTATCTGAAATGCCTGAGTGGTGGGGCATGGTGGTGACATAACACAGTGAATGACCAGGTATGATCTTCACGGTTGTCCTGGTCAATGCTGCAAGCTTAAGAGTTGTTTCTACAGTGTGTGGGGAGATGCTGCTGGAAGACACCAGGGCATGAGCAAAGTATGTAATGTTTTTGGAAAGTCTGCATATGATCACTTTGATATAAACAATCATTCATTCAGGTGTGACTCACATTGTCAGCTCCTCAGTTCACAAACCTGCAAAGAATGTACTAAGAACAAGCAGAAGATTGGCTTAAGTCAGGAGCTGGGAACATGAAATGTGTCAAGTTGCTAAAATAAAGCAAATGAAATTTGGGTAGGGAACCTCATAGCCTGACATCCCGGATACCTTTGGCAGCTGAGCATATTATCGAGGTGCTAAGAGCATTTATTTATAGTCTACAAAATGCAACTATAGAAAGACCTGGAAGTTCAGATACCTTTCTCTGTGTTTGGATCCATGGTTTCTGACTTGGGTTTTCTGTCAGGTAGACTGGTTCAATGCTCAGTGCTCACTTGTTTTCGGTGTTGGGGGTGGTGAGTGGTGTATGTACATGTAACACTTACGTTGGGTGTCTTCCTCGGTCACTTTCTACCTTATTGTTTAAGATAGGCTCTCTCAGTGAGTCTGAAGCTCATGGGTTTGAGAAGCCTAGCTGGGAGTGGGCTCCAGGTATCTGCCTGTCTCTGCCCACCCTCCAACCCCAGCACTGGGATTGCAAGGATGTGCTACCAGCCCAGCTTTCACGTGGGTTCTGGGGATCCCAGCCCAGGTCCTTATGTAGCAAGCTCTTTACCCACCGAGCCGTCACCCCAGCACCCTCACTTAAATTTCCTCTAAGTTTGTCACAGAGCCAATCGATTGTGCAGGATGCTGAAGCTTTGCAGGGACTGATGTGACACCGTGAGCCTGGTGCCCTTCTGCACTGTTGGTGGTTGCTGTTAGTGAACTTGAAACATGGACACCCGTGTCTCTACAGCATCTTTTCCTGTTTAATTCTGCTTCCTGTTATGAGCACATCATGCTTGCATCAATCCTTTATTTTATTCATTTAATTATTTTTCAGTGCTGGGGATTGAACTCAGGCACTATCACATGCAGAGCAACCCTCCCAGCACCACTGTACTCTTGGATTGCTTATTGAGTGCTTGCAAATGCTGCTCCCCCTGTCTGTAAAGACAGAGTCACATGGCCCTTCGAGGGCAAATGAGGGAGCACTGTGTCACCTCTAACAGTGAGGCACAGACTGGAGTCCCCTGTGTCACCCGTCAGGACTGTCCCTCTAGGCTGCTATTGTTATGATTCTGGAATGATCCATAGAATGGGGTTCACATTCTCACCAATGTTCAGTAATTTATTTATTTTATTTTTAAACTTATTCTTTGAAAATTTCATACATGTATATAATGTACTTTGAGAATATTTGCCCCAACCCCATTTTTTTCTCCCTTCAATATCCCCCCTGGATGTACTCCAACATCCTCCTTTATGTCTTTTTTTTTATAACCCCCTGAATCCAATTAGTGTTGCCCATATATACATGTGTCAAGGGCCTTCCTCTGGGTTAGTCAACTTATCACAGATCACACTCTGAAGGAAACTGACTGTCCCTCCTCCAGTAGCTATCAGCTGCCAAAATCTCCTCAGCTTTAGTGGGGGGGGGTTGTGACCCCCCTCCCCTTCCATGCTGAAATGTTGTATGTATGGTTTAATCTTGTGTAGTTTAATGCAGACAACCACAGCTCTGAGAAGTTTATGAGTACAACAGACCTCTCCTGTCCTGATCCTCTCTGACTGCTGGTTCTTACTGTCTTTGCATGATTCTGACTTCTCCTGATCCTCTCTGACCTCTGGTTCTTACTGTCTTTGCATGATTCTGACTTAGGCTTAGGTGCCTGAAGGTGGAGCTGTTTCTGCTTACTGTGCCTCATTAACTTGCATTCATAGTTCTAGCATAAAGCATTTCTTTGTCCAAAGACTGGGTGTACATGGGCCACTGTCATGGTGCTGTCTCTTGCCTGTCCGTGTGTGCTGATTAGCAAATAGCAGTGAGTTGTAGGAGCTCAGGAAGGTCAAACATATCCAGCACATGCTTCCTCCTGAGCAAACTGTGGCTAATGGCATTAACTTATGGCCCAGGTGGAGTAGCAGGAGCCTTTTATCTGAACAAACAATAAAGCAAACAAAGGAAACACCCAGAAAGGTACAAATACACAAGCCCACAATTTCCTGGACTGGGCCCTGGAGGAGCAAGAACCAACCTGCCTGGGATTTGCCTCTGTAGTATTTCGTCTTTCTTGATGGAGGACACAGAAATCCACATGTGGATTCTCACAGCAGCTTTATTCATAGGTGTACCAGCAAGAGCTGCTGAGAGAGCTCTTGTCCTTAAAGGGGACGGGTAATGAGGAAGAGTCTCTTCTGTATTAATGATTAGCTGGGCTCTTCTGAATCCTGTCTTCTCAGCCATACTCAGCCATAATCTCCCACGTCTATTGTCCTAGTGTCTAGTTTTAGCAGGAACCCTGATATTTGATTAAGTTCCTGACTACCGCCACTCTTCCTGCACTTAATGCATTCATTTTTGGTGTGCCTGTAGCAAGAATAGTACTCTGCTAGTTTAAGAAGAATTTACCTATCTTTGATGTCTCTTTGTACTAATTTTATATCATAAAACGTAATTGAACGTTTAAGCAAAGATGATACCTGTGTCTCGTGTGGTATGCAGAAGGGAAATGTCTGACAGCCAGGGCATTAAACCCTAGCATAAAGTCAGGAAAATCTAATAACATGATTCTTTTACTGAGTGTGTCATGGCATAATACCACCCTATTGGGATGGTGATGAGCTAAAGATATATACTATTAAGTCTGAAGCAATATTAAAATAACTCACTAGGTAATAAGTCAACCAAGAAGGGAAAATGGTAGTCCTTAAAAAAAAAAAAACAGTCCAAAACTTGGGACTGGAGAGATGGCACAAGTAGTTAAAGCACTGATGCTCTTACAGAGGACCTGGGTTCTGTTCTCAGCCCCCAGGTGCAGGCTCACAACCAACTGTTCCAGGGGATCTGATATCCTCTTGTGGACTCTGTAGTCACTGCACACACTTGTTTCACACTGTAAGTACATGCAAAATACCCATACATGTAAAAATACACAAATCTAAAGCAACAGTAATCCAAAAGAAAGAAAATTAGAAAATATAAAGCAGATATCAGTGACGATAAAGCAATCAGAGAGCAATACAATGAAGTTAAATGTAAGGATATTCAATGTCGGAGTCACATGAGAACATTCAAGTCATGTCAATCACAAGGCAAACACAGCAAGACTAGATTCAACACCGCCTGAGAGAAACTCTCTTGAAACAAAAACACAGAGAGTTATTTGTCCCTGAGACCACAGACTTTGTTCCTCAAAGAGGTTTATTTAGCTCACACTTTTGAAGGTTGCAAATCCAAGGTAGGATGACTGCACCTGGTAAGGGCCACTTAACCTGGTCACAACCATGGCAGAAAATGAAAGGGGAGTTACTACAGGGACAGGCAAGAAGCTTATGTTTCAAGGCCAAGTTTGTTATCATAGCGACTTGGTCTCATGGGAACTGACTGGGATCCCACAAGGAGTACATGAATCCCTTCTAGAGGCCACACTACTGATAACCCAGTCATCTCCCACTCTTTGGCACCTCATTAAGCTTCCAACCCCTGTATCACCATCACAGTGGGGAGGAAGATGCTGGAACACAGACCTTCAGTGGGCACACTCCTGCCATGTCCAAATCACAACAAGTAGGTTCAAAATAAAAGGGTAGGGGAAGTACCATGGCCATCCAGGCAAATCTGGGTAAACCACTGCCAGAAAGATGGAGTAGATTTACTGTTTATTATCAGTCAAGTATGTTTTCTATCCAAGAATAACACACAACTAAAGCGGTCATTTCATAAGGTAAGAAGATAATTAAATAAGATGGTATGACTATCATAAATTTTATGCAAACTGGTACTGCATCAGTGAGAAGAAGGTGAATTGCGATTATAGCAGAGGAACTCAGTGCCCCTCTGTCAGTGATTGATAGAAGCAGAAACAGAACAAATGGGAATAGAGGGCCCTTGAGTGAGATCACCGATCAACTTGGTCAGCTCATATTTAAATAAAGAATGGTCTATCCAACAGCACAGCACACATTCTCTTCTGGAATACACAGACATTTATTATAACATCTTGGGCAGTAAAACAAGTTTTAGATGACCCTTACGTCATATAATACATGCTATTTGATCAAAGTGGAATTAAATTAGAAATTAATAACAAATCTCTGTGAAATCACCAAATATCTGGGTACAAAATACACTTCTAAATTATGTATATCTTAGGGTAGAGAGATAGCTCAGAGGTCAAGTGCTTCCTGCTCTTCCAGAGAACTGGAGTTTGGTTCCCAGCACCATGTTAGGTAGTTCACAACATACCTGTAACTCCCACTCCAGGGAATCTAACACCTTCTTCTGATTTTTGTGGGTACCCACATTCAAGTTCTTAGGTACATATGCACACATAAATAATAATAAATCATGGACTATATTTCAGAAAACTTAGAAGTTTGCAGAAATAATTGAACTTTGGATCAATCCCAGGGACCACAAGATAGTTAAAAAAAAAAAATCAGGGGTAGGGGAGCTGGAGGAGGGAGCCTAGTGCTGTGGAATGCTGCTCTCTAGCACTCCTGGACTCAGCTGTGAATACTTGTGCCTGACTTGTAAGATCATGTATTAGGAGGGGAAGGGACTGGCAAGGCCCTACCTGTCCCTGAGAATATATTAGCAGTTAACAGCTGCTGGGAGATACATTTTCTTTGGTATTGTAGCCGCTAGGAAGAGGCTCATGTTCCTGTAATAACATCTCACATTTCTGTAAGCAACCCTAACAAAATGCATTGGGTCACCAAGAAAATAAAACACACACAAAAGTGGAAGGGAGATGGGATAAGTTGGGAAGAGGACAAGAGAGGATAATAGGGTAAATGTGATCAGATGCATTATGAACATGTGAAAATGCAATCAAACCCATTATCGTGCATAATTAATATATATTAATACAAATGTTACAAAAATAATTGGGATCTTACCAAAGTAGTATAGAATGTATAGCTCTGAACACCTATGAAGTTACATGTGAAGAGAGGTCTCAAAAGGTGATCTTACTTCCTATTTTAAATATAAAGAAGAAATTAGAATATGTAATATATACATTAGAAATATAATAAAAGAAAGGTTGTTGGAGTAAGAAACACAGAGAAGATTTTTGTTTGGATCTGGTCTGGAAGCGTCAGAGGATCCCATGGAATTAGAAATGGATTCTTTCAAAGGAGTTGATAAAATGTACACACTGCTGGTCAGATGGAAGAAGAAATGAGAGAGAATAAAGGAAGTGACTTCTCTACATTGGGAAGGACATTCACACATTTTACAAGTGTTAAAATGACTATAAGTGAATATTAAGAACAAATAGAGATCAATAAATTCCACAACATATATGAAGTGAACAATCCCTCTAAAGACTCAAAATCTCAAAACTCACTTGAGAATTAAAGAATTGAATTTGTGGGTAAAAATTTCCGATGATAAAATCAAAGAATCTTATAGCTTCACTTTGACTTCTAATAAACATTTGAGACAGAAATAATAAAAAAATTCTAAGGTGATTATTCCAGGAAATTGAACAAGAATTAATATTTCCTCAAATCATTCTAGGCTAACATTACCCTGATTCAAACATGACACATGTATTATGAGAAAATAAAACTATAAGCAAGTATCTCTCAAATGTGGCTATAAAATTCTCAAACCTTTGGCAAATTGAATCAAATAACATATAAAAGATACTCCATGCAAGGAGTATCTCTGGAAGACACAGATAGCTTCAGACTTGAAAACTGATCAGTTAATTCACTCTATTGCCATATTAAATAAAAGTGAAAACAAGTAGATCATTTCATGTGATGCAGAAAATTATTAGAAAGCTCTGCATCTCATGATTAGGAAGACTTGGATTAGGCGAGAGTTTTCTCATTCTAACAAAGGCAGAAATCCAGGTCTGCTTAACATCAGAAATGATGGTCAAAGAGTAAATGTTTCCCCAAAAGTCAGGAACAATACCAGGTTCTGCTTTGACTGTCTCTGCTTTGGAAGTTGTAGCCAGAGCAGTGTGATAAGAAAAGAAATAAAATATTACAAAGGCCGAAGCTTAGGATGGGGACCAGGCTCAGTGAGCAAAGTTTGCTGTGCAAGAATGAAGAGAGGTGTTGGGTCGCCACTGTGTGCCCAGCGGGCATGGTGGCCACCTGTAATTCAGTTGGGAAGGGGAATGGGGATTTCTATAGCAGGCTCAGTCAGTAAGCTCTGGATTCATGGAGGGACCCTCCCTGGATTAATAAGATAGACAGAGATTGAGAAACACTCTAGATGTCAACCTCAGGCTTCCATATGCCTGTGCATACACATGAATATAAATCAAAGAACCACAAACACACACATGCAATACACCTTACTTCCTCCCCCAAAATTTTAAAAAAAATTACTCATACATCTTTGTCAATGTAATTATGAGTGTGGAAAATCTGATATGATCCATTAAAAAAAAACTACTGGGACTAATAAGTAGGTCTGTCAAGACCATGGAATTCAACTCAACACAAACAATCTTTAAAAGTAGTAGTTACAATAGAATCAAAATTGCCGGGCGGTGGTGGCGCACGCCTTTAATCCCAGCACTCGGGAGGCAGAGCCAGGCGGATCTCTGTGAGTTCGAGGCCAGCCTGGGCTACCAAGTGAGTTCCAGGAAAAGGCGCAAAGCTACACAGAGAAACCCTGTCTCGAAAAACCAAAAAAAAAAAAAAAAAAACAAAAAAACAAAAAAAAAACTAAGTGATATTCAGGAATAAATTTCACCCAAAATTTGAAAGAACATTACATACAATTCCAAAAGCCTGCAGCACCTAAAGGTGGCAGAAATCAAAGGAGAAATAATATTTTTTCATGAGCTGGGGATTCAGTGTTAAGGTGTTACCTCTTTCCAAAATGTCTATGAATTCAAGAGAAGCCCCAAGATGCCCAGAAGGCTTTTGAAAAATAAAAATCAAGTTGATTCTAAAACACATATAGAACAAAAAAGTATATAGAATGGTCAAAACAATCTTAGAAAGTAAATAATTACTCAGGAAAGCCAACATCATTTATCTTAATATTTATTGTAAGGATAATGATTATAAGTGAAAGCAGTACAGCACTATGGATAGCAAGAAGTGAGGAAAGATGCCCAGGTAATCCAGTGGATAATGGACAGTTGTTTTGATAAATGAGGCTGATAAACTTGTGTATCCATACATTAAAAGTTAAGGTTTGACCCAGGCCTCAAGCAACTGTTCAAATCAACTCAAAGTGATTTCTGTATCTAAACACCAAGCAGCAGTTGTGGAAATCACCAAATAGAAATGGCAAGAACTACATAAAGTCTTGTGTGGAAGATTTCCTACATGTGACTTTACCTATTACATAATCCATAATAGATGATTATGCCAGCAGCTAGTGGCTGTCAGGATGGATGACCTCACAGCTGGTGTGCAGAGTGCTCACTGTGGGACAAGGGCTCTGAGCACAGTTGGGAGTCTATCTTTACATTGTAATTATCCCTTTTTCTTCAGGAGTATGACATTAAGTAACAAATAAAAACAGGGTAAGAGAAAGACCGAACAAGAAAGAAGATTGTACATTTTAATATCTTTATATTTTTTTTTTTTTTTTTTTTTGGTTTTTCGAGACAGGGTTTCTCTGTGTAGCTTTGCGCCTTTCCTGGGACTCACTTGGTAGCCCAGGCTGGCCTCGAACTCACAGAGATCCGCCTGGCTCTGCCTCCCGAGTGCTGGGATTAAAGGCGTGCGCCACCACCGCCCGGCAATATCTTTATATTTTAAAAAATATTTTTTTTTACTTTTATTCCTGTGTTCATGAGTCTGTATGTATGTGCATGTGTGCACAGGTGCCTATGGAGTCCAGAAAAGGGCATCATATTCTCTGGAGCTGGAGCAACAAGTGAGAGCTGCCATGTGCTTGCTAGGAACTGAACCCAGGTCCTCTGGAAGAACAGCCAGTGCTCTTAACTACTGAGCCATCTCTCTAGCCCTTATATTTTAATATCTTTTAACTGAACCCCAAATTTCTTTTTTCTCTTGGCCCAAGAAATTGTATAGTTGACTTTGATCAAACTTTGAATTAAATTAATTTTTGCAGTACAACAGGTTATTTTAAAATCATGTTTCAAAGGGGTCCTGCCTACTAGAGACATATATCAGCAAAAGAGGGAGAGATGCATCCATGCTACTCCTCTTGTTCACCAAGTAGTCCTGGTTTGTCCTCTAGTAATCAATACAGTCTTTCTTCTGACCCTTAACTCCACACCTCATATGGTTGATGGAAGACCTAGTGAATGCAGTAGAGGCGTGGAGGTGTGGCAGCCCTTGGTCGAGAACATCTGTATTAGTTACTCTGAGCTTGGACCTGCAGCCTCTGGAGGACGGCTTGGTGATTGGCACCATGGCACACAGGCGAGACTGTGCAGTCCTGAGAATATCACTGCAGGCCCAGCACTGAGCCCAAGACGGGTTGCTGGGACCTGGTTTACACAGATAAGGGAGGGATTCTGTGCTGCAAAAGGGGTGGGGGTAGGGACTCCATTGCAAGCCCACAGTTGTGCACCTACTTTCTCTGGACTCCCTGTGTCCCTCTCCCTCACAGCTTGTCTGGGGTCATGTCCTTAACCCTACATCTCTCAGAGCTCCTTCTAGGGAGAACCCAACTTAGTACGCTTAGGCATCCATAGACCTGCGTTCCTAGGAGGTCACTGGAGTCAATGCAGGGTTGTTGATAAGGAGGGGTGACCATATTTACTGAGCATTTGCTATGTGCCTTTGTCAGAAGTATCTACGATGGTGTGTGTGTGTGTGTGTGTTCATGAGGGTATATGCACATGTATGCTTTGCAGGCAGAACTCAGAGGTGGATGTTAGGTGTCTCAGTTGTTTTCTAACTTGTTTTTTGAGACAGAGTCTTTCATTGAACCAACTCTGTTAGGCTGGCTGCCAGTGAGCTCTGGGCATCTTCCTGTCTGTCTCCTTGTCCCCGGCACTATGTGGGTGCTGGAGACCTGAACTCAGGTCCTCTGGTTTACCCAGCAGGCAGTGTTCTGACTGAGCCATCTCCCCAGCCCCTGTGATGGCTTTTAGACAGATTGTTCCATTGTTGGACTTTAGAATGAAGGATAGGGGGAGATGTTTGGACACAAGGTATTAGTGAACCAAGTGACATCACTGCTTTAGGACCTGGAGCTGAACTAATAGAGGATAGAAGCAATAGTCACAGAGGCTTAAAATCATGACTCTCAAGGTAGCTTTTGCACTAGAGAGACCAAGGTGGCTAAAGAAGAGAAGTCACTCCACAGTGTCTGTGCAGGCTCCTAAGGCTGAAGGGTCTCCCGGGAGCTGGGGTTAGGCTGCAGCTGGTCACCTTGTAGCCTGGGGCCCTGAAACTCAGGCCTAAGGAACAGTCTTGCACACTGTGCCTGCTAGATTTATGTCAACTTGACACCAACTATGGTCATCTGAGTGGAGGGAATCTTGATTGAGAAAATTACTCCAAAGATCAGCTGTAGGCAAGCCTGTAGAGCATTTTCTTAACTAGGGATTGATGAGCGAGGGCCCAGGCCATTCTGGGTGATGTCATCCCTGGGCTGTTGGTCCTGGTTTCTATAACAAAGCAGGATGAGCAAGCCATGAGGAACAAGCAGTAAGCAGAGACCCACCCCTACCCCCATGGCCTCTGCACCTGCTCCTACCTCCAGGTTCCAGTCCTGCCTGAGTTCCTATCTTGGCTTCCTTAAGTAATGGACTACAATATGGAAGTGTAATCCAAATAAACCCTTTTCCCTGGCTTGCTTTGGTCATGTTGTTTTATCATAGCAGCTGTAACCGTAACTAAGACAGAACTTGGGACCAGGATTGTGGGGTATTGTTATGACAGATCTAACCATGTATTTTTGAGAGAATCGTGGAAGGACTTTGAAACTTTGGCCTAGAAAATCTATTGAGCATTCAAACCTTGGTGAGATGTTCTATGGGGGTGTGGAAGATAAGAATGTTGAGAGAAATTCAGAGGCCTTGCTTGTGAAGTTCCAGAGGGAAGTTTGAGAGTCATTTAGACTATCAAGGCCATTGCATAGTTTGAATTAAGAATCTGTGGTTCTGGACAGCTGGGCCTGAAGAGTTAACTGTGTTTAACAAGATACCAGAACCATTGAAGAGAAACCATTTCATTACTGGGACAATCGATGCTGGTTAGCTAGAGCTGAGAAATTAGCAGTGATTGAGAAGATATCATCATCATTGAGGTGAAATCTTCTGGGAAGTGTTTCCTCAGAGTCAGCACACAGAAGCTGTGTTCCAGAGGTGGCCAAGTTTGTACCTCATGCTAGCAGCCAAACTTGGAGTCACCCAGATGGTCCTGATTTTGAAGGCATGAAGGGGTCATGGAGTATAACTGAGGCCTGGCACTGTCAAAAGCCAGGGGAGTCTGTTGGTGTAGGTTCAGTGTCAGTAGCAGTTGAAAGCCGAGAATTAAAGGGGTCATGCAGAGAAGTTGAGTTGTGGCACCGTGAAGAGAGCCCAGGAGAGGCCAATGGTGAAAGTACAGACAGCCCAGCTGCAGCAGAAGACCCCAGCAGTTCAGAGACGCTGGTATTATGGGATGACTGCCAAGAACAGCGGTTGACAGTGGAGTGGAGGCTGCCAGAAGACAAGCTGTGTGTGCTGCAGCAGGTAGAACTAGAGGCTTGACCCAGAGCATTTGGGGGAGCACAGAAGATTGACCCAGAGCATTTGGGGGAGCACAGAAGATTGACCCAGAGCATTTGGGGGAGCACAGAAGATCGCAAATGAGTCCCAGACATTGGGCATTGAGTTTTCACACAGTTGAGTTTGACTTGGCTTTGCTTTGACTGTGACTGTGCCCTGGTTCTTCCCTCTTGAAATAAGAAAGTATGTAATTTATTTTTGATTTTATAGGATCCAGAGTTGAAAGACTTTAAACTTTTAAAAAGGAGATTTTTTTTTTAATTTTTATTTTACAGAGACTTTGGATTTTAAATGAGAAAACTTTTAAAGTGTATGAATTTGTAAGGCTGTGGGACATTTTTAGTCTGTAAAATGTTTTATATTATGTTTTTGTTAATAGAGATGAACAAGAAAGGAAATGTTATGGCTTAACAATGATGTGCTTGCATGTGTCAAGTTGACAAGGGGTCAGTTGTGCTGGCTAGATTTATGTTAACTTGACACAAACTAAAGTCATCTGAGAGGAGGCAATCCCAGTTGAGAAAACGCCTCCATAAGACTGGGCTATGGGCAAGCCTGTAGAGCTTTTCTTAACTGTTTATTGGTTGGGGAGGGCCCAGCCCATTGTGGGTGGTGCCATCCCTGGGCTGATGGTCCTGGGTTCTATAAGAAAGCAGGCAGCGCAAGCCATGAGGAACAGTCTAGTAAGCAGCACCCCTCCATGGCCTCTGCATCAGCTCCTGCCTCCAGGAACCTGCCCTGCGTGAGTTTCTGTCCTGACTTTCTTCAGTGATGGCCAGTGATGTGGAAGTGTAAGCCCATAAACCCTTTTCCCCAGCTTGCTTTGGTCGTGGTGTTCCAGCACAGCCACATCGACCCCAGAGAAGACACACAGGCTGTGAAGATACTGTTTGTGTCTCCTTGGTAGCACTTTCTCTTTCCTGGCTGACGTGGAATCGGGTTCCTTGACTTGATTGCCGGTAAACATCTCCGTGTGTGCTGTGTGATGTATAATATGTGAAACTGAGTGTCCTGGAGGTCTGAGAAGTTGCCCGATTCCAAAGGACAGCAAAACATGGAACTCACTCACCAGGCTCTCAGGAGCCCCAGGCTCTCAGGAGCCCCATCCTCCCTCCTCGTCCACCCCCTTTCTCTTCCATCCTCACCCCCATCCTCCCTTCTGTCTGCTGCTCTCTCTGATGCCCGCGTTTCCATTCATTTCTGAGTCATATCTGTTCACTTTTCTTCACAGCCCCTCTCCTGGAAATGAGAGACCACAGCTCTCCCTGGACTCAGGGCATTTACTTACACAAAGTCCTCCTCTCCACTGACCACAATGATGCGTCTGAGAACAAGCTTTTGGGTGCCCCCCATTGTGCCCCATGGACCTCTTGTGGCAAGCATGGGCTTGATATGCTACCCAGAGCTTCAGGTCATGTTACACTCAGAGGAGGTGCAGGATCTCAGAGAAGTCTTTGAGTTGGAAGAATACCTGTGGTTGAAATAGAAATGAAGAAATTCTCCAAGTTGAGAAAAAAATGATCAAATATGAATGTTAAAAAAAGAGAATAGTAGGTCACAAGATAAAATGTTGAGGTGGGAAGGAGACCAGTGAGGAGGTCCAGGGGTGATAGGAGTGGGATAGGGATAAAGGAGGGTGGGGCAGGGAATAAAGAGAATGCGCTGATATGTTTGTATCGTCGAAGAAAAAGCAGTAAAATAAAATGATTGAGAGGCAACAGTGTCATCTATGAAGACGGTATGTCACCGACAGCCTCCCTCAGCAGTCCCCTGTTAGAGACAGTCCCCTCAGCACATTGGACACTCCATTGGGGACATCCCTCTCTTCCCTGGGGTATTATCCTCTCTACAAATTATTTTCATGTCCAGTTTTCTTGGCCCATATTTGTCCACTGAGGGACATCCTTTGAGGAAACTGATGGAACGATGGGGTATTTCATTGTCTATCTAGAAAATTTCGGACGCAGCATGAACCCCTTGAAGATACACTTCCCACTGTGCCTGATTTAAAATTGGGGAATAAAGGTGGTAGAGAAAAATAATTTGAGCAGGGTTCATCGTTATCTCATTAACCTTGGCACAGAGACTGGTTCCATCCCCAACTGTTGGGCAAGTGCTTCACCTAGCCTGCTCAGTAGACACAAAGCTGGCGCAGTGGCTACCTCAAAAACCCTAGGCAAGTTAGGTACCTGCTTGGTACAGGTGGAATGAGAGTCTGTCTTCTGCCTTACAAGTAATGTTGGAAGGGACAAGATTTGAACCCAGGCAGTTGGGCATGCTGGGTAGGCACTGAGCACCCCATGAGCACTAATGTGGCAAATATGCAGAGAAGACCCTTGGGACTCTTTTTGGAATATTCCCATCTTTGGAAGTATTTGAACAGTTCCCAGAACAATGATGGTTTTCCACACAGGTTTTAAACATCTTTGAAGAATTTATGATTTATGTCAAAGAAATTATTTTCCTTGTTTTATTGTTTTCAAGGATCTCTCTCTCTTTCTCTTCTCTCCCTCTCCCTCCCTCCCTCCTCCCTCTCGTGTGTGTGTGTGTGTGTCAGAGAATATGGAGTCTCCACATTCACATGTGTGAGTGCAGGCATGCATGTGGCATGGTCAGAGAGCACCCTCCGTGTTAGTCCTTACTGTCCACCTTGCTTGAGATGAGTTTCTTTGTTCTTTTGTGACTCTACACATCAGGCTGACTGGCCTGTAAGCTTCTGGGGATCCTTTTTTTCCACCTCCCATCTGACCTTAGGAGCACTGGGTTTATAGGCGGTTGATGTTCTATTTTTGCTAGCTGTACATGAGTTCTGGGAATTTGAACTCAGATCTTTTATACTTGCACAGCGAGCATTGTACCCACTGAGTCATTTGCCCAGCCTGAGTTTCTTGAGTCTTGTATTCATTCTCTTACTACTGTTATACCTTGGTCTTCAGAGAACTAAGGAAGCCAGTCCCTAGAATCTTCCCCTCCTCCTTCAGGAAGCCCATGTTCCCCCCATGCCTTCTGATGTCTTCTTAGGGGCCAGTTCAATGTCTCCGGTTAGACTCTTTTCTTCAGGGCAGGGTGCAGTGTATGGCTAATGAGGTAGATGTTTAGCTAGGTGAGGAAAGACTGATGAATACATTTGCTGATTCTATTCAACTGCTATCCGTGTACCATGCCCTCTGCATTAGAACAGCATCTTCTTAAGAGGCTGGAATGGACTCATTGTTTGTGCGTCTTAACAAGGATCCTCTCTCTACCTTCCAGTTTTACGGGAGCCCTATACAGTCCGTGTGGAGGACCAGAAAACCATGAGAGGCAATGTCGCGGTGTTCAAGTGCATTATCCCCTCCTCGGTGGAGGCGTACGTCACTGTCGTCTCATGGGAGAAAGACACGGTTTCACTTGTCTCAGGTAGGCTGAGCATTACTGCCTGTCATGAGGCTGCTTCAGAGGTAGGAACTGGGCTTCCATTTGTGTGTGATCTAAGGAAGAATACCTTGGTTGATTATGTCAAAGGGTGCGTCTGTCTTGGTTGACTCCATATTATAAGTAAGCCTGGTGACATGCATATGGTGGGTCACCATGCCTGCTGGTGTTTGGTGGTCTATTCCCCATACTCATTGAAGCATTGGCTGATGAAGGGACTTTAGTTACGTGTACTAAGAAAGCAGCCCTAACTTTTATGGGAAAAAATGTGGTTTTATTTCTGCTTTTAAAAATCAGGTAAGTTGAGCACTGTGTCCCTGAGACATTTCAGTGATACAGGTGTGTTGACATTCTGGAACTGGGGTGGAAGCAGAAGTCTGGGTTTCTGTTGTGTTGGTGCTTTCAAGTGTGGTAAGAGCAATGTCGTCTCACTGACTGGACTTGCTGTTTCTATGGAGAATCTGTGTTCTATGCAGAAATAGATGCTTGCATGGGAATAACCTCTGGGCCTAGAAATGCCAGGCCAGCTTGGTCCGTGGGAGATCACAGTGTATCCACTGCCAGCTGTGTTGAAGTTGGCTTCTTGCCCTGTGTTCTTGACCTGGAAAGCCCAGCTGGACACAGTGATCAGGTTTCCCATCTTGCGTCTCTGTCCACGGTGACTTCTGGTGCCGTAAAGTTGTGTTGTTGCTGTGGGGAATAGTTCTGATGCATGGTGTGTGGTTACATGAGGAAGCAACTCCTTTGCTCTTGGTGGTCTCCATGAACTAGGGCAGGGGCTAGCAGGAGTGTGTACATATGCACACATGTGCTCTTATATATACATATATACACAGCATACACACTCACCACACACACACACACACTCACCACACACACACATGCATGGTCACTGCACACACACACACACTACACACTCACCACACATGCATAGTCACCACACACATACCACACACACATACACACACTCACCACACATGTGCATACCCACCACACACACACACATACACCACACACACACACCACACACATGCATAGTCATCACACACACACCACATACATACACACACACTCACCACACACACATGCATAGTCACCACACACACACACACACACACCACACACGCACATGCATACTCACCACGTACACATATCACACACACATACTCACCACACACATATGTGTAGTCACCACACACGCACACTCACATGCATACTCACCACATACACACAAACTCACCACATGCACACTCACAACACACACACCAAATACAACACACACACACACACACACACACACACACACACACACACACACACACCACACACACTCACCACACACACATGCATACTCACCACACACAACACACACACATACACACTCACCACACATACTACACACACAAACACACTTACCACACAGACATACTCACCACACACATACACACACACTCACCACACACACATACATACTTACCACACACACACACTCACCACACATACACACAGACACAGACACACACACACACTCACCACACATACACACATACACACACACACACACATGCACGCACACACACACACACTCACCACACATACACACAGACAGACACACTCACCACACATACACACACACACACACTCACCACACATACACACACACACACACACACACACACACACACACACGCACGCACGCATGCACACACTCCAGTGCCATCCCTGACTAGCTATGACATCCTGTCAGCTCAGAGACAAGCTGCAGCTCAGCCCTTCACGGAGATGGTTGTTTTTGTTTCTACTTCATGATTACCTGGATGAGATCTGTCGCCTGTCACTTCATGTGAAATAGCCTCTTGGAAGACCCTAATGAAAACGAAGGTATGTCATCCTGAAAACACACGGAAGAAAAACAGAAATAGGGGACAGACCAGAGGTTTAGTTTAGTTTTTTTGTTTTGTTTTGTTTTCTTATTTACGTTGCTTTTTTGTTGGTTGGTTTTCTGTCCTGGGGATTGAGTACAGACCACACATGCTCAGTGAGCATCCAGCCACACAGCTCCATACCCTGCCCTTCTGTGCTTTCCATTTGGGGAAGGGTCTCTACATTATCCTTGCTGGCCTTGAATTTTCAATCCTCCTGCCTCAGCCTCCTGAACAGCTGGGATTACAGGCCTGTGACACACCGAGCCTGGCTTTAGTAGTGGCTTAGAGAGAACTCGATGTCTTCACTCATTAGTGGATGACGTGCTTGCTGTAATGCTGATTAATCGTGTAATCTGTTATGGTCTGAAAAATTCTGAGTTTCAGAAGTGAATCAGGTAATGAGAATAAAGACCCACCTGCACACCTCTACACCCCAGCATTCATGGTTTGATGGTCTGTGCTTCCTCTCCTTAGGAGTCTGCATGGGAAATGGGAAAATTCTGGGACAATCACATACTTGTTCAGTGCTGAAGAGAAAGGGCCTTCATACTGACATGGTTAAGCAGAGAGTATTGTGGGAGAGAAGAAAGGACCCCATATTGACGTGACTTGGTATTGTGTATCCCAGGAGAGGAAACCTCCTCTTACTGAAATGGGTGACAAGAGTGTGTCCCAAGAGGAGAGTGTCTGGAGCTCTGCTCAATGTCCCCCTCACTCTGTGGCCTGGACCGAAGGCTACTCCATCACATAGCAACACATCCAGTTCAGGCCTCAGCATCTTCTCTGGGAGAAGTTGTACTTGGACGTGACATGTGTCATCTCTGTTCTTATATAATTCATCAAGGTCCAGTGATGAGATTAGGGGTGTGGACCTGAAAGGAGAGATGGAGCAATGGCATTGGGACATTATCTTATGAAGGAATCCATCAATAAAGAGCTATTTGTTAGTATGTCAGCCAGTTGGAGACAGACTAGTCATTCAGCTTGAATCCAACAGACCCACAAGGCTGATTACCTCAAGGATCCAGAGCTGTGCTAAGCTCTGTCAGTAGAGGTGGGTGGGAGCATAGCTCAGTGAGAAGATCCACTAGTGTTTATGGATGCAATAGGCCCACTGAGGGGGCAAGGTCATGAGGTCACCGGAGGTGGCAGAAGCAGTTAGCAACACCATTGATAAATAAGCTAGTTTGGGATGGCTATGGTGGAGAAGGCCTCTGCTTCTCTCTGGAGGTGATGCAGGGCACAGGGCATGTGAAGTCAGGACAGCTCTGGGGAGGAACCATGCTGGGGATGAGGGGTGGTGGGGTATGGAGGCCTTTCACAGCCTGAGGTCCCAGCCACAGCAAAAATTCTGAATCCAAGCTGAGCTCCAGAAATGATGTCCCAGTACCACATGCCCCCTTGATGATCCCCAGAAGGTGAGCTCACATGTTTCCTGCACTCCATCTGCAAGTCTTTCTAGGTTCGTTTAGATCTAATCTATGCTGTGCTCAGACCAGCTTCCCCTTTCCTGTATCTCCATGGCAGCCTAGGCCTCCAGGGAATCTATTCCAAGCAGCATTCCTCCTTGGAGCAGATCACCCAATTTACCAGTGACTTCTTTAGTGGAAAACCTGGTGTCAGTTCCATAGCAGTGAGCTGGTACAGAAAGCTGGGTTAGCTTCAGGAAGATGTAGGCCCCTGACACCCAAGGGTAGCACCAAGCACAGTGTCTCCTGAGGCTTCTGGCAAGTTGCCTGCTGGGTGGGCATCCTGGTCTCCAGGGTTCTTTGGGGCTCAGCCTTGAAGGCCTGGGGGCCACTTGAGTTCAGAGCAGCCAAAGTGCTTTGAGTTTGTAAGCAGCAGGTTTGTGCACATCTGTGGGACACACACACACACACACACACACATACACAGAGGCACGCACACACGCACGCATGCAAGCAGGTGCCACAGCACACAAGTGGAGGTCCTCTCCTTACATCTCATTAGACAAGGTCTCTTTTTGTCCACCACTGCTGTGCCTCTTACTGTAGGCTAGCTGGCCTGTGGGCTTGCATGGGTTCTCCAGTCCCTACCTCCCATCGTTCCACAGGAGTGTTGGGATTACTGGGTTCTGCATCCAGCTTCATGTGGGGATTGGAACTCATGTCCTCACACTTGCATTGACAGTGCTTTGCTCACTGGGCATCTCTGTCCCCATAGCCCCTCCAAATTGCTTTTCAATGGAAGGAAATTTGAATCCTTGATGCACTGCTACAAGAGGTGACAGAATGATGTCTGTACCTCGGCGCACTGCTCTCTTTCATCTTGGCTGAGAAAATAAGCAAGAAGAAAGAGGACTGGTCTGAAGGACTCTGCTATGAGCATCTGATGTGTCCCCATGAACTCGCTGCAGATTGGGCTGTGTGCTCCAACTTCTCTTTGGGGTTGGGGAAGGAGTGGGGATGGTGGAGGCTGCAGGTGGCCTGAGGCCCACTTGGAAACAAATTTTGCTTCTTCCCTATTCTTGAAGTTCCCAATGTCCAGGACATGAATGCATTCATTTCTTTTGGATTATCTTTGCAAAGAATACCTTGGTAGCCTAAGAGTGGGAGTTCTCTAATTACCCCAAAGATCATAATGTCTGCTGGCTCCATTGCTGTCACCTGGGCATCTCCTATCCCACGTGGCTTCACCTTCGCTCTCAGATTCTGGTATAGTGGTGGATAGCAGGTTAGAGCTCTGTGTGCACAGGACAGGTCCACACCACAAACTTGACATCCTTGTAAATGTGGTGAACTCTGACCCACCCACCATCTCCTTACATTACTCAAACAAGAACAGTGAGTCGTGGGGGCTGCCTGCCTGATTTAATGCCCTTTTTGTCATGTCTTTTGTCCTGCAGAGCAGCCAAAGCCCTTTGAATATTAATGTCATCCCATAAAAATACAGTGGTTTGGCTATCAAAGTGCATGGAGTCCTCGCTGCTGCCAAGAACCCCAAGACACAATCGTAGAGAACAATGGCCCTGTCTTTCTTTGTGGGTTTTGTCCGTGGTGCCCATTGAGAATTTCCTCCCATGCAGGAAGGCGATGATGTGAGGGCCTGGCACTCCATCTCTGTTTCTGCTGATAAAGTTGTGAGAGTCTCCCCAGGGGCTCAGGCACACTAACATCAAAGATGCAGCCAAAGGGGACCAGATTTGGAAAACTGAGAAAGCAGACACTACTGTGTCTGCAGCAGCTGCCTCCCTCTGTAGAGTTTTCTAGATGAAGACCCCTGCTTCGAGATGAACCAAGAGCTTTATCTGATAGGATTGTTGAGTACAGGTGTAAGGATGACTGTCTCTCTCCCACATTTAGGATAAAAGGGAACTGTTTTCTGTCCCTGTGAAATAAAAAAGGACACAGACCAGCAGTTTTCATGAAGCCTTTGTGTATGAATTGGGATAAAACTGTGTCTGTATGTCATAGATAACCCAGGAGGTGACTGTGAGGAGCAACGCCTGTCGGGATGGTTTCTGTCCTAAAGAGCTTAGAGAGTGCAGCATACTGAGGGGCTGGAGAATAGGCAAAAGGCTTTAGGTCACAGATGATGTTGCCTGGGGAAGCAGGGAAAATTCCAGAAAAGGGGTATTATTTAAGAAAGCCTTTGCATTTTAGGAAGGTAGTGGAAATAATTAGATAGCTAGAGTCAAGCAAATTAGGAAAAGCTTCCCTTCGGCACATCTTACCAAGCTGTGCTGAGAGTAGCTTAGATACAATCTATTCTCATTGAGGGTGAGATGCTGGGGTGAAGAGCTGTACCACGGTGGGGGTCTAGGTGTGTATACATGCTCTGCAACTACATCTATAATCTGGAAACAACAGCTCCCTTGTTAGTGTTGAGCGTTTGGTTTTTCAGCTTGTGCTGAGCGTTTCCAAGGCGATCTACCGCTTTGCTTTTAGGTTGTCATCTCGTCGACAACCATAACATTCTGGAGTCAAAGGGGCAATGAGGTCATCATTGATGGGATGGAAAGGACAAAACTGTCGGCAGCAAACCTCATGTTTGACTTCAAATGTGCCAGGGAGTCATTGAGTGAAAGAAACATCAGTGAAGAATTTGTAGGAACCCATGAAACGAGGGGAATGTTCCCACGTCCAGGGAACATTTTATTGATGTATCTAATTTCACTTGCATTGACTTTTAGCAAATAGGAACTGCATGAACAACACAGAAAGTGTTGTTCAGTGCAGGGGCTGGAGTCTGAAGGTTTGGGGGATGTGGTATGTTCGGCCTGCTGGAGCTGCTCCCTGAGAAAGCTTGTGAGAAGGGAGGGTGTGCTGCCGTTTGAAAGCTGTTAGCTGTAGTTAGCTAAATCTATTGCTCACTGAATTGGTTGTCTATGTCCTATCACTCCAAGTGTGGTTGGAACCAGGCCACTTGTGATTCTTATGGGTTTCCTGAGGACCCTGAGATGGGGTGATGTGTAGTCCACAGTTGGGTTCAATGTTCTTGAACAACCAAGGGGGCCCATAGACCACCTTCCAAGACGAAGAACTCTATCCTCAGTGCTGGAAGTTGTGCATTTCAGATCAGAGTCCCAAACCAAGGAAGTAGGGACACAAGACACAACCATGCTAATGTTTTTGCAAAAGAGAAAGGAACAGTGAATTAGCAAATTTAGCCTAAGCTGGGTGTTGTCCCAGGAGTGGCATTGGAGGTGTCCATCTGTGTATACATTTTTATGGTGTATTTGACATGTGTATGGTGTATGTGGGGAGTGATATATATGTTGTGTGTGTCTATATGCTGTGTATTCATGATGTGCATAAGCATGTGCTTATGTGGTGAGTAAAACTCAGCACGGGCTCTTTGCGGCAGGCTCCCACCCCTCCTGAATTACTGTTCAGTATTTCCAAGAGAAAATGGCTTTCAGTTGCCTCTGAGAGCACTGGCTGGGGTCATAGGGACAGGTGTCTCTCTCTGGTTTTAGCTTCAGTGTCCTCAAGTGGGTACTCATGGCTTCACAGGTCCATAAAGAGCAGGAGACTGAAACTCCATGTTGCCTGTCTCCGTTCTTAGTCTCTGCAATCTGAATCACTCCCCTTCTTAGACATAATCTCCCAGGATGCTCTGTGTCTGTGTCAAGGATTCCTAATATCATGCCAGCTTTGGTCACTTGCTAGCACCCAGAGGGCTTCCCCTGCAGTTAGCCATACCTGTACCAAGACTGTTACCAGGAGGGACTCAGGAAAGTCAACAGAGAGAAATGGCACAAGGGCCAGATCTGAGAGGACACCTGGCTTGGACTCAGTCCCCTCCCCATGAAGTGACCCGGGACAAACTCAGTTTTCTCGCATCCCATGGCAAGGGAGGATTTGCTAGGGAGGATGAACAATAAATATCTGAAGTCATTAGAGGTCTGAAGACTTATACAAAACAAAAATGAGCCCTGTCATCCAGTATCCAGCTTCACGGAAAACAAAAAATGACCTTGTGGGCTACTTACCTTAGAGTAAAGGGAAGAAAGTTTCCCAGCAGACAGCTGAGGGACAAGGGCAGCCAATAGGCAATGAACCATGTGCTCTGTTCCATACTGTTTGGAGCACTCTCTTCAGGTCCCACACTCTTCTGCAGATGCTTCTGCTCTCTGCATTCTGTTCACTCTCAATAGTCTTGGAGAAGGGTAGGATTTGAACCCAAAGAAGCCTGGCTCCATCCCTCTGTGTGATGGGATGCAGTACATTCATAAAGAAAGTAAATGCTTATGCAGTGCAAGCTAAGAAAGGTGCTTTTTCTGGGTCTCTGGCTGTCTCTTCCTCTGTGAGGTACCAATGTGGAGCCTAAAACCAACATCAAAGTCTACATTGCAGATCCATCATAGACCAAGCCATGTGATCAGAGGTTAGTCACATGACATTTTTATAGGTGTTTTCCTCATTTTAAAATACAAACAGTAGGAACAGTAACGTAATGGATTATTTTTGAGACAAGGGCTCATATAGCCTAGGCTTTCCCCAAACCCTGCATGTAACCAAGGATGGGCTTCAACTTCTGATCCTCCTGCCCCTACTTTCCAAACCCTGGGATGATAGGAGTACATTCCTATGCCTTGTTTATGAGATGCTGGGGCTCACACCCACAACTTTGTCTATGTTAGGCAAGTACCCTACCAACTAAGCTATATCCCAGCCCCACATCACTATGTGCTTTATAAAAAACAACACTGCTTATAGGTAAGGTGTTAGGGGTGGGGCTTGACATAAACACATTGTTACCCTTTGTGCTATACTCTCCCAATGTGCTTCTGAAACACATCAACAGTTGCCAGTGAGGCACTTCTAAAAATGGAAAAGCAGACGTAATTCAAGAAGAGTTGTCAAAACGTAAAGGGTGCAGAAGATGTGGGAGAATGACCTGGAACCCTTTCTTGGTAACACTGAAGTACCAGGGTGTTGTGAACTGGCAGTGTACAGGGTCTTATTGTAACAAACACCTTTTGACTGACTTGATAAATAAACTGGCATGAAAGGAAACAGATGTTTTGCTTTAACTGTCATGGGTGATTCAGAGTACAGGCACAGGAACACTTAGGGGTGCAGATTGCTAGGTAGGTCTCCATGGCATCACATGCACGCGCCAGGCTTTATTGACGGCTGCATTAAAACCCACCAGGTAGTAACTCTCTCCATCCCACTTCACAGATGAGGAAGCTGAGGCCCAGAGAGCTCCAGTGACTCACCCATGATGTAGGTAGCATCACCAACAGAGTGACCTGCCACTTGTAACAGTAACAAGTCTTAAGGTAGAGATTTATTAAAGCAAGGAAGATATTTACAAGTACATGAACCTAGCTGGATTTAACTCTGGGTATATGATGTATTTAGGGTACTTATTTGTGTTTTTGGGGGTAACGTAATTAATATCTTTGAAAGTGTGTTATCTAAAGAGAAAGCAAATACACAAAATTGCCTAAGACAAAGATGAAATCTTCATCATTTAACATCCTATTGATATATAATTGTACAGATGCATGAAGTATAGTACATTTAGATTATATTGAATGATGATCAAACCAGAGAAATTTGCATATCCATCATCATCTCTTGTGTTGTTTTAGCATTTTTATTTAGTATTTGATAACTTTAGACATTTATTTAAGGTATTTTGATTATTTTTGCCAATAACTTCCCCTCCTTTGTATGCCTGTGTGTGTGTGTACGTGTGCGTGTGTGTGTATGTGTCTGTGTGTATATGACTTAATTATGGTTGCTTCCATGATCATAAAGTTATTTCCCTTCCCCTACCATCATTAACTGCCAATAGACCCGCAGAAAGGGGACACCTCTCATGAACCATTCCCACATTGGCAATAGAATGTTGAAGGGCTTCATCTTGTACAGAACTTGTGTTGGAAACAGTAGAGGCTGTGAAACTGTGAGTGCAAAAGCTGTGTCCTGTCCAGGAGACAGCATTTCACAGTGCTCCTCTCCATCTTCCAACCTTTGCATTCCTTCACTCCCTCTTCTGTGATATTCCCTGAGCCTTGGAGTGGGTGATATAAATCTCTCATTTAGGTCTGAAGACTCAATAGTCACTTCTTTTCATCACTTTGACCAATTATGTATCTGCACTAACTGCCTGCCACATACTACAAGAAAAAAACATCTTGACCAAGGCTTAGAGTATCCCTAGTTAAGAATAAATATATAGAAGTCAGTTTGATAACATATCCATTTAATAAAACAATCACAGTAGGTTTCTACATGGGGTCTCTAACATCCCCAGCCATGGGCTTTTAGCCATGTTACATCAAGTCCCAGCAGAAGGTGGTTGGTTACCCCATTCCACGTGTACCACTGTTGCTTAACAGGTTGACAGTATGGCACACAGGCTCCATAGCTGGATAGGAAAGGTGATGGCTTTTCTTCTCCAGGAGCCTGAAAGATAAATTTTTAACTTCGAATCAATCTCTAGTTATTCCTTCCCATCCACCAGGGATAGTACACTGGTGCTGGACACAGAGGAAGGGCTTCAAGAATACTTAGAGTCAATTTTGAATGTGAGACTTCTCTGTCAAAACTGTAATGATGTTTTCCTTTCAAATTATTCTCAATACTTTGAGAAAGAGCTTTTGGTTTTCTCTATTTTTTTTCCAAAATATGACTTAACATCACCTCTCTAGAGTGTCTCAGTTGGCAAATCTTGGGACTTTGCAGTTGACACCTGCCTCATAGTGTTACTCCATGGGAAAATGGGTCACCCAATTGCCAGTATTCATTGTTCCCAAAGTGAAGTGTTTCCTGTTATTTTCCTGAAATGCCTGTTTTAGTACACTCCTTTCAGTTTTATGTTGCAGCATGTATTAAATGACAGCACTGAAGGGTAACGATGCAGCATGGTTTGTAGAGAACTTGCCTAGTATGCATGAAGTCCTAGGTTTGATTCCCAACACCACATGAATTGGGTGTGGTGGTACACACCAGGACTTGGGAGTAAAACAGGAAGATCAGGAGTTCAAGGTCATCCTGGGCTATAAAGTGAGTTGGGGCTAGCCTTGGATACTTGAGATCTTTGTCTCAAAAAAAAAATCTAAGTCACAACATCTAATCAAAGCACAGCCAAGCCACAGGAACCTAGACACATGCAAAGACCTTTAGAGAGACGTGTTATGGCATTGTCCCATGCACTGGACCCTCAGCCATGTCTGCAGTCTGTAGGCTGCACCTGTCCCTCCACCTAAGTGTTAGATGCCTCCGCATGCATGACTTTTGCATGTGGATCCATATGACATCACACAGCGATGGGTGTTTTACACCCACTAATGATCATGGGTATTAAAATTGTAGGATGTCAGTGAAAGAACATCAGACCAACTTGATGACCTGGGCAAAGGATACAGGAGAGGGTCACATGGTGAGAGGAGGAGAGGGGACAGTTGTTTGGCCAGTGGGATGCCTGTGAACCAAAGTGAGAATGAAGATGGCCCAAGAGCATCTGCCCATCACACTGCAGGGGCATGTGTATGCCGGGAAGTTGTGTGGAGATGCCGAAAGGATCCAGAGAGTCCAAACCCCCTGAGCTGTGAGTGCAGAACAGGGGCACAGCCAGGCCGTCTTGTGGCTGTTTCTCTTTCTTGTCATGGCATTCCACTTAAAATGGTTTCATGACTGTGATTTAAGCATGTGGGATGGGTAAGAGACCACTGTAACCATGGCCACTTAAAAAATTACACAATCTGTTTACCAAGGGCATGGATGAGATGGAGATGTGCCAGGCACAACTTATTTAATGCTGGTGAGCCCAGAGACTGATGGCTTAAAAGCTGTTTCATTAACAGTTCGGTGGAAGTCACATGCACCTTATTGAATCACTTTGAAAATAGATTATAACTCAGAACTTACTTCAATATCAAATATATAAATTACATTTTGATGCCAATAAAATGTTGTGTATATGTATTTAAAAGGTTTTCTAATGTTTCTGTGGATACAGTGTGTGTGTGTACATGTGTGTGTGTATACATGCGCATGCGCATGAGAACATGTATATACATGTGTGTTCATGCATGCATGTGTAGGGTACTCATGGTCTTTGTCCATTTTAGATGCTATAACACATTACTCTGGACTGGTTGATAGAAAAAGTAGGAATTTCTTTCTTACACTCCTAGAGAATCTTGTTGTTTACAATCGTCTTCTTGTGTCCTTGCATGATATGAAGGGTAAAGCACCCCTTTGGGGTCCTTTCCTGAGGACTCTGATAAAGTTCTCATGATCTCATTCTTTCCACAGGTTCCACCTCTGTTTATGTTCAACTTAGGAGTCTGGAGGCACACACATGATTCGGCATATGAATGTTCTGTGATAGATGGAAATTTTCTTTTTTTTTTTTTTTTTTTTTTTTATTAATTTATTTTGCAATACAATTCAGTTCTACATATCAGCCACGGATTCCCTTGTTCTCCCCCCTCCCGTCCCCCTCACCTTCCCCTCAACACCCCCCCCCATTCCCATCTCCTCCAGGGCAAAGCCTTCCCCACAGACTGAGGTCAACCTGGTAGACTCAGTCCAGGTAGGTCTAGTCCCCTCCTCCCAGGCCGAGCCAAACAATCCTGCATAGGCCCCAGGTTTCAAACAGCCAACTCATGCAATGAGCACAAGATCTGGTCCCACTGCCTGGGTGCCTCCCAAACAGATCAAGCCAATCAACTGTCTCATCCATTCAGAGGGCCTGATCCAGTGGGGACCCCTCAGCCATTGGTTCATAGTTCATGTGTTTCCATTCATTTGGCCATTTGTCCCTGTGCTTTATCCAACCTTGGTCTCAACAACTCTCGCTCATATAAACTCTCCTCATTCTCGCTAATTGGACTCCCAGAGATCCACCCAGGGCCTAGTCATGGATCTCTGCATCCAGATCCCTCAGTAGTTGAATGGGGTTTCTAGCACAACAATTAGGGTGTTTGGCCATCCCATCACCAGAGTAGGTCAGTTCATGCTGTCTCTCGACCTCTGCCAGCAGTCTGTTGTGTGGGTATCTTTGTGGATTTCTGTGGGGAAATTTTCTTAGCTGAATGTTTTTTGAGTTTGTATGAGGGACACATGGGCAAATGGAGAGTTCAGTGGAATGGTGGCTTGCCACAAAACCAGTCAGCACCTGAGTGTTATGACTTTTCGGCTTTCTATACTTCCCTTCCTCCAGGCCAACCCTCAGAATACCCCCCTCCACTCCCACTGAGTGGAGTTTCATGCTCAGGGAAGCCTTGCATGCAGGGGGCAAATACATCCTTCACTTCCGGCTAAACAGCTGCGAACTTTCCAGCTCTCTCTCCTCGTAGCTCACTCTTGCTTTTTGCTCATTTTCTGCGGCATCCCTTGTCCTTCTGTGCCCACAGTGTCTCTCGCTATCATTGTTCTTACACCAGGAAAGGAAAGGGCTTTATAAAGCCTTCATGGAGTCATTTTCAGACCAAAGATTGTATTAGGAGAGAAAGGCATAATGTGCACTCCCTTCCTTAATTAGATGGTGACATTTATAGTTCTCAGCACTGTTATCCCTTTGGACTGAAACCCTATCATTGAAAAAGCCAACTGAACCTGAAATCGAGGAGGGCCATTTTCCAGAAGGGAACACAGCCAGGCCAGATACCTTGGTGGAGCGCCAAAGTGCACGTGGGCCTGGTGTGCGTATGTGTCTGCAGTGACAGTTTCCAAGTAAGCATGCTCTTGAAATGGTATTTTCCCAGGGTTGGATGTTTGCGAGATGTCCATTTTCATGTTATTTCTAGGAAACACAGAGTAATGAAGGAAGTGTGTCTTAACCTTGCAGATCATTTTTACATCAATCTACAAGGATTTCCTGAATGTGTCGTAACGTTACACTTGCCAATAAGTCAGGAGAAACAAGCCAGTCAGTGCAGTCCCCACCACCCTGCTGTTGGCTACGCCTCACTCTGCCCAATGCCCCCCTGTAGCAGCTTCCATGAATTCTGGGGTCAGTTTTAAGTGGAAGCTGTGCACATCCTCTGTCTTCTTTGAGGTGCCTGAGTAGCTTCCACGGGCTTCTTACATGTGCTATTTGCAGATCTGGATGTAAGAATCAGGTTTGTTTCCACAGCCCTTGCTCTCTGTTTCCTGGTTATGACCTGTGGACATGGAACACGGACATGTGAGCCTCTATTATGTCTTTATCAAAATTACCAAAATGATTTTTACGAGTGTCTTAAAAATGACAAAATCCTTATTTTATACTTTGTATGTTTGGCTGTTCTGCCTGCTTGAATGTCTGTGTACCACTGTGTGCCTAGTGCAGGTGGGGGCCAGAAGAAGGTATCAGATCCACTGGAACTGGAGTTATATAGACAGCTGTGAGCCTCAGTGTGAGTGCTAGAATCAAACTCAGGTCCTCTACAGGAGCAGCCACCAAGACCTCTCAACCACTGAACCACAACTCCACTCCCAACAAAACCTTTATGAATAGTCAGAATACAAGTAATCTTTATAAGGAAAATGATGGAGCTGGGAAGCCAATTTCATGAGTTTAAAACTCACATTTATCACATCTCCCATTCGCTCCGAGATCTTGCACCTGTTTGCTCGTCTCTGGAATCTTAGAACTAGGCGAAGCTGCCTCCGTTCAGGCCTGCTGATGTGGATTCTCTAGGTGCCTTTGTGGGCCGTTAAACAGAGTGGAGTGGGAAAGGATGCTGTGGGTGATAAAGCATATCCTGATCTTGAAAGCTACTGAAGTTGAGGAGGTGGCGCCTAGGCCTCATGTTCTAACCACCTGGGTAATGGGAAGGACAGACATTCTGGAGATGGACCTGGAATCTGTGGTGTGGTTTAGCAGACATCTTTGTGTAATCCTGGAGGAAGGCTCCGTGGGTAAAGTGCTTGGTGCAGAAGCACAAGCACCCGGATTCTGATCTCTAACACCCTCATAAAAGCTGGGCATGCGGTTGTGCCTTTACCCTCACACTGGGACATTAGGGTGACAGATTCACCTCCAATGCTTTCTGGCCTGCCAATGAAGCCAAAACAGCGATCGCCAGGTTCTTTGAGAGACTCTCCAAATTTAAGGGGGAAAGTGATTGAGGAAGACACCTGACATACTGGCCTGTGGCCTCCATGTATACTTTTAGGACCCTTGTGAGTGAATATACCCATAACTATGATTATAACACACACACACACATGCATACAGCATACATACATGCATATACTACACACACACACACACACACACACACGTATGCACCATAAATGATACACACTCACATGTATATACCACACACACACTCAAAATGAACATATAAACACAAATGAATATATATGTAAACACATAGAAATACACATAAGCATATACACAAAAATGAAATGCACAAACATGCACACATGAACATATACACATGTAAACACAGAGACATACACACATCCACACTCCCACACATGCATGTACCACACACATACAGAACACACATGCAAACACTTGAACATATATATGAACACAGAAACACATGTAAGCATATACCCATAAATGCAGTGCACAAACATGCACACATAGACATGCATACATGTAAACATGCATATGCCACACACAGACACAGACACACACTATTCATGTACATCACCTTACCATGATAGGACTGAACAACAGGAGACTTAGTCCATTTCTAGCCGTCACATTTAACCAGCATTTAAACATTAAGGGAAACAATAATTTGAAGCACCTTTCCCTGTGATTTACATTTGAGTCTTCCTTTTTATCTCTCAGATCCTTTCTGGGCAGAATTATGTGGGACAGAACCTGGGAGTGAGAGGCAGGTATTGGAAATCAATGACAAGGGTTCAGGGAGAGGCCCAGGGAAACGAAGAAAAACTGGAGGAAAGAGAAGCACACGGGTCCTGCACGCCTGTTCTACCTCCTGTGCCCATAATCCTGTCTGATGGGCTGCATGATTAATTCAAAGAGGTATTGATTTTTCTCTCTTGTGGACGCTAGCCTGCTGGCCTGGCTTTGCTGACAGGTGTGGATGAGACACAGGAGTGTGTGCAAACATGTTAGTGTGTGTAGTCAGTGATGAGTGTTCTACCCTGAGGGTGTACCAATAGTGGCTGAACACTGAACAGATAAATACCCACCAACCCATACTTCCAAACCTTACCATGAAATGATGTGGAAGTGCCAACCAGGAAGCAGCAGTGGAGACAGGAAGTAGTTAACAAAGGATACAGGGTGTGTGTGTGTGTGTTCATGTATGTGTGGGTGTGTATGCACATGTATACATGCATGGGTAGGCTAGAAGATGGTCTCAGGTGTTGTCCCTCAGAGCACTGTGTATCTTCTCCCTTTTAGACGAGGTCTCTCTGGTCTTGAGCTCACTAAGTGGTCAAGGCTAGTTAACCATCGAGCCCCAAGGATCCACTTGTCTCTGCCTCCCCAGTTCTGAGCTGAAAATTCATGGCACCAGACCTGACATTTCTGCTTCCAAAGTGAGCACCTTAGGAATGGAGCCATCCCTCCAGCTCCAGAGATTTGCTCGTAGCTAACTCCACGAGAGGCAATGGGGAGCACTTGCTGGCCCCTGGGGGAGGGTGGGTAGATTGCACTTTATTCTGCCTCTTGTGATCCTTTAATGCTTCTGAAATCTTCTAGATGATGCGCTGAGGAAACACCTGAGTGACAAGTAAGTCATCACCACTTTTGAACTTTCAGGGTCTGTGGTTAACACAAGCAGTTGGCACACCACCAGTCTGGGACTGAGAAGCTTATGAATGTTAATTTTTAAAAATTGATGATGAATTAAATGAAGGCTTTCTTTCATGCTAGTTAGGAGCGCTGAAATTCTGGCACATAAAAGGTTACTTATCAAAGATGGGCCATGGTTAGTTAAAAATAAAAGTCATCTTTGACCAGAGTGATGACCCTGTATAGGGGCACCTGTCACCAAGTCTGATGACAGAATTCCATCCTTGAGACCATGTGTAAATTGTTCTCTGATCTCCATATACATGCCATGGCGTGTGAATGTACATATTTACACACACACACACACACACACACACACACACACACACACACACACACATCAGTAAAATGGGTCCTAGTTTGCTTTCTATGACTGTGATAAACACCATGACCATGAGAAATGTGAGGAGGCAAGGGTTTCTTTGATTTCCATATCTTGATCACAGTCGATCACTGAGGGCAGGAACCTGGAGGCAGGAGCTGATGCAGAGGCCATGGAGGGGTGCTGTTACTGGCTTGCTCCCCTGCTTTCTTACAGAACCCAGGACCACCAGCCCAGGGGTAGCACCATGGTATAGTGGGGTTGGGCCCTCCCACATCAATCATTAATAAAGAAACTGCCCCACAGGCTTGCCTACAGGATGGAGGCATTCTCTCAGGTGAGGTTTCCTCTTTCCAAATGATTCTCACTTGTGTCAAATTAAAAAACTAACCAGCACATAGGGTAATTACACCTTTTCAGGTTAAATAAGTACACGAGGAAGCTGATTGTCACATAAAGATTTAGCTAAGGAATAGTATGAAGTGGTGACATAGTAGTTTATAAACAACCTTAAATCATGAAATCTTTTCCTAGGGCAGGTAAAAGAAAGTGACTGAGCTAGACATGATGCTCATACCCTTTATCTCAGTACCTAGGAAGCTGCAGCAGAAGGATTGCGGTCAGTTTGAGAGTAGACTTTGTCTCAAAACAACAAAAAAGAACACACACACACACAAGAACGTGATGGATGAGCCAATCTGGGTTAGTTTTTATCACAGCCATATACTGAAAACAGCAAGCCATGAGGACATGAAAAACAAATCAATTGTAGATGTAGAAACTGAAAATGAAAGAACATTTGGGGAAGACCGTGGTGATGATTTTCCTGGAACATATAACCTTTAACTCTGTGGAGCCTGAGTTAAATGTTCGAGGGCAAGAGCTTCCGCACCAGAGCCAGGTTGGTGTGTGGAGCCCCAGAGCGGTGGCTGGAGCATGGTGTGAACACAGAGAATATTTTCTTATTGAATACATGGCAGGGTCTGTGTGTGCTAATTACTCTTTGAGCATCTGGTGTAAGAGATTAGACTAATCACACAATAGTCCTAGACACACACTGTTCCCATGTCTATTTATCACAGGGTTGCTGATTACTGAGCTCTGGGTTGCTAAGTGTTTTCTATTCCAGAATAAATAATTCAAGCAGATTATGGAGATGAGACATGAAAACCGAGGGGATGGTTCAGTCTGTAAAGTGTGTGCATTGTAAGGAGATCCAAACTCGATCTCCTGAACCCATGTAAAAAGGTGGGTGTGATGGCCCATATGTGTTTTCCTGGTGCCAGGGAAGTGGAGACAGGAAGATTCCCAAGTCTTGCTGACCAGAGCCTAGCCTGCATGGTGACCACTAGGTATGTACACTTGCACATAAGCATGCACATACACATAAATGAACACATGAAGATTAGATGAAGTCATGAAAGGACCTTAATAGCTCATAAAAGAAGAGTCAGGTGAAGTTTATCAAGTGTGCTCTCAGGCCACATGTTGCTCACGACCCAGAAGAGTTTCCATTACAATGTAAATCTTTCTTACTGCTGCCTTCCAATCTCGGACTTCTCAGCCTTGGGACTGTGGATGAAGGAATCTTTTCTTTGTAAATTACTCTATCTGTAGCCTGAAGTCATAGCAGCAGAGAGCAGGTGAAGATACCTTCCATACCAGCCCATGCTGCCTTCAGGTTCACCTGTGGCTCTGCAGAGTCGTAGTTGGTGTGTAAGGCATTTCTTGGCCCATTATCACAGTCTACTTTCATCATGAGTGTACAGATAGGGGGACAGGGACATCCCAGGTAGGGCTTTAAGCTTGGCTTAGGATATAAATGTGTCATATATGCAGAGACTATATCCTGATGACATTTTGATTGGACAGAATACACATAAACCTAAAAGCACAAAGGTACTGTGGTTGTTATTTGGGTTTTTGTTTTGTTTTGTTTTGTTTTCAGCATGATTTGGGCAATGATTTATATTAGGCAAGACTCCTGTTTATACATGTATCTTAGTTAGGGTTTCCATTGCTGTGAAGAGACACCATGATCATGGCAACTCTTATAAAGAAAAGTATTTAATTGGGTGGCTTACAGTTTCAGAGATTTAGTTCATTATCATCATGGTAGGATACAGTAGCATACGGGCAGACATGGTGCTGGAGAAGGAGCTGCTGAGAATCCTACATCTTGATCCTCAGGCAACAGGAAGTGAACTGAGACACTGGGTATAGCTTGAGCATAGGAAACCTCAAAGCCCACCCCCACCCCCAGTGACACAGTGACACACTTCCTCTAATAAGGTCACACCTCCTAATAATGCCACTCCCTGTGAGCTTAAGGAGGCCAGTTACATTCACACTACTATGGCATGATAAGTTAAAACTAGCAGAATTATTGGCTCATGGACATTTTTCCCATGGCTACCTGCAGGTCTAGCAGCATCAAGTGTTGCAGAGACCCTCACAGGAAGAGAGCTCACAGGAACACCCTTCTGGCTTGCTGTTGATCTCACTGTTCTTGGGTTTCATTTGGGTAACTGGGGCCTCAGCAGGTCAAATGTGGCCCTGGGCTCAGCAGCATCTCCATGCACCAGGGGCATATGCTCTCTTCCAAAGACCCTGAGTTGGGTCACATCATACACCCCTATCTGTGAATGGAGGGGGCAGAGGCAGAGTGCTGGTAACATGGAGCCCATAGTGCAGGGGCCTTGGAGGACGCCCAAGAGTTCTTTCCTTGAGAGAAGGAAATGTCTGCTCAGAGGCAAAGGCAGCAAGATATCCATAAACCAAGGACTAAGGGATGGAGAAGGGTGTGGGCAGAGTTGTGGGTTGGCCTGGCCACATTGGGGTGTTTAACTGGCAGGCCACAAGCACTTCTACCAGTTCAACAGCCTTACACAGACACTGCTTATATCACACAGGTATTCATACCACACACACATCACACATTTGCACAGACATGGCACCTTGAACAGAGACATCACTGACAGCCATAGGAAGCTGCTGTTATGCAGATATCCCTGGGCTTCTGGGGTTACCAGGAGGCTTCCTCTCCCATTTTCCCACCATAATTCTGTCCTGGTTTGCTCAGGCTACCTTAGCAAAGACTGGAGATTCAAGTGACAGATACCTCTCAGCTGGATGGGAAGGCTGCAAGCCAGAGGTCAGATGCAGCAGGGTCATGTCCTCATGTCCCAGTGTTCTAGTAAGGGCTGCTCAGTTGCAAATAGCCTCACATTATGGCTACACCTTTGTAAACTGTCTATCCCACTCAACCCCACCCTCAATGCACTACACTGGAAGGAGGTGGGGCACAGTATTTCAATCCTTAGCACCCCATAACACTGCATTTTCATTAGGTGTCCTAACAGAGAACTAAATGAACCCTGTCTGTTCAGAAGGATTCTACCTAATATCTAATCTTCAAATGTATATGTGGTGGGAGAGAATAGATGAGACCTGGAGATTCTTGGTGACAATAATCTTTTTTAAAGATTTATTTTTATTTTATGTGTATGAATGTTTTGGCTTGATGTATGTCTGTGCACCATGTATGTGCCTGGTATCTTTAGCATCCAGAAGAGGGAATCACACCCCATGGAACTGGAATTACAGGTAGTCATTAGCTCCATGTGAGTGCTAGAAACTGAACCCAGGTCCTCTGGAAGAGCAGATGCTCATCTTAACTGCTGATCCAGCTCTCCAAACACAGGTGACAGTAATCTTGATAACAGACAGACATCACACACATACACACACACACACACACACACACACACACACACACACACACACACACACACACAGAGAGACAGAGAAAGAGAAAGAGAAAGAGAGAAACAGATGCACAAAATAAATAAAATGTAATAAAGACATTTCTTTTAAAGATTCTAGGATTAAACCTTTCAAAGAGCCAATGAGAACCTTGACAGCTTGAGTCAGTTGCTGCTTGTGTGCCCAGCAGGCTGTATGTGGTACCTAGTCTGAAACTAACTGGGGCTCCATAGTGAGTTCCAGGCTAGTATAGATTACAGAGTGAGACCCTTTCTCAAGTCAAAAAAAAAAAATAGAAAAGTCAGTTTTCTTCCCAACCTGAAGATAATACTTTAAATGACTGTGAATTTTCAGTTTTAATTAGGAAATCTTCCCACCAGAGTTGCTGTCTTTACTTTCCTCTTCTAGCCCAGCACTAGGCAGGCCTTTGGTGTCTGTTGTTTTCATTTTAATACATCTCAAAGGAAAAGAAAGGGGCCTGGGGAGAAAGTTCAGCAGGTAAAGAACTCGGAGCACCAGTATGAGTATTTGAGTCTGAATCCCCAGAACTCATAAAGCTGGACATGTGACTATCATCCCAGTGTTCCTCTGGGAACATGGACGGCCAAGACTGGCGAGCCTCTGGAAGCTTGCAGCCCAGCTAGCCTATTTGGGCAGAATGGAAAAGACAACAGAGGTCCTGTCTTGAGCAAGATGGGATGCAGAGACTGACACCTGGTATGCCTCTGACCTCCATATCCACTCTGTGGAACATGTACGTACTTACACACACAAAATAAAATGGGTACTAACCCCCATGCACAGGCCAATGTTTATATTGTATTTTGTCACATTTAATTAATTTGCTTTTCATAAATATTATTAACCAGAACTAAAATCTCACTGACATTTTCTGTGTGTGTTTGGGGTATGTTTGTGAATCTATAAGCTATGGGAGTGAGCCATTGATGTTTCTTTAAATATGTGTTGACAATATTTTACATGCTTAAGAGTAACCTGAAGAAGCTTACACATCCTTTCAAATCAAAGCCGCTCTACTTTGCAGTGGAAACCACACAGCAAAATGTCCTATTTTGTTGAAACCTCAGGGCCAAGGGTCAGGGACCCTGGTGGAAATAGGGCTCATACTAACCCCAGTTAAGACGTGGGTCTGCAGGGAGACAGGATGACATCAGATCTCAACACGTAGGTGCTGCCTGGGGTTCTCCTTGGAATAGAGGCGTGGCTTTGACTTTCTTCCCTTTGATCACACTGGTCACTAAGGCCACTCTCATGCAAACATATACTTATAGTGGATCCCCATATCCCTGTCACCTCCTCCTCCACCCGTTTCCTTTGCTCCCTAAAAGTTTTCCTTCTGTTTTCATGGTATCTGCACACGTATGTGTTTACAAATCTGTATAAAATCCATGACCCACAGATGAGAAAGAACACATGGTATCTTTCTGGGACTGACTTGATCCGCGGTTTATTGTGATTAGCTCCCAGTGCACACATTTTCTGTGGGGGACCAGCCCCCACTTTCATGACCAGGGTACTCTTGAGCAGGGAGAAGTGGGAAATATTTAGATAGGAATATAGAGGGCAGAGAGACAGACGGAAACGCAGGATGGCCTCGGGAAGCCTGGGTCAAAACCCACCAGCCAAGAACTTTATTCCAAAGGGCTTTTTATCGCAATGCCAAGGAGCAAGGCAAAAAGACCTCCCCGTGCTAGATACAACCAAGTGCAGACCCTTCCAAATACCTGTACCCAGGCCGGTGGTCCAATCATCCTCTTATGCAGTCCTGCTGGGTAAAGCCACTAGGAAACCTCGGTAGGTTCCAACTGTTTTCCTGCCAGTGGCCTGACATCAGTTTGGGGAGTTTCACTGCATTTCTGATATTGTTGGTTGTTTGGAGTCACAGGTGCTTTCTAGCTCTTCTGACTGCCAAGGACTGAAGGATCCCTGGTCAGCAGACAATACTCTGCTCTCAGCCCTGTGCCAACCTTAGGAGCCACGAGTCTTTGATTTCTTGGCTTTAGCCAGGCCTGTATCTGTCTTCACACCATGGTCTACATGTTTTCCAAGCTCCCCTATGGTCACCAACCAGCATGGACTCATCATTTCTGAAACAGAATTTGGACTTTTGGTTTTAATTGAAATCAACTGGGATCCCGTGAAGTCTCTTGTCCGTTTGGACCCAGTCTTGTGTGAAGGGGAACTAAGAAAATACTTGGTTGTTGTTGATGTGCCTTTGGGTGTTGGGAGGGCAGATGAAAGACAGAAGCTGTGTGCTGCCATTTCTGCAGAGAGGGCATGAATCCAAGCCCTCTGTGGCCTGCTGCTGGCACCCTCAGCTGCTGTTCAGCAGTGAACCATTTTGGTATCTCCCCCTCATCCTCTCCTTGCTCCCTTTGGTCATTCTCTCAGGACTGGAGGAACTCAGCCAGGTAAAGCGTTTAAGGGCTCATATTTTGAAGCAGGTTTGTGGCTGATTTCTGCTTCTCCTTGAGAGTGTGACCTTTGACCTAGGCAGTTTCCATGGAGGGGAGGTAGATCCTCGCACCCACCCACCTACAGTGCTGCAAAGTCACAACCCAGGGATGGAGGCACTGAACCCAGTACCCAGTCAATCATCCAGGGAGAAGAGGCTGTTTCCATTGCTACTGGTCTCATATCACACCAGGTGGGGTTGGCTGATCTCTTCAGAGCAATGGAGTCATTCTTATCTGTTTTTTTAGGTTCCCAGTTATTTTACATCTGTTAACTGTGAATTGTATAAAAGTCTCCTGTCTGAAAGTATCATCCACTATGTTCCATCCTTCTTGCTTTAAGTGTGGGGCCCTTTGCACACTGCATGGCCATCCTGTGGTTAAACCTTCAAGTTACAGGCTGAATATGAACCCTAGGTATAGATGGAAAGGCAAACTAAAGGGGGTTGTCACCAGAATCTCAGCCTTGGAGCAGAGCTTACCAAGGTCTCTCTGAAAGCGGAGAGGAGCCATGTGCCAGGCTGTGGTTATGACTACTTCTTTGGTAGGAAACCACAACTGCACCACAACCTGATTGCCTCAATTTTTGTCAAAGGATTAGAAGCATATGTGTAATTTTGTTTCTCCACACTGGCAGACCCTATGGATCATTTTATCCATATGCTGGTGCAACACAGACTCTAGGGTATTTCAGAAGGCTTTTCTTCCCTCCAAGCCACGCTTTGCACCCCCCAGTGATTGCTACGGGGGCTTAAACACCTCCCATTCTGCTTCCTGTTATCAGAGCAGACAGGGTGCTTGCAGTCTAGGCAGCCTTCTCCAAAACCCAGAAGCTAAAATCTGTAGAGTCTTCAGGGCTAATATCTTAAACTGGTGACTTTATCTAACTCTTTATTCAGCAGTTGAATATTATGGTTGATTACAGTATCATAATTAGATCCTTTCTGTGACTGGAACTTTTGGTTTTCTGGGTAAATAAAGCCCCTCTGGATGTGTTTGTATTTTCCTTCCTCTCCACCTTCTCTCCCTGCTTCTGTCTTGTGCTTCTCTACACAAACTGTGGGAATCTCCAGGGGGCTGTTGTCTCTTTGCTCTGTCTCAGACTTGAAAGTAGCGCTCAAAAGCGGACATGTTTTACAGATTGGTGATTTGGCTATAATTAAGTTTCATGAATATGAAAATCCTTAGGAAATTCCCATGATGGTCCGTGATGTGAGGTTGAGGGCTTATGGTAGAATTCTTCCTTGGCTCACTATGACCCTGAGCATGGGAACTTGGCTCAGGTAAAACATGATGCAGACCATGCTCAGGTCTAGGGTGCATTAGACCAAAGGGATTGACAAAGAGGGGGAGGGGTAGTGTTTTTGTTCCAAATCTGAGGCTCAGAACAGAGAGTAAATTCTTCACACCAGAAAATGACTGTGCACAGCCCTCTTTCCCTGGGTTTCTTTTCTGTACTTGGGTTCATCCTAACAGCCTTAGAATGGGTCCATTTCTTTTTCTTGTTCCCTATAGAACCCCTGCATTTACCAAATAGTTGTGTTAACAGCACAGCATTCCTTCAAAGATTCCCAAGGAAAGCCTCCCTGGTCCCATTTGTCTCCGCAAGGGAGCATCTTCTGAACTGTGGATTACTGGTCACGTGTTTTTATGCCATTTTATTTCCTTTTTAAATCTGCAATCATTCAAAATTCAAAAGAATACCTAATTCTAGCCATGCCAGCCTCTCATTCCCCAGTTTTTAGGTGCCCAGCCCTCACCCTCAGATGCATACTCATTGTTAGTCTTTAGCCGTCTGTCCTTCTAGAAATGCTGTATGTAAACAAACACACAGGACTGCATCACTTTCTGTCAGGAGTTCTCACAAAATCAGCATCATGGATCTTCCAGAGAAGCACCCCCAGCTAACTGCCACATTGCAGAAGCTATCTTTTTCCGCCCTCTTGATGTTATTTCAGGAAAATGGTGGATGTGCTGCTTTGGGGTAAGACCCCAGAGATGGGGTTGTGCCCTGAGTTACTTGCTTTTATTGATTATGAAGATGACTTGGGTAATTAGTTCAACAGAGAATTGCATCTTAATGGCGACTGCTGATGTAGTCCTTGGGCAAGCTCAAATGAACTTGTAGAGATGGAAGATTAAACAGAATAACCTGGCCGAAGAACACCTGCTGCTCCTGACCTGCAGGCTCCCGCCAACCCCTCCCTGTCACGCTCATTTTACCATAATGGCCCAGAGGTGTGCCCAGCCACCAGGAGTGTAGACAGCCTGTACCAATGCCAGGCTGTGCCCAGTGGCAAAAGGTTTTTGTTTTTTTTAACAATTTGAAATCACTTTAAAATTTCCCTCAAGTGATGATTTTAGTCTTACGGGTGTTTTTGGGTAGGCAGACAGGTTGAGGTCCCTTTCTTGAATAAATGGGTTCCTGTAAGCAGCCACCCCCCACATGCAGTTGTCCCCGCACACTGAACAAATAACTACAATCCCACCTTTGACCTACCTGAGGTAAAACAGGATAAAATCAGACACATTCTGGCTCCTCATTCTTACTTAAAATGAGAAGATGGTATCTATTCTCTCTCCCTCCCTCCCTCCCTCCCTCCCACCCTCTCTCTCTCTCTCTCTCTCTCTCTAGGCCAGAGGTTATGTTAGATGTCTTTCCTCAATGCTCAGTGTTTTTCTGAATCTCTCTACCCCACCTCCTTTTGAGACAGTCTCTCACTGTATTGGAAACCTATGAATTTGATTGCACCCAGTAGCCAATGAGCTTCGGGATTGCACACAGTAGCCAATGAGCTTCAGCAATTCTCTTGTCTCCACCCCTGCGACCCTGGTGCTAGGTTACAGACCTGCCTTTTCTTTCCTTTTTCTTTTTCATTTTAAAAATACGTGGATCCTTAAGCTTGTGTGGCAGGCACTTTACAGACAGAGCTGTTTCTCAGCCTCCCAGTTGAATTATGTTTCTTACCTTCCTCCTCACTGGCTGAAAGGAGTTAGCATGACCGGTTTACCCAAGCATCACGTGTAATTAACCCTTCACAACATCAAAGGCAGCTAGGAAGAGAGAGGAGATTGTTGAAATGCATTGAGAATTTTCATGAAAGTCATGCAGAGTTGTGCTGTGTAGAGGCAGCAGAATGTTCTGTGTGGTTCTTTAAACAGAGAAAGGGGCCTAGGGAGAAGACTCAGCAGTTAAAATGCTCACCATGTAAATAAGAGGACCGGAGTTCAGCTCTCCAGAACCCAAGTAAATGCCAGGTGAGTGTGGTGGCTCCCCTGTGAGGCAGAGGCAGGGGATCCCTATAGCAAACTGGCTTTCCAAAGTAGGCCAGGCTGGCTGGCCAGTTAGTACCAGGGATCTGTCTCTGTTCTCCTCCCTGGTGCTGCGGTTACAATAAGCATGCAGCAGTGTGCAGCCCCTCCCCGTTTTTAATGTGAATTTTGAGGATGGAACTCAGGCTTCCCACTTGGAAGGCTAACACTTGACTGAGTAACCCCCAGCCATGTTGTTGGAAGCCTCCAAGTTCGCAATATCTTGTTACAGCAGCAACAGAAAATTAATACCATGAACCACTGCCCGGGAAGGACCTCTTGCCTTATGTAACCTGTCAGGTGAGCTGAGGTCAGAGAGGCTCCTGAAAACCACGGGTGTTTGCACTGACTGCAGAAGTGTGCTTCGGGGAGCACAGCCTCAGGATGCGTCTATCTCTCTCTCTCCACAGTGTATCCAGCAGGACTCTGCCTTGCAGTTTTGCTGCGGATTTCCCAGACAATCGATATGTCCTGTCAAGAAAAATAAAAGGACATTACAGTCCTAGGAATATTGTGGTTGATTGGGTTTAAAGAGTACATATCTACACATGGGTGTGATTCCTAAAGCACAGACACTATGTGTGTTAGAAATTACATTCTATCTTTGTGTAGCTCAGTCAATTTGTAATATACACCTCAGTACACCAGGTGGCAGAGTATTAACTTCATTTAGTTTGTGGTGATCTCAGTCAATTCAGGGATGCATCCCTGAACTCAGGGTCTCCCACACCACAGAGTGGGGCTTCAGTTATATGCAGAGTTCTCAGTTGACATGGGCCTCTCTGCCTGAGCTCATTGAAGTGGCCACCCTCTCTCTATGCTCTGAGGCTTGCCCCACCGATGGGAACTGTGCTGGTCAGCTTTCTAAGGTAAGCAAATTAGAAAGCTGGCTCCAGGTCTTAGAGGCGACAGCACCTGATTGACTAGTCTGTTGCTCTCCAGCCTGTAGCCAGGGAGCACATAGTAGCAGGTGGACAGGGTAGAGTAGAACACCTCTTCTCGAGACTGGGAAGAGAGGCAGGAGTGAGCAGGGTCCCTCTGCCTACGTTGAGAACATGTTCCTACTGAAATCCACACACACACACAGTGGCTTCACAGCCTCTCAGCAGCTTCACGGTTAGGGACTAAATGTTCACACTTAGGCCTTTGGGAGACAGTTAATGATCCTCACTACAGTAGGAAGTCACATAGGAAGGTCATAGTGTGTTAGGATTCACAAGGTCACCCAAAACTTGAAGGTCTGACAAGGGGATTCACAGAACCCAGAGAATCCTTTCCGTGGCTGAAGCTCATTATAGTGAAAGGCCTCAGATTAAAATCTGCAGTAGAAGAGACTCTTTGTGAGAGTCCAGGAGACTTCTCTGTCCTCATGACCAAACACTGATGGGAAGAAACAAGAGGAGGGTTAACTGGGAGCACAGCTTAAGAAAGGATGCAGACCACCATGGCCGAGAAAGCAGGCTACTACACGTAGGAGTCTGGCCTAATGAGTTGTGGTGTCAACAATCAGGAAGCAGAGAGTAGACAGGATGTAGAGTCAGGCTATAATACCTCAAAGCCTGGTCCCAGTCACCCACTTCCTACAGTAAGGCTCCACCTCCATAAAGGATCAACCATCACCAACAGAGTGTCACCAACTTGAGACCGAGTATTCACACACTTCACATGCAAACCACAAAAGCTTCCGCTTGCCTCTGCTTTGAAGTGGGAACAACAACTTCTCTTCCTGGCAGATGTGTGAGTGTACACAATGCTGCCTGATGACAGGGACACCCCTGGGTAATGTTGTCATTGTGCGAACCTCATAGAGAAGACTTACTTAAACCGTGGCTATGAGGTCATGAGGTGTTGTCATCTTATAGGATCTCCATCTTCCATGTGGTCCACCCCAGAGGGAAACATGTTTCATAGCACATGACTGAACATCAGGAACTCTAGGCTAAGCCTGGTGTCCAGAGATATTTTTATTTTTTAATCAGGAGTCAGTGACATAGCTGTGCAGTGCTTGTTTGGTTGACCTAACTGCCCTGTCCCAGCATCTCCAAGCCTGACCTACTAGACTCTAGTAACTAGACCATGGCCCAGGAACCCAAAGGAACAAATAAAGGCTATTTCTAACCTTTCAGCATAGCCCCTTGTCCCAACTACACAGACCCTATCAGGTGGGTATTGCAAGGCCTTGGAAGTCCATCGAGCATGCCTCCATCCCTCATCATGTGTAAGGTTTGGACATTCCATCATGCTGGGTTAGCCCTGTCCTTCCCATGAGTATAGACTCTCTGACTCTCAGGTAATCATAAACATATTTGTGGTTATATTGTGTCTGTTTTATCAGATGAGGCTGCTGTGGGGATGACCTCTTGCCAGGGTCACATAGGGAACCCTGTCATCAGTTCGCAAGCTTCTCATCCAGTCTAGGTGGGCAAAGCCACCTTTGATAGAGCATGCTGTCTGTCTGGAGTCTGTTGCTCATGCCATTAGCAGTATGTCCAGGAGGATATAAAGTTTAGGCATTTGAAGCTCAAATTCTAACTCAGGAGCTGGAGAGCTAATCAAGGCAGTAAATCCTTTTCTAGGAAGCTCAAGGATGTAAGTTCAATTCCCCGAACCCACATTAAGGAGAGAGGGAGAGAGGGAGGGAGGGAGGGAGGAAGAGAGAGAGAGAGAAAGAAATTTAACAGCTGGGGGAGCTGAAACAGGCCGGTCTCAGGGCTCACTGGGAAGCCCATCTATTCAACTTGCCAAGCTCCTGATCCATAAAGGATCCTGTCTCAAAAACAAGGTGGAGAGCACCTGAAAATGGCACCCAACATTGTCCTCTAACCACACACACACACCACACCACATACACACCACACACCACACCACATACACACCACACACACCACACACATACACCACACACACACACATACACCACACACACACCACACTACATACACACCACACACACCACATACACACCACACATACACACACACACACCACACATACACTACGCACACACACACACACACACACACACACACACACACACCCCACATTCACCCCCACACACACACACACAGAAGCCTGACATCTAACCAAAGACAATCTCATTCTTTTAAAATCTCTGTTTTCTCCCAAGAGTGACAACAGCTAACAAGGTCTTGTGGTTGTAGGCGACCGTGGTTAGAGTTACAGACAGTGGCCAGTAGAAGAATGAGGCGTCTCCCCTTGTCCCCTGATAAGCAAGGTAACAGTTTAGCCTCTTCTGGGAGGGTTTGAAGCCTGTAGAACTTTTTCAGGTAGTTCATTCCTGAAACAGTATTTCAAATGGAAAAATGGCCACAAGCCTTCTTCACCTGAGACTAGTCACCAGCAGAGGGAGTTTGGTTTTGTTGCATTTGACTTAAGTCAATACATCTTCCAAAAACAGATCATGTTTCTACCAAAACAGAACCAACATCTTTCTTGGGACATCAGCTGACAGTGTGTGTGTCATAAAATACAACTGGTGTGTATTACACTTCAATAAGCTGCTGTGAAGTCAGTTTTCAGTGCACCAGAGCTTCCTGTGTTAAATGACCAGGTGTCACAGTGCTGCAGTTTGGGAAAACAGGTGAGTTGATTAGCAAACAATGGGGGCAGGAATAGAAATCATTGCTGGGATAATTCAGATGGGATGTAAACAAATATTTAGAATATATATGCTTCTTAGATAAGTACATTGACAACTCTTAAAGACAAACTCAAAAAGGCATTTTGAGGCTAGGCTGATGGTTAAGTAGGTCAAAGTACTTGTGTTAAAGATGAGGACCAGAAGTTAGATACTCCAGGGCCCACATAAAATGCCAACTGTGGTGGAATGCACACACAACCCTAGCACTGGGAGGAGGAGTGGAGACAGGCAGATCTTTTGAGTGTGCTGACTGCAAGCCCAGCTGAAAATTGTGAGCTCCAGGTTCAGTGAGAGACCCTGTCTCAAGGGAATAAGTTGGAGAATGGTAGAGAAGACACTGATGTCATCCTTTGGCCTTTTCAATCGTGCACACAGGTACAGGCACGCTCCCCACATGTACATACATGCCCCTACCACACACAGGGCACGTTGAGTCTTGTAGGATACTGAAAGAAAACATGCTTACTAAAACCGCACATTAAATCTCTGCTACTATTTGCAAAGGTTTCATCAGCCCCTGTCTTCACAACTGTGCTCCACAATCAGTCTGAATTCCTGCAATTGCTTGCAGCCTTAAACACTGTGATTGACAGCCCTAGGACTTGCCAAGGCTATCTGGAGGAAGTTTGTGTGCCAGGAACCAATGGCTCAAGCTATTAGCACCAGCAGCACCCTACCCTGCATCTCAGGCCTGATGTCACAGGCCAGATCCAGTGTATTCCTCAGGCACGGGTAAGGCACCTACATCTGAGCTGGACAGCTGGTCAACCTGAAACATCCATTGTCTAGAACTTGAACAGTTCCCTCACAGAGCCCTGCCCAACCCACTCTCCAGCCACCCCTTCCCATATGTTCTCTTTAATGAGAGGTGCTTGAAGACCAAGAGGATAAATGGTAACTTGGCCAAGACAATGATATCCCCAGGCCTCTGCAAAAAGAGAAAGGTCCCACTGACAATTTTTAAAGAGGAGTGATTTGTTGGGCATTTGGGGCTCCAGTAACCAGCTGAGCACTTTGGTGTTGTGTGTCAGTGCATAATTAGAATGACTTACATGCTGAGGCAGGCATTTGCACAGGTTGCTCTCTCATTTTCACACCAACACTGGAAAGAGGGGTAGGGCAGCATCTACTGAATCTTTCACTTGACTTTAAAAAAAAAATCATTTTTATGTCAAAATATAAACTAGTCTACAGCGTCATCAGCTCCATTTCTCTTCCCTTTCTTCACCACTCTGAGGCACATACTGTCTTGCATGCCTGGAATTAACTCATTTTCTATCTCTGAACCAATGTCAGTATCTCTCCCCCTTGTATATAACATATTCCTTCCCACTCTGCATGTGGGGCACTTTGAATGTGGAAGACACATGGGCAGATCATTCACGAGCATCTGGATGCTTAGAAGCAGCTGGCAATGTCTTCTTTTTCATGTGGATATGCGGTGTCCCATAAACCAGCCACATTTTTAATTAAAGTTGAGAAGTCCAAGAGCTTCTGCATTGTGAAAGAGAAAATGACGTCTAGCTACTATGACATTTATGATGAGTTTTGAAGGTAAATAGTTTCATAGAGAATTTTTGAATGGGCAAGATTCAGGTCCTCTGCAATTTTAATTTTTCCCACTCTAGAGTATCGCCTTTCAACTGTGCTACAGTTATTAGGTCTCTGTCTGTCATTAGCAATTTTACCACCATTGGTGAGGAACTGGACTCTGACCTATATAGCTCAAGTATAGAATTTTCGGAGAGGTCTTCAAAGTTATTGACTAATAACAAAAATTTGCATGAGCTTGACTGTCACATCACAGTTTGCTTTATGTCTTTAACCTGAAGCTAAAACCTTTCTGAAATGTTGGTAATTTATAATTTGCTATTCACAGCCAGGATATTATAAAATACAGAACACAGATTAGGGGCCAGAGAAGAAAGAAGACTCAGTGGCTAAGATCTCAGGTGGCATCTTCAGGTGACCCTGTTCATCTGGAGGGCTGGAAGGGGAATTGCAGAGCAGGTAGAGTGGTGTTCTCTGGCATCAGAGCCCACACCTCCATTAGCATAGGCTGTCAGTCCCACTAAAATCCAGCGGAGCTTCCCCTCTTATATTGATTGTGTTCTCCATTTTCTCCCACAATCCTTTCTGCCCTCCACTCTTTCCTGCAAGTCTCAGATCTAGCTACACCCCCTTTCTCTTTTTTGGTAGGAAATCAGCACCCAGGGGTTTGTCCTGATGTTCAGAATGATTATGCTGCAGGCCTGATGTCTTTCATTCTCTCAGGGTATGTATGAACAAAATGATGTTAATTTAGTGCAGGTCTTGATGGTTCAAAGGTATGGTGCCTGCATTGCTTATTTCTGGTGAGGGCCTTATGGCAGGTGGCAGATAACAAAGAGGTGATCTCATCTCCAGACAGGAAGCAGTAGCAGGTGGGACCATGCTTACTGTTTTCCTGACAGCCTCTGCTCCAAAACTTGAATGGGAATGTCACATGAGAACTATCACAGGATCATGTGTAAATAGCTTCACACCCTCAGGGACCTAAGCTCCATTTCCCTTTCCAATCCTACCTCCCTGTAACCGTCTTATTACAATCCACCCTCAGGGACACTCAACCCCAACCCAACCATCATGTACACCATTTTGTCCTGGATGTCCATGCTCTTACCAGAATATATCCAGATCCTTCCCCATTCCCATCCTCACTGCACATCAGAACCATAGGGGAGTCCTGGACTGACAAACTCAGTCGAGAGCTGTGTGTAGAAATACTGATCTATTTGAAATCTTTCCAGATGATTCCAAGGCAGACAGACCAAAACTGGGACTCACTACTCCGGATAGGCACTTTCAGTGATGATTCTTCTTTTTCTTTTAACCACTGTTTATCTTTGAACCACAGTGACCTGATCTTATCAATCAATCTATTGAGGCTCTTAATATCAGACTCAGTACATCTACGGAGCTGAGATGAAATTCTGTTGTGTTGACAGTCTGCTGTCCTCAGGTTAGAAGATCCTAAATCTTCTCTTCTAGGGACGTTGAGACTTCACATCAAGTCTCATGTTGCCCGTTCTAAAGATCACCTGAAGCCAGGGAGATGTGTAGCACGAATCTTAAAGAGTCTTATTAATAAAAACAAACCTAGGGCCAGTTATTGGGGTGAACGCTGGAATTCAGAGAAGTAGAACAAGTCACAGCTTCCTTACCTTGCCAACTCCTCAGCTGATCCTGTTTCCTCAGACTGGAAGCCTCTGAGTTCTCATCCAAAATGGATCTCAGCTGGACTGCTGCTCAAAAGCCTAAAAGCTTAACCACTCTAGTTCCTGGTCCTCATGCCTTAAATACCTTTCTGCTTTCTGCCATTACTTCCTGAGATTAAAGGCATGAGTCACCATGCCTGGCTATTTCCAGTGTGGCTTTGAACTCAGAGATCCAGATGGATCTCTGCCTCTGGAATGCTAGGATTAAAGGCGTGTGCTACCACTGCCTAACCTCTATGTTTAATATTATTGCTGTTCTGTTCTCTGACCCCAGATAAGTTTATTAGGGTGCACAATATTTTGGGGAACACAATATCACCACAGAGGTGGCTCAGTTAGCAGAACGGGTCCCTTACAAGCACAAGGACCAGAGTTTGATCTCCAGAACACATTACAAAAGTTAAGTGTGGTGGTGTGTGCTTGTAATCACAGTTGGGGCAATAGAGACTGATGGGGGTTCCTGGGGCTCAGTGGACAGACAGCCTACCCTAATGGGGGAGCTCCTAGTTTCAGTGAGAGACCCTGTCTCAAAAAAATCAAAGTTCTGAAGAAGGGCATCCAAGATTATCATTTGGCTTCCACCTGTACAAGTAGATACAAGTGCAAATACATGTGCAGAAGAAGGTGAAAAGAGAGTCTTTGTAAGCTCTGGCCTCTGACTACCACAAGAGAAAACTGACCAGACAAAGCTGCTTTGCTAAAACTGTGAAAGTTCTGAGGAGTCCTGGTGTGTGTGTGTGTGTGTGTGTGTGTGTGTGTGTGTGTGTGTGTGTGTGTGTGTCAAAGGTGGTATGCTGGTATTTCCTGCGGTATGTGGTATGTGTGTGTGTGTGTGTGTGTGTGTGTGTGTGTGTGTGTGTCCTGTAGTATATGATGCAAACTGTCATGTGCATGTGTGGGTGGTAAACAGTATAATGTGTACATAATGCATATGAAATGGGTATGTGGCTTTTGTCGTTTCTGTGGGATATATATGTGTATATGGTGTGTACTAGTATCAGGGAGGGATTGGGCTGAGGAAGGGGGACCCTGTATACCCTACTGGCCCTTTTCAGCTAGTGTAGACCAAGTGTTCAGATTATAAGGGCAGATGGGCCCTGGTATGGATGAAAGGGTCTGAGACAATTTCTCCTCTGCACCAGGTGCACTCCTGGGCTCCCCTAGCAACTAGCTTCCTAGGGCATCCCTCCCCCACCTCCTGCTCACTCTATCAATCACTGGGAAGCCATTAGCTGAGCTGACTTGCCTAATTGCTTTATACTGTTCATTTTTTGGTTAAACGTTCATGGTGCAGCTGTACAGAAATGAAGATGAGGAGGCACAAGTCCCTCCCCCTGAACTGTGTAAGTGATGCAGGTCCAGGGAGGTTCAAGGCAGTATAGGTGACCAGGAGCAGAGAGAGTCAGATCTGAGGTCCCCTTTCCAGGCTGCACCTGGTCCCTGCTCTGATCCTTTCCTTCCAGCCTTGGAAGAAAGCCAGCTATGTAGCAGCTGCAGAATCTTCTAGAAAAAACAGAACAACCCTGTCCACAGTTCTCCCTGCCCACCCTAACCCTCCCTCAGTTCCTGCTGCTTCTCTTGGCTCCTGTGCAATGGCTGCCGTGAGGCAGGCTTTCCATCCACACAAGCATCCTGCCTTGTGTACCCATCCCCTGAGAAGCACAGTCCAGGGCTCCTTAAAGGACCCAATCAATTCTTTGCCTCTTGCTGGCTCAGCAGATCACCACACAGGCAGGGCCATTAGCAAGTGGGAGTGTGAACACACAGCCATTCTGTGAATCAATATGCAGCCTGTGTAGAACAAGCCCCCATTTCTCTCCCATTAAGAAAATGCACCACAAACAGCTTCTTAGACGTTCCCAGGTTTGCCTTTTAGGAAGGGAAAAGTAATTTTGTCTGCAAGTCATTTAGTGTGGGCTGTGATGGACCGAGTGGGTGTGATCAGATTATCCTGGGAGGGCAGCTTCACAGGCATCAGGCTTGGAATCATGGTGCCCTGGCTCAATGCTATTCACACACAGACTCACACATGCACACACTCATATATCTACACCCCCCCCGACACACAGACTCCTCTCTTCTCTCTCCCTCTCCCTCCCCCCTCATACAAACACACACACACACACACACACACACACACACACACACACACACACACACACACATGTTCTCAGACACACAGAGAGAGACTCATAGAACCATGGAATCAGTACATTCATTCATACTTCAGACTTAACTAAAAGTAGACATTTTTCATATTAGCTAAAATTCATACTTATTGGCCAATAATAAGTCCATGTGTTCAATATATGCTCATTTGTCACTGCTGTTTCTTTTAAAATCACTTCCAGCCCACACGAGCATAAATATTACCAGCTAGAATTATAGTTGTTGAATGTGAATCCCCATCGCTTCTCTCCATGTTGTCACAAATCAGGAACCAAAGGGTCAACATCGTATGACCTTAGCTGGTATCGCTCACACTCTAAGGCTTGGAAGGAAATGTGTGGGCCACGCTCAGCATAACTGTGGTTGGACAAATTTACTAAACTTCTTCACCATGGGGAGGGTGGAACCTCTGTGCCCCAGAGCCAATGGGCACCACTGCCAGGAGAGCTCCCCCACTGATAGTTCTTTCCAGAGGCAGGTGGAGTTCTGTGCTTGATTGCCAGATATGAAATGAGGGAGCATGAGGGATACAGAACCACAAATACAAAACAAAAAACGGAAGCAGAACCCAAATGCAGGTTACTGGGGCCGGGGGCGGGGGCCGCGGGCCGCGGGGTTCTGTGGAAATCTAGTTAACCAGCCTGGCAATCTCTGCGAAGCCGTTTGAGACACAGACGTGCCTCAACCATCTAGAGCATGCAGGGTGCTGATGTTGGATGCCGTGTAACGGACCTCGTGGCAAACCCGTCAACACAGAACGGGGAGAAGGGCCTTCTATTTTTAAAGAATGCCCAACATTCATGTTTTTCATATTTTTCTAGCCTATAATTACTCTTAATCAAAATACAAAAATAGTAAACAGCAAAAAGGAGCTGAGTGTGGTGACGGTTTGCCAATGACGAGAGCGCGTTCCATCTGTCTAGCCGCGAGTGAAATGGTGTAATTACTGCTCATTTTTCTCGTAATTGCTGAGTTATTAGCTTAAAGCTTACACACAACTGGTGAACAGCACTACCCATTTCTTAATTAGAGCCCCAGCCCTGCCATGCTTGAAATCAGGGAGCCCCAGAGTCCCATGAAGGAGCCATTAACTCTATCTGCCTTCACAGACTGGGCACAGCCACTCCCTGTTCTCTCACCACCCAAGTGTTAGACCTTGGTGCTTATAATTCTTTTTCAATGCCAGTTGATTTTTAGGCTCTCCATCTGAAATCCATCCCCGATGGTGCATTCAAAAACCATCTTTGCTAGATGATATCCCAAGGAGATCACACTCTGTTGATCTCCATCCAGTGGTCTGCTAGTGCTTCTGTTGACATGTTATGATCAGACAGTCCTCATCAGGAAGCCCGGGGCATCACTAGGGTGCTCTGCACATAGCCATACAGGTTCCACGACAGGGAAAATACAAAAAAAGGTAAATTTCCTTAATCAATCCTGTTCATCCACATCAGAGCATAAAGGCAGACAGCTGTGATTGATCTCAGAGGTTCACTGAAGACAGACTGTTAAGTTTTATCAGGAAAATGGAGTATGTAGATGTCTACCCCAGCTTGGGACTATTCCTCAAGGGTAAACATTGCTGGTCTGACTTATTTTTAGCATTTTCCTTGTCGATCTACATGGAAAGTTCTAGCTCCTGGCAGGTGAGGATAGTGTTGAGGGGACGAGGCATGCTTGATTCTGCCTCAGTCCCTGAGCTCCCAGGCCTTCCTGGGGGAAGCCTGAATGTGTAGTGAGCCACCAATGTCAGGTGTGTGTGTATTTGCTTTAAATGAGATGTGGAAGAGACATCCCTAGGCTTCTGGGCTGGTGTAGTCACACTGGAGAGGAACTGCTTGTAGTAAACAAGTCTTCTGAGCTCTCAATCTACAGATGATGAAGATGCAGTGAGCTAGCCCAAATGATGCTGGGCTAGTGAGGGGCTAATGAGGCACAGCCTTGACAAAAAGAACGATCATGGTAAACTTGTATGGATTATTCACAGTATAAACCTCACACTTTCAGAAGGAGAAGGAAGGTCTCTCCATCATGGGATAACCTACAGAGGACAGTTTCTGTCATTCCTGCTGCAGATGTAGCACATTCTCCATCCCTTTCATTTCCCTCTCTCTGAGGGAGAATATTGAACCTCTAACTTGAGATAAGCAGCTGAAGATTGGGGAAATGCATTTTAAAATCCACATCCTAAGCCCCAGGGGACTGTGCATCTGAGACTCCTCTGAGCTCCCTGAGGCATCACGTGCTTATCACGCCTAATCCTTTGGTTCTGCTTACCAGCTGCGAAGCAGAGATAGGGGGTGTTGGGGTTTACAGCCTGCAAAAAAGCGGTTCAGATACTTCACCCCGAGCATAAGAATGAAATGAGTATTTGCATAATCCATCCAGACTTACCCAGGTTTCTTCCAGTCTTCTTATCACATTAAAAAAAAATCTATTAAACCAATATTAGGACAAAATGTATTTTTTCTCTTCAGAGAATCCATTTTGCCTGTATCTTGGGGGGCCTATAGGGCTTTCTATTAATATATTTATTTTGTGTGCAGGGTAATGTTTGAAGGGCTGACCTTGTCCCTATGCCCTCTCCATGTTTAGATCAGTTCTTTTGACTTGGGAAGCTTAGTTCTGAGTGATTACGAAATTTTTATCTAAAAAGGCCCTAAATAAATTGCAGTTGTGAAAATTGTGCCATCTTATCTCCTGGAATAGAAATAGAGAGGGAAGGCAGATCCACAGCACATACATTTTAGCTGCATGGTGATTTCACAAACTGGCTTATCAGGAAACCACAATGACGCTTGTTCTCAGCCTGCAGTTTGTCAGCCAACACACACATATGTGAGTGCGTGTGCACACACACAGACTGTCTCTCTCTCTCTCTCTCTCTCTCTCTCTCTCTCTCTCTCTCTCTCTCTCTCTCTCTCTCTCTCTCAGCTCCCACCATACTTTTCCCTAGTTGTAAGCTGATAAGGTTGGCCAGCCCTTGCCTCCCCACCTCTTTCTGTCATTAACAGTTTTCCATTTTTTCTTTAACTCTTTATCAACTTTTTAACTGCACTATTTTACCAAAGCTTTAAACATATTTATTTGCTTCTTTGAGAATTTCACAGATGCATACACTGTATTCTGATCATATTCATTTCTCACTCCTTCCCAACTCTCCTCTCACATGTCTCCAATAAGTCCAGTGGGTGCTGCAGTGTGTGATGCGTGTGGGTCCATCCACCGGAGCACTGGCAACCTACCAGGAGCCACACTTGATTAAGTCCTCCCCACATAGCTGTCAAGTGTCATAGCTCCCCAGCTAGGGGTGGGGACCCTGGTGTCTTCCCTGACCTGTAGTGGAATGATGGCTGGCTTGATCTTGCTCAGGTCTTGTGCAGGTAATCAAAGCCATAAAATACTCACTTAAAATCAAACCTCAATTGTTTAATTTTACCCTCCATATCTCAATCCTCATACTCACTTTCAGTATTTTGGCCATACATTCATTTTGTTTTAATCTGAAGGTCCCTCTAGGGGACTCTTCATTCTTGTATTTCTCCTTACTTGCCTGTTGTTGTGGTTCCCTGCCTATACCTTCTACCTCTGCCACCTTCTCTCACCGCCCCCTCCTTTTTCTTTTAACTTGTTTCCTCTACACCAGTTTTCCCCAAACTCTTCCATCCCTCATTCAACAAGCCAGTATAGTTCAATGACCCTAGCGTGTACCCAGTACAGTTCCTGGTACATGGGGAAATGCTGTAAAAGAAACCAGACACAGTTCTCTTTCTTATGGTGCTAGTGCCTCAGTGGGGCAGCTTCTCCTCATCAGAAGGGGACCTATTTCAAGGCTCCCAGTGAGAAGTGGGGTGTTATATTTCCTGTCTATATGCATGCCCAGGATACCACTTAATTTATGTATTCTATTTCAAGGCTCCCAGTGAGAAGTGGGGTGCTATATTTCCTGTCTATATGCATGCCCAGGATACCACTTAATTTATGTATTCTGCACTTAGGAGAGGTTAACAATGACTAATAACATAGAGCCACCCCATGGATAAAGGATTACCCTTACAGGAGATCCCAGCAGCCTTAGCACACAGTGTTTACTTTTTCCTTATTAAGAATTTTCATCTCAGTCTGGGGAGATGGATCGTGGGCACGAGAGCTTGCTGCAGAAACACGAGGACCTGAGTTCAGATCCTAAGCACCATGTATGGTTGTTTGAATGAGAAAAGAACCCATTGGCTCAGATATTTGAACACTTGGTGCTGTTGGTGCTGTTTGGGGAGGTTATGGAACTGTTAGAACATGAGGCCTTGCTGGAGGAAGTACATTACTGGGTGGAAGGCTAGAAAGTTTGTGGCCTTGCTCCACTTCCTGTTCCTGCTGCCATGATGGCCTCCAGAATTAAACCCTTCCTCTAGGTTGTTTTCAGTCATGGTTTCATCTCAGCAGCAAGAAAGGGATTCATACACCATATTTTAAAAAATACAGATTTGTATGCGTAAGAACCTGTAACCCCAATACTGTGGAGGTGGAGAGAGGAAATGGGGGTAGGGTGGGGGGCTGCTAGCCTAGCTACAGGTTCAGTGAGACTCTGGAGATTTATAGAACAGCACAACTGACATCCTCCTCTGGCCTCTATGGGGCACAAATGTGCATATCTGCATGCATGTGTGCGCGCGCACACACACACACACACACACAGAATTTTTGTCTTTTCACTTGAAAGTATCACGTCACAGCTTCTCTTTGGCAGTTCTGGATTTCCAGCTTCACTACTGATGTGTTTGGGGCTCATTATCCAATAATCTTTGAATATAAGCACTCTGATACTACAACAGTTGAGCTGATAACCAGGGCAACTGCTGACTGACTAACAACCAACCTACTGATTAGTCTGGACAAAGGGATGGCTTGTGACTCGGGCAACATGGGGTAGGATGATGGGGGATTTCATTACACCACACAAACCCACATGAAACTTAAAAATTGTTTATTTCTAATGTCTTAATTAATTTTCTGTTGCTGTGATAAAACACTATGACCAAAGCAACTTATTAAAGAAGGTGCTTCATTTGGTTTGTGGTGCCCCAGGGGGTTAGAGTCCAGCATGACAGAGTAAAGATGTAGTGGCAGGAAGAAGAGAGAGCACACTGGGGAAGGTGTGGTCTTTTGAAACCTCAAGCCTTCTCCAGTGACATACCTCCTCTAACAAGGCCACATCTCCTAAATCTTCCATGTGTGTCTCCTCTCTGCCCAAGCTTTACAGGTTCTTACACACAACATTTTTGCTTTCATTTCTCCATCAACCATTAAACATTTAAAGAGGAAAGCTTGTGCCTTTTTAAATCTCTGAGATATCTTAATAGAACTTACCCAATATCCTTAAGCATAAGTAGCCATTAGTTTTCCCTTTTGCTTAATTTTCAATTTTCAATTAGTGTATGCCCTAATAGATAGATAAATAGATGGTAGGTAGGTAGGTAGGTAGACAGGCAGACAGACAGACAGGGGGAGAAAATTAACTATGTTATCTCTTTGGAAGAAAACAACTCTCTGCATCACCTTTCTCATCACAAAGCCCCAAACTTCTGATACATTGACACGGCCCCCACACTCCCTCAGTTCCTCCCTGCCACATGCTCCTGATCAACAGTGCTGACTGATGCCCCTAAGGATAACAATCTTACCTTGAAGCAATGCCCTCCTTTCTCTTTGATTAATTTTCCGGGTGGAGAACTTGTGTGTGTGCATAAGAATGCCATTGCTTTGGGTTTACAGGCTTCCCACAAGTTTGTTTGAATCAACAACTTTAAGAATTCCACCAATACACACAGTCTTAGATCTGTATATACTTTATTTTTCTAGTTGCTTATTTGATAAATTCAAATGCGGTTTTCCAAAAGCAGGGACTTTTAGGACATCGGTGGCATTGCAGTGGCCTTGTTCTGCCTGACCTGAACCCCAAAGTCACAGAAGGATATGAAAGCCCATCTTGTTTAATCTTACAGAACTACTACCTGCCTCCCGGGGCCAGCACCTTTACTATACAGGGTGTTTTAGGGTTTTTATTACTGTGAAGAGACACCATGACCACAGCAACCCTTATAAAGGAAAACATTTAACTGGGGCTGGCTTACAGGTTCAGAGGTTTAGTTAATTATTGTCATGGCAGGAAGCATTTTAGCACACCAGTAGACATTGTACTAAAGAGGTAGCTTCTAAATCCAGATTGGCAGGCAGCAGGAAGAGGAGTAAGCCACTGGGCCTGGCTTGGGCTTCTGAGATCTCAAAGCCTACTCCCAGTGACACACCTCCTCCAAGAAAGTCACACTAATCCAACAAGGCTACATGTCCTAATCCTTTCAAACAATGCCACTCCTTATGAGCCTGTGGGGGCCATTTCATTCAAACTACCACACAAGGTATGACTCCTCTGTAAAAAGAATGAACAACTATGGATCCACAGAAAATATCATAGATGCCCTTTTTCAACAAGCATCACACTCAGAGTTGAATTCCATTCAAGTAAAAAAAAATTGAACATTTATTTTAGTCCCAATGATATAGTAAATAAAAGGGAGCCACAGAATAAAGATGCCAATAAACACCCTAAAAATGGGGGAAGGGTAGCAAATCAAGATAGAACAGCTAACGTAGGCAAGGGCCAAGAGATGGATAATTAGCTCCCTGAGACATAATTTCAGAAAACCTGTGAGAATGAATTCCCTGGAGGTAGATGAAATGAAAAGCCAGATGTGTAAGAACTGGAAGCAGGCAAATACTAGGAGTGTTGTACTGAATGTGACTTAACATTTATGGTGTCACAGTGTGCAAGGAGGATTCACACATACCCTTCACAGCCCCTCAGTTCCAGACTGTTCAACTTCAATTCACTCTAGTGCAACCCTGAAGCAGCTTCCTCTCTCTTATAATACTGCACAAAATCCCGTCAGGATAAAAAGCCACAGCTATGGAAGTAAAGAAAGAGGCAGAGCCCTTAACATATTCCAGCTGAGTGGCTTCAGGATCTGAATATGATCAGGTTACCAACAGGCACACATGTTATTTCCATTTACAGTATTTAATGGCAATTATCCTAATCATCCGTGGCACACAAACTATGTATAGGTTTTACTAATATATAGCTATATATTCTTTAAGGTGACTATGTACATACTTGTGTATGAAATGCTTTCTTGTATATATACAGAACTGCCCTTTAATACATGTGTGCTAAGGGCTAGAGAGATGGCTCAGCTCCTAAGCTAGGCTCACAACCCCAAATACAAAAGTACAAGAGTAAATGCGTGCCTACTTTAGTATTAAAATTTTTAAAAATTGTATGTGCATATGTCTTTTGTCTGCATATGTGTCTATGCACCACATGCATGCAGTACCTGAAGCCATCAGAAGAGGGCAGAGGATCCTCTAGAACTGGAGTTACATATGATTGTGAGCCACCATGTAGGGTCTAGGAACTGAACCCATGTCATCCGCAAGAGCAGCAAATGCTCTCTCTTGCCATATATGTGCCTTTTAATGAACACATGGATGTATGAATATGCTTTGTGAGTGTATATGCGTGTGTGTTACTTCTTCCACCTTGTCTTCCATTTATGACATCAACTAATTTCTGTGCACCCTGATTGATGTATTAAATACTGTTCTCTTTTTAATTTTATTATAAACTCTATTCTTTTCATATCTATTGTAAGTTTTATGAAATGACAAGCACCCACAAAGCCCAACAGAGGCTAGTCTGGTTAGCTAGCTACAGCACATGGGTCTGAGTTGGATGTCTTAGTCATCCTGTTCTTCCTCACCCTGCTTCAATTCTGAGCATCTGTCAGTCAGGTCCATTGTAACATGAATCTTAAATGGTCATATTAATAAAAAAAACAAACCCGGAGCCAGATATTGAGGTGAATTCTGAAAGATCAGAGAAGCAGAACAAGCCACAGCCAACCTCACCTTGCCAACTTCTCAGCTGATGATGTTTCCTCAAACTGGAAGCCTCTGAGTCCTCATGCAAATGGATCTCAGCTGAACTGCTGCTAAAAGCCTAAAAGCTTAAAAGGCTAAAGTTCCTGGTCTTCATGCCTTATACACCTTTCTGCTTCCTGCCATCACTTCCTGGGATTAAAGGCATGTGTCTTTCCCAAGCAAGACATGAGATCTCAAGTGCTGAGATTAAAAGGTGTGTGTCACCACGCCTGGCTGTTTCCAGTGTGGCCTTGAAGTCACAGAGATCCAGATGGATCTCTGCCTCCAGAATGCTAGGATTAACGGCATATGCTGCCACTGCCTAACCTCTATGTTTAATATAGTGGCTGTTCTGTTCTCTGACTCCCAGATAAGTTTATTGGGGTGTACAATATATCAACCACAGTCCATTTTGCTGTCATGTGCCCAAGTGAACAGTCATTCAGCTTCTGTGAGAGATTCTTATGTTGTGACTTCTTCCTACCATCTCAGTCATTATACTCACAGGAGACATGATGGAGCAGAGAGGATCTTGGGAAGTGGTGCTGGGCAGAGATGCTTTGGGCTGGCTAGTCAGGGGGGAGGTGACTTATTTCCTTCAATCAGATGTAGCCAAGAAGAGCCCAGTGCCACCCAAGGGCTTGCCTAGAAAGTCAGCAGACTGCATTTTGAGAGGTAATGAAAGTAGTTTGATGAGAGTAGAGGTAGGATGGAAGAACTGGAACTGACGGGAGATTAGTGAAAGGGCAGGAACCAGTGGTCAGGAACTGGATCAATCATAAGGAAGCAGTTGGTCAAGAAGAGCCACCCGTCTCCCAGAACATTTGCCATAGAGGACACTCCTTTGTGGCACAGAGGAGTCACAGAGGAGGGCCTAAGCCATATTGGGATGGGGGGGGCTGGGTTAATGGAAAGGTATCTGTAAGTGTTGCCCGGTGACTTAGTGGAAATGCTCACTGCTCATACTTCCTGGGTCCCCACTGCCCCCTTTTGTCCCCTCTGGCTATACTCTAGCAGGGCTGGTGGCATTCTCCTTTGGGTAGATGCTTAGATTAGCAGATCACTGACTCTGAGTTGCCTGCATCTGTCTCTTGCTTTTATTGCAATGATGGAAGGAACAAGATTCAGTTGCATTTTGCTTCCTCTGAACCCAACATATAGGCAAGGTCTGGTCATCAGAGCAGTGAAATGGAAATGGAGGATCGGTGAGATCTTGCAGAGAGCTCTTGGGGACTGTGTCTCACTGAGCTGGACAATTCCGGGTAAGAACTTGGCGTGAGTGTCTACCAGTGTGAACCTCCAAAATGGCCCCCCAAATGGTTAGTTGTTGGAAACAAACCACCCTTGGGAGTGAAGTCCTTTAAAAAAAATCCCATGTTTGCAGCAGCTCCTATATTAATTAGCACAGTCTTTGTGTGGTGAGAATGGCAGGGGGGTGCCCATGGCACCGGGCATGGATGAGCTTTTTTTTAAATATTTTATTTCTTTATTTATGTTTATTTTCTGTACATTAGTGTTTTGCCTTCATTTCATGTACGTCTAGGTAGGGGTGTCAGGTGCCCTGGAAATGCAGTTACAGACAGCTATGAGATGCCATGTAGGTGCTGGGAATTGAACCCAGGTCCTCTGGAAGAGCAGTTAGTGCTCTTAACCACTAAGCCATCTCTCCTGGATGAGCTTTCGTCTACAGCCTGCTTCCTTGGTTTGATGATGCTTTAAAGAACTAAAAACTGAAGAAAACAAAAATCCCTTAGGGAAGGGTTTGCTCCTGACCAAACATTTACATCTGAAGTGTGTTCTGCAGGCAAAGAGGAGTGTGGGGAGACCCTGAAGAAGGGACTTTAGTCTTCTGTGTCTTCCAGAAGCCTCTGGAAGGTGAGTTCTCCATATGGAGGTGCACACTGGCTTGTGTGTGCGTTTATTCTCTGTCTGGAAAGCATCTTCGTTTCTGCCCCAGAGAAACTCATTACAGACATTACAGACAGGCCTTGCCTTCCTCTTGCCAAGCTGTCTCCTTGAAATGGAAAACTAATGGGTGTCAGATCTGCAGCGTGTAGCTGCCCGACATTCTCTTTGATCCAGTGAAGAATGCGTTTGTTAAAAAGCTGCTTTATTGATTTTTTTTTATTTTAGCTGCTTTTTGCCATGTTTGGATCATTTGTACATATGCACATCACACTTTTTGTGACATCAAAGTGTCTAATAAGTTCACTGGGCTCAGGAAACATCTTAGGAAACAAAGGGGTCTCTGCTCTCTAAAGATGTCTACCACTTAACCCCACTATGAAGGCTGTTTTTATGAGTTCCCCTTGAATTGCTTAAATATATATTTAAGGGCTTCCTGGTGAGTTGCTTCCTTCTTCAAAATTGTGCCTCCTGCAAAGAGGGTTTGGTGACTCTAAATTTATTTGGTTAATTTTGTGGGTGGGGCTAGCACTCTGGACAACATTGACAAAATGCTGTGCATGTGAGGAGAGCTGGGGTGACAAGCATGATGATAATTTATTAGCCTCCATGTCTGTCCCTTTCCATAGCACCCTTTTCATCTGCACCCAGCCCTCACAGCTTCTGCTGTGGTTTTCACCCATATCTTGCCTGTGGCAAGAAGGATATCTGGGCATGTAGGAGGTGGTTCAAATGGCCTGGCTTCTCTCCCTGGATGCATCTGTCTATGTCTGTACCTGCTGAGGGACTGCTGTATGGATGGACCACTGTATTTTCTCACTGAGAGAGGAGATGGGTGGGCTGTTTATTTGGAGAGTGTAGATGTGGCCATTTTAGACATTCATCTGCAGACTTTATGGGAACACAGACCCACATTTCTGAGTTGTGTGTTTGTAAATGTTAAAACTACCCTCATTTTATTTTATTTTTCTTTAATCTGTGGGCTCTTATGAGCTTGATGGAATCCCATTTGCCTATTTTTTTTCCTTTTGGTTGCTATGCTTTGGAGGGTTTGTTCCCCTAAACTGTTGTCCATTTCAATGTGCTGAAAGCACGTCTCTTAAGTCTTCATATAACAGTGTCAGTTTGAAGCCTTACCATTAAGGGCTCAATGCATTTTGAGTTATTTGTGTGACTTCATTCTTCTACACGTGGCTAGCTATGTTTCTTCTGTACATTTATTTAAAAGATTACCTTTTCTCCAATGTGTGTTCTTAGCACTTTTGTCAAAACTCAATTGGTTGTAGATTCACTTATTATCCCTGTTCTGTCCCATTGGTCTATGTGTCCATCTTCAGCTTTCTGCCTTATTCTCTACCTTATCAATGTTGTTTGCCTATTTGGGAGTTTTAAATTTTCCTTTGTGACTCCATCACAAACACAGGCCTCGTTCTTACTGCTGCCTAGATTGCCATTACTGTCTTGATAAGAATTGCCTCAAGTTTATACATTGCTTTGGGCTGAGCATTTTTGCAATAATGATCTGGTAGTCCTTGAACATCAGGCTTTCTGCTTTCTGTGTCTTTTTCGGTGTCTTTCGTCAATGTTTTGTAGATGTTATTGTAACATCCTTTACTTCTTTGGTTGAATTTCTTTCTAGTGCATTTTACAGCTATAGAAATGAGGTCACTTTCTATGTCAGATATTTGGTGATTGTCATATGGCAACACCACTCATCACTGTGTGCCAGCTTTGCACCCTGTACCTTTGCTGACTTCATTATTAGATCTAGAAGTTTGTGTTGAAGCCCTTGAAATTTCCTATATAGATCACATGATTTGTAAACAGTGACAATTCTGCATCCTCTTCTCTTTACTTTTTCTTTTTGAGGCAGGATTCCTCTGTGTAGTTCTGGAGCCTTTCCTGGAACTTACTCTGTAGTTCAGGATCTGCCTGCCTTTGCTTCCCAAGTGCTGGGATTAAAGGCGTGTGCCCCCACTGCCTAGCTGCATCCTCTTTCTAATCCAGATGCCTTTGTTTCTCCCTCTTGACTGATTGCTCTGGAAGGACATCAGTATTACGTTGAATAAAAGTGGTGAAGGTGCATATCTTCATTTTGTTCTGGTCGTGAAACTGGCAGCATCCAAATTTTCTCAGTTCAGCGTAAGGACAGCTGTTGAGTTATCTCTCTCTCTCTGTCATGTAGATGTGCTATATTGTTTGTTGATTTGTCGGTATTGAGCCATCCTTACATCCCTGGGGTATTCATGTTTGGTCGTGGCACTAAGTTTTTAAATACCCCATTGGATTTGGTTGTTCCTCTCTTGAGGACGTTCACACCAATGTTCACCGAGGACGTTGGCTGACACTTTCTGTTTTCTCTTGTCCTTTTCTGGTTTTAGTGTCAAGGTAGTGCTGGCCTTCTGGAACACATCTGGGAGAACCCACAGCTGTGTTTCTGGAATAATATAACAAGGATTCTTATTATTTTGCCTTCAATGATTAGTAGACAGTGAAATTATCTGATTTCAGGTACGATGGAGGGGTTAAATTACTGAGTCAATCATTACTTGTTATCAGTTTTGTTTTCATTCATGATTTAGTCTCACATTAATGGAGTAGGTGTCCAGGAGCTGTCAGTTTCTTTTTGCTCATTAAATTTCTTGGCATATAGTTAGTTGTTCATATGGGCTATTTAAAGATAGTTTTCAATTCAAACTTAATCTTATAATAAAGAAGGTTTGTTAACTATAGAAATCTTCATTGCCACATTTGTAACACAGACATAATGGAAAACGAATTTCTAGAGCAGATTATTTTGTAGCCTTATTATAAGTAGATATTTAATAAAGTGCTAATCAAAAAAAGACACAATGAGTTCACTGGAAATAAGTTATGCAAACAAACTTAATTTCCTTTCTTTTAAATAATTAATTTCATTATATATTGGGATAATTTAATGAATATAATATTTTATTTCACACTTGTGAAAAATGAAGAAATACGGATTATATAAAAATAGAGTGAATTACATTTTATTTAAAAATCATTGTCTCCAAGCTCAGCATGGTGATACATGCCTATAACCCATGTACCTGACTAATCACAGGTCAGGGGTCAGCCTGGCTACACTGTGAAATATAAAGACCTTATTGAAACAGAAATCAAGTAAAATAAAACAAACAAACAAAACTAAAATAACAGCAGAAACCCAGCAAGCCTTTGTTATATCCAGATAGTGATTAGCTTTGAGCCTGTCTACCTGGAGGGTTCATCTGAACTAAATAACATTTAGTCACTCACAATATTCAAATTAAGTCAACAAGAATTTACTAAGTCAAGCAGAAAATTAGATCAGACAAAGTACAATTGTGCAGAAAATTCCTAGGCAGAAAAAACTCAGACTCAGGGTGTAGGTTTGTGACTCTCTTTTGAAAGGATGTGAAGATAAGTGGGAGCACCCACCCCCACCCTGACCCCAGCACTGCTCCAATAAAGCACCACCCCCACCCCCAGTACTGTACCAGTGGGGTACCCACCCCACCCCCAGTGCTACAGCAGTAAAGACAGGCAGATTTCAGGGACTCTCTAGCCAGCCACCCTAGTCTACTTGGTTATCTCCAGAACGTTGGACAGCATTTGAGGAATAACAACTAAGGTTGTTCTCTGGTCTCCACATGCACATAGCTGCACACAAACATGTATACCACATACACATAAAAATTAAAAATTTAAGCCGGGCGGTGGTGGCGCACACCTTTAATCCCAGCACTCGGGAGGCAGAGCCAGGCGGATCTCTGTGAGTTCGAGGCCAGCCTGGTCTCCAAAGCGAGTTCCAGGAAAGGCGCAAAGCTACACAGAGAAACCCTGTCTCGAAAAACCAAAAAAAAAAAAAAAAAAAAAAAAAAAATTAAAAATTTAGGCACATAGTATTTTCTTTATTCTTTTGGTAGATCTAGGACAAGGATACATGCAAATACTGTCTATTTTATATTTAGGGCCTGTGGTGGTATGAAGATCTGGGCAGAGACCTGACTTTAGCTTCATGCATCTGTATCTCTCACACAGCCCAGGCCACTGACAAGGCCTAGCACTTTTGTAGCCACAGACATCCTACCTGTCACATATACAAAATAACTACATCCATAGAATAGATGTGTTAAAAACACACCCTAATCTCTTAGGAAGCGATAAACCCCTTCAAAATACTGAATGGTCCTGTAGCAGTAAACTGCCTGACTTGGGTGCTGGGAATTGGAATCAGGTCCTCTGGAAAAGCAGCAAACTACCTTAAGTGTTGAGCCATCTCAGCCTCCTGTTCACTTACAGCACACACAGACAGAACATATAATCATAGCCATTAGTCTCATGATGTTCTTGTCAGTGAGCAGAGGCATATAATGTGGCAATACGCAATGATCTCAAGAGATAATATAGCACATTAATATCACAATTATCTTCCTCTGGGCCCCTTTACAACTGCCATGCAATGATTACAATAGTTTTCATTATCAGTTTGACACAACCTAGAATCATCTGAGGGTCTCAATGAGTCTCCATCAGGTTTGTGGGGGATTGTCTTAATTATATTAATTGACCTGGGAAGACCCAGCCCACTGTGGGTAGCACCATTTCCTATGTGGGGGATCTTGGATTTGTATGAGAATAGAAAGGGGCCTGAGTACCAGCAAGCATGTGCACACTTGTTTTCTCCCTGCTCTTGACTTCTTGTCTGTGGATGTAATATGACTAGCTACTTGAGTTCCTGCCTTGACTTCCCTGTAATTAAAGACTGTCCCTGGAGTTGTGAACCCAATAAACCCTCTCTTCCCTCGGTTGCTTTTTGTCAGATTTACATATATATATATATATCAGCCGCAATGAAAGTAGGGCAGTGATGAAATCCCAGATGATGTATTTCTTGGACTTGTCCCTTTTGTTTAGTTATCAACATTTCTATTTGGGTGTGAGTTCACAAGTGAGGATAAAGTGTGTAGCAATAAGGCTACATGCACATATAGTTGGTAGATTCTACAGTTTGAATGTAATCTGTCTCTTCGGGTGCTACTGATATGCTGTTAACACGTGGCTTATTGGTGCTGGATCACACGAAACATTAACCTTCATTTTGAAGTATAGAGAAGGTTATTTTGCCCTTTCTGCTGTACCACAATGAGGATGTCTGCTGCTGGATCTACAGCACCTTCCATCCATGTCATCTGCAACCATCCTCTCAATCAAGTCAGTGTGCACCAGTATGAATGTCATCATGACACAACATAGAATCACCCCAGGAAGAGTTTTGAAGAGGAATTATCTAGACCAGGATGGCCTGTAGCTGAAACTTTCCTGTGTCCTGACTGGCCTGTGGTCAGTACTAATCTCTCTCACCCACCAGTTCTGAAGCCACTCAGACCCAAGTAAACACACAGAGGCTTATATTCATTATAACTGTATGGCCTAATGGCTCAGGCTTCTTGCTAGCTAGATCTTATATCTTAAATTAACCCATTTCTATAAATCTATACCTTGCCATGTGGTTTGTAGCTTACCGGTATCTTTACATCTTTCTTCTCATGGCAGCAGCTGGCAGCATCTCCTGACTCAGCCTTCTTGTTCCCAGAATTCTCCTCTCTCTTTGTCCTGCCTATACTTCCTGCCTGGCTACTGGCCAATCAGCACTTTATTTATTAACCAATCAGAGCAACATATTCATAGCATATAGGTGATATCCACAGCAGTGGCCTGGAGACATGTCTGTGGGAAAGTATCTTGAGTGACAATCTATGTAGGAAGACACAGCCCATTATGGGTGGCGTCATTCCCTAGGCAGATGGTCATGAACAGCATAAGAAAGGAAAAAGCTAGCTGAGAGTGAGCAAACAAGAAAGCAAGGCTCCACCTGTTATCCTGTATCTGCTGCTTCCTGTTGATGGGATGGCTTCAATCCCAGCCTTAACTTCCATGAAATAATGGACTGTGACTTGGGATTGGAAGCCAAATGGACCCTTCCTTCCTTATATTTCCTTTTCACTGGGATATTTTTATCACAGCAATGAAAATGAAGTGAGGACACCTAGGATTTCATTATTGTTTAGTATGTGTGTATGCTAGTATGCCTGCACACATCATGTTGCATGGGTAAAGGTCAAAGGACAACTTTTGGAAGTTGGTTCTCTCCTTCCACTATGGGTTCCAGGGACTGAGCTCAGGTATTCATGTTTGCCTGGCAAGCCTTGTACCTTTGAGCCATCTTGCTGCTCTCTGCAGTCTCACTGATGGTATTACAGAGGAAAGCTCACCTTTGGGGCCATGAAGTGAAAACTTCGGGTGCATCCTCCTCTGTGAAACTTGTCCCAGTGTTACACAAGAATCCATTCTTCACAACCTACGTATGAGAGCACTTAGAATTTCTGAAAAGGCCACAGTAGTTTGGTGTTCACAAATGTCTTTTCATTATAATTGAAGTAGGGAAAGCCCCACTGGCTCTAATTCTTCTATTACTTTTCACTGGGATTTTAGCCCATTCTAGTCTCAGAGCATAGAAAAACACCACACAGACTGGTATTGGCCTGAAACCAACCCTTAGGCAGTTCCCTGGCTGGCTTCCCAGATCCTGGGGAGTAGAGCCCAGAACAGGCCTGCCCCTGTGGACTCTGGGGGAGTCTGAGGCTTGCTCTCCTGTGAACAGGTTCCTGAGGATCCCAGGGTTAGGTCTGCCCTGTGCCTGCAGGGGTACTTAACCAGGGTCTGGTTGCAGGGATGGGGTTTATCCTCTCATTCTCCTGTGGCTTTCAAGTAGGTGTATACCTCTCTGCATTTTCTCTTGGGCTGGAAAGAACTTGGGGATTTGAAGAGAACTTTGCCTCGTGTGTAAAGTGTATGTATGTGGGGGAAGGGAGTGCAATTTGGCCTCTAGATTTTGATTATTTTGTGTTTCTTCCTGTTCTAATTACCCTGTGTCTGTTAAATGCAAGATACATTCTGGCAAACAGCCAGGTGATGGGTGCCCAGTGATGCGTTTCATTTTAATTGCCTTGCCTAGTTTTTTTGTTTGTTTGCTTGGTTTTTTGTATCATTTTTTTCTCTGCTAAATTATGGCCCATGAGCAGGAGACTCCCTGTGGCAAGCAGCTAGCAGTGTGTCCAGGTGCAGCCAGCTTTGCTTCCTAAAGAAAAACTAATGGTTCCAGGTCCCCAACCCGTAAAGAGGGACAGTGGGAGATGATTCCTCTTCTCAACACAGCAGCAGCCAGGAGCAAGTTGTGAATCCATGCCCTGCTCCAGATAGCAGCAACAGTCCATAAAGATGGGACTGTAATTAATCGTCATCATGCTAAGGAGTACAAGCTGTAGCATGGTCCTGAGTGCTGGGTCAGTGTTAAGAGCACTTGCTGCTCCTACAGAGGACTTGAGTTCTTATCCTAGTACCCCTATTGGGCAGCTCACAGCTGCCTCCGACTCCAGCTCCAGGAGTTCTAGCACTCTCTTCCTCCCTCCACAGGTATCTTCCTCCACACATACTTTCATGGGTGTGCACAACTCTCTATTCCGGTGTGCACATGTGCATGGTGTGTGTAGTGCACATACATATACAAACACAATTAAGCATATAAAATATGCATATAAAACCACCATAGTGAGACATATGTGAAACTAAAAGTCTCAATTAAGCAAAGCGTCTGCATGTTTTCTAGAATGGTGCCGGGGGCAGCTTTGCTTCAGGGGCAATGGCAGCTTTTTCCTTCCTCCCACTATGCCCTTCACAAGATGCATTCCTACCTAGAGACATGTTGGTGGCTTTTCATTTGCAACAGTGAGGTAGAGTGCTTCCTTTTATGTTTTTTTTCCCCAAAATGATTTTTATTATTCTTAAGGTTCTTGGACATGCTGTGTGATTTTCAAATATACTCAAGTACTTTCTCCAGGGAAAGCTGTCTTCCTGGGTTCCAGTTTATCCATGGCACCCCTGCATTATTTTCATAGCCAAGTGGCCTCAAACCTTTTGTGAGACCTGTAAAACACAGGCAAAGGGAGCAACAGACAGAACATTAATTCCCAAACTACATCTGAGTAAGCTTCTATACAGCTAAATAGCCAGCTTCATAATGGCCACCGAGGCAGTCTTGATCTTCTGCCTTTTCTGGATTACTTCCCCCACCAAAGCTGAGCTGCTTCCCAGGACAGCCAGCGTGGCCTCCTTCTACACCCACAAAGGTGGGTGCATTCCATGCCCCCACCCCTCCACTTACAGCTTTCTAGAGTCTCCCACCTTCTGTAGCAAGAGCACCTAGAAAGGCCACCCAGGCCTGCGTCACCTCCCTTGCCCTTTCTGAAGCATCTCCCTCTCCTTGTGTGTGAGTCTAAGCTTCACAGAGCAGAGGAAAACCATTTCCTATTCACAGAAATCTCAACGACCACCCCTACGGTGGAACCATAAACATCCCCCACCCAGGTATCATGGCACACAAAGAGGAAGTGAGCTGGGCTGGATACTATGAGGGGAATTAACTGATAGCTGACCAGGTGTTCCTGCCCACTTCACTGTAAAATTTATGACAACAATTTCACTTAATTGCTGCTTCTGGCACTGAAAATTCAGTATGATGTGCATATTTCAGCTCATTTTGGATCCTGTTGTGGGGAGAAACCCAGACCTACTAATTTAAAAGTCTGAAGCAATTCATCCAGTTTCAGTCATTTTACACAGAAGGATCATGGGAATTATACTGGGTGTGAACCAGGGATAGACTCTAGATAGTCTTAAATTAGGACAAGAGGTGACAGTTGGAGACCCAGAGTTGCTGACATGATTTAAATATCCCTAGCTAAAATGTTGCGTTTCCCATTGTGTTCCTCACTAATCACTTCTCTGAAAAAATGTAGAATTAGGGACTGGAGCAATGACTCAGTGGTGCTCCACTGGTGCTCAGTGGTACTCCATCAGTGCTCAGTGGTGCTCCCCTGGTGCTCAGTGGTGCTCCACCGGTGCTCAGTGGTGCTCCACCGGTGCTCAGTGGTGCTCCATCAGTGCTCAGTGGTGCTCCATCAGTGCTCAGTGGTGCTCCATCAGTGCTCAGTGGTGCTCCATCAGTGCTCAGTGGTGCTCCATCAGTGCTCAGTTCTACATAGTGCAGCATCTACACGGTGTCTCACAACCATCTGTAACTCTAGTCCCGGGAGATCGGATGCCCTCTTCTGGCCACCTTGGGCTGCTGTACAAATGGCATGAAGACACAGACACTTGTACCTATGTATGAAAATAGAAGATTTAAAAAAACAATTTAGAAGTAGCACACTTCAGTATGTCAGTATGTGCTTGGATGATCAATAGAGCTGAAGGGTGAGTGGAGACTGGTGGATTGTGGTATATGCAGCATGAAGGTGATTCTTTTAGGTGATTTCTTTCAGTACTTCCAGCCTCACCTGCTTTCTCAGCCAGAGAACCCAGTGGTGCCACCCACTGTCTCTGTGGCCCATCCTGTGGCATGGAGCCTGCTTCACTGAGGCTGAGCTTCATTATTAAAACTGATGTGGGCAGAGAGCAGTTTATTTGGGGCTGTTTTTCTTAGTTTTTCTTGAATGCTGGCTTAAGGAATGCTGAAACGCCTGGCAAGGGTGCATGTGTGATGAGATAGCTCCTGTGAGGATACTTTGCTCAGCACCTCTCCATTTTTCCCTGGCACCAGTTACTGTATTCAATCACAGAGTGTTTGATTGTTCTGTTTGAAAGATCCTCTGTGATGCATCACTTCTATGGCGTGCCAAGACCACAGCCATGTGAAAGGTAGTCTTCCCTTGAATGATGGTGGCTCAGCACATGGCCTTTGACATCAGAATGTTGTGGAAGTACTACAGACTCAGAACAGTTTTGAATTTCAGCCTTTCCTTGGGCTAGCAGTATGAGTGTGACATCCCTTTATGGCATGGGTGGTATCAGTGACCTGCAGTGTCCAGCCAGCCACAGCATACCCTCCACTGTGTTCTGTGCTCCTGAGCAGTGGCTCTCTGGTATACTAAATGCATTTTGTGCTTGATATTTTAAGCTGACAGTAGGGTTAGGGAAATGTGAGGTCACACCAAGCAGGGGCATGTCTGTCATGAGATGCCCTGCAGCTAGGTTTCCAGGGCAATGCCTTATTGGCTGTCAATGGAAAGAATAGTTTACCAGAGTTTATTATGACTGTATATATTTGTATACACCTGGTAACTTTAATAGGTGCTGGGTGGTTAAGAGCACTTGCTGCTCTTCCAGAGCACTCGAGTTTGGTGGCCAATACCACATCAGGTGACTCCAGGTCCAAGGGACCAGACTCCCTCTTCTGACCTTAGCAGGCATCTGCACCCACATGGTGTAATACAAACATAGGCACACACAATACACATAGATGAAAACATTTTTTTTTTAAAATTCAGGCTTGAACAACTTCAATAGCAACTCTACTTCCAGCCCTAGTCTCCCTGGCTTTCTGGTGCCTGTTAGGTTATGTATCTGTCTCAGTCACAGGACAAAGAGTGTGGGCAACAGTGAGTGGATGGTGCCTTCTCCTAAAACTCTCTACTTGCAAAACCCATTTTTTCCCACTCACCCTTCATTCATAATCTTAGGCTCCTCTCAGCTTCCTCCTCTGTCCATCAAGGACAGCATGTAGCGGGCAAGACCTGACCAAGTTAGGAGACTCTGCCCATTCATTTAATTTTCGTTTTGGCCACTGAGATTTAACATTGCATTGTAGAAAGCTACCATGCCTGGCAAGCTGAAATGTTCTAGGATGATTCAGAATTAGAGGGGGCAGTGAAGCAGAAGGGAAGTTGGATCCAAGTAGCTCAAAGCCTTTTTTTTGTTGTTGTTGTTAAATGCCATAGTCTTTCGTGGATGGCCTGTGACTGATTGGAACCATTTATCTTGCTGTGATTTCTCAGCACAGGCAAAATGGTGACTGTTTGATTAGAATTTTCTTTTCCTTGCTGATTAAGTAAAATATAATTGTGCTCCTTGGGGGGAAAATGATGAAGTTGGTTGCTTTTAAAAAGCCTTTTAAGAATGTAAACATGGAGACCATTAATATTGTCTGTGAAAGAAGGTAATCTGGTGATTACACAGTGACTACTGGATCCATGGAGGAGGAAAGGCCCACTTGAGTGGACCTGTGCCTTGATGCAGGAAAGCAGTGTCCTAGTGGCCTCAGCACCCAGCACCCTGGCTGTCCCTTGGCTGTGTGATCTCAGACGAGGTCTTTAATTACTGTGCTTCCTCAAGTCAGAGTTGGGTTTGAACTGCATTGGAGTCCATATTCAAGCAAAACCCACTCTGAGCCACTTTGGGCATTTGTGTTTGGTCTACACATTGTTGATCTATTCCATGTTGGAATATGTGTTTGAACTTGCCAACATTTAAGTTATTAACAGTCATGTAAGAATCTAGATTTGGGGCCAGTAAGATGGTTCAGTGGGTAAAGGCACTTGCCACTCTGTCTGACAACCGGAGTTTGGAAGAAGAGTACCGATTTCTGCAAATCATCATCGTCTGACCTCCATGTGTGCACTGTGCTCTCCTTCCCCATACACAAACACAGTGAATAAATGCAATAGAAAAAATCTAGATGTTTAGTTCTTATTGAGTGTGCCTCCCACCCATCCCAGCAGCAGTTAGTGGGGACCCTGGTCTCCAACACCCCTACTCTTTCTGTTCTCCAGTGACCCCATCACCTTCTCATATAGCAACTGGGAAGTATTGATTGCTTTATAAATGTTTACCCAAAGTAAAATATTTCTTTCAAGAAAAATGTGAGACAGCATATTCTATGCCAACAATGTCTTCAGTATATATTTACTAAATAGTTTCCTTTTCTGCTTAAAACTGATCCAGCTTTCCTCAAGTTTGTCCTGAGGGTATTCTGATTCATGGCCTTTGGCCCAGAGTGGGATCTGGAAAACTGTGGTTTGCCAAGCAAGCCTGGTCCTCACCTGCTTTTGTAAATGCAGGTTTATTGATTCATGGCCACATCCGTTCAGTGTGCATTGCCTTACAGCTGTTCTCAGATGATAATATCACCCTTGAGTGACTGCCAGAGGTAATGTATGTTTCTCAGAGTCAAACATTCTTGCTCTCTGTCCTTTTCCCAAAGTTCACAGACCTTCATTTTTAGCTGTCACACACAGAGCTTGGAAATCGTCACCCATCAGGTTTCTTGTTTCTCACAACAAACAAATATAGAACAAACTGAAAATCAGTGACTTTTGTGGGGCCATCAGAAGGCTGAAATCACTCTGAAATCTGGAAGTACAGATCAGTACAGAGAGTAACAGCCAAGATCAACCTACATGAGCAGGAACAAGTATGCATAGCTTGAGAGTTAAAGTGCCCTGGGAGTCCCCACTCTACGTTTGTTTCACCTTCAGGAACCTTACTGGATTATCACACAGATATGAGAGAAACCCCAGACTGTTGGGGTCATAGCAAGTGGAAAAAGAACCTTTGAAATAAGCCCAGTGTTCTCTCCCTGCCCTATAACTATACGCTAAAAGAAAAATGCTTTTCAAAGTCCTTTTCTGACCTGAAGGAAGGACAGCCAGCCAGGTGTACAGCCTCCTCTAGCTTCCTTGACTCACATGAAGAGAAAGATGAGAAGGTGGGGGTCAGTGGGAACTTCCCAAAGTTGAACCCTTCTAGGGGCCACTGTGCTGAGGTTCAGACATGCTATAAGCTGGAATATGGGCACGAGAGCACAAAACTTCACCTCCCAACACCTCACCACCACATCAGTGGGACCCCAAATAATAGCAATTTACCACAACTAAGAGAATGGCAGACTCAGACCATAAGCATCTAAGAATGAGTTTGTAGAGAAACACCAGGACAGCAGGAGAGGGAGAAAAAAAAGGATGAAACTAAAGTCTCTTGGACCCATAACCACAGTGTAACAAACATGGTTCCGGGGCAGCACCACAGAACCCCACATTCAGAGTCTTAAGTGTATTGTCTTCTGATACCCAGTAGATCAGGTCTGCTATTCAGTGACAACACATTCAGGAAATGAGAAGCAAGAATTCATATGGAAGGGAAGAAGGAACATCATTGACTAGGATCTGATAGTGCAGGAATTGGGGGACTGTACAGATATTTAAATTAATCATGGTTAGTGTTCTGGATTCCCAGTGGAACAAAGTAGATGACGTGACAGAAGCAGGTGGTGACAGAGGCAGGTGTGGAAGACTGATTGACAGGTATGCTCGAAACATAAACAGGATGGCGGTGAAGGATGTCTTCAGTAGACTCATGGGCATAAGACCTAACACAGTGGAGGGGAATCAGCTAGGATGGGGATGCCCACATTGGCATTCCTCAACCTGAAATGCAAAGAGGAAGGAAAATGGAAAAAAGAAAAACTGGGGACTGGGGTGTAGCATGAATCTTAACAGTTCTTATTAACAAAATCAAACCTGAGCCAGGTATTGGGTTAAACACTGGAAGATCAGAGAGACAGAACAGGCCACAGCTAACCTCACCTGGCCAATTTCTCAGCTGATCCTGTTTCCTCAGACTGGAAACTTCTGTGTCCTCATCCCAATGGCTCTCAGCTGAACTGCTGCTCGAAATCCTGAACGCTTAACCAGCTAAATGCCTTTAGTTTCTGGTCCTCACACTTTATATATCTTTCTGCTTTCTACCATCATTCCCTGGGATTAAAGGCTTGCTTTCTGGGATTAAAGGCGTGTGTCACCATGCTTAGCTGTATCCTTGAACACATGGATTTCTGCCTCTGGAATGCTAGGATTAAAGGCATGTGCTACCACTGCCTAACTTCTATGTTTAATATTGTGGCTGCTCTGTCTCTGACTCCAGATAAGTTTATTAGCATGCACAATATTTGGGGGAATACAATACCACACTGGGGTGGGGGGTGTTACAAGAAGAGCAGCAAATGTTTAATGAATGCAGGAGAAGGGACACAAATGCCTGCATGTCAGCGTCTGAAATAAGCTTAATTTATAATCACCCAAAATGTCAATCAGGATGCTCTTCTGTAATTAAAGGGGTGAGAAAACTATACATTCATAGACAGAATGTTATTCAGCAGTAAAAAGGAATGAACTGTCAGGTTACTAATGGACATAGAAGAATCTTAAATGTCTGTTGTCAAACAAAGGAGGCCAATCTGAAAATGCTGCCTGACTCCAACCATATAATTCCAATTATAGAACATTCCAGAAGATGCAAAATGATAAAGAAAGAAAATCAGTGGTTTCCAGGTATTTGGGGGCCTGGGTAAGGGAGAGATGAATAAGTGAAATGGGTTTATGGTGTAGTGGAAGAATGTTCTTTGATTCTGTCTTGTCTTATATTGTCAACCAATGCTTGGTGTTGCTCGTTTGTCAAAACCACGGAGTGCACAATGCAGAGAAGCTCCGTGGAAAGCCAGACTTGGGGATGAAGTGCTGCACAAGCATTAGCACTTGTGTTCAGATCCCCAGAACCTATATAAAAACCAGGACCCAGTGTCACCTGTCTGTAATCCTGAAAGATGGAGATGGGAGGATCCCTGAGCTCACTGCCAGCCAGTCTGTCCTAATCATCAAGAGATACTGCCTCAAAAAATAAGGTGGCAAATTTTAGAGGAAGACAGCTCTGGTCTCTGCGTGTGCATACATGGGTTTGCCTACCTGCACTTACACATGTCCCCATCCCCACACCCACATGCACACACAAAATAATATTTTAAAAGATAGACTTTAATTAATATTGGTCAATATAGGATTTCAGCTATAAGGAATTTATTTACTTATTTATTATTTGGTTTGTATTCTTTAATGTATTGGTTATCATGCATTCTGGACAAGCACAATGTTCCTTTAAAACAAATTTTAAGACATTGTTTTTGGTAAGTTGACCAGTTGTCCCTGAGCTCACCCTGTAGTCCAGCTGGTATTGAACTTACGACCTCCTAGCTTCAGCCTCCTGAGAAGCTGAATTACCATTTTGTGCTGCTGCACCTGGGCATGGTGAATTTTATGGCACCCATGCTGTGTCTTCATAACCAAGGGCATTGTGTAGGGGTGTTAAGGCACAGTGATCCATTGCTTTTTGCTGTCAAATTGTCTCTAAATCTTTTAGTCTATTGATGCAAAAATAATAGACAAAAAGAACATTTGCTAACCACCATCTAACGCTGTAAAGTTTCTCTGAAGCTCACTGGACTTCTGTAACTGAAAGAGTGAGAAAATCATGCATCTATATAGAAGGGATGTCACTACTACCCCATTTTTTTTTCAGTTAAACTCACAGAGGTCACATCATCCAGTAAAATCAAACTCAAATGTAGGACCTCCCCACCACCCAAGGTCATCATAGGGAAATGAATTATTTTGATCCACCCTATCTACTGTTTGCACTGAAGACCCAACAGAGACCTCTAGTCAGACCAAAGTGGCTTAAGCCGTGGCAGCCCAGGGGATTGCTGATACCTCCATCTAAGCGAGCATTGTGTTAGGAGATGGTGGTTTCTGAATCTGTTATAAGTTAACAAATTAGATGATGAAATAAAGCAATCAGTAGAAATGATTTTTTAAGAGTCAGTGTCTTGAGGATGAATGATTGACAAGGAGCTTCACCTCAGGGACAAACACAAGTGCAGAAGCAGGCTGTTGATTTTGCTTCTTATGTGGCCTCCTGTTGACTCCCTGTTACTCTGTGATGGGTCATGCTCACCTATACATATTTATGACATTTTCGAGAGATGAGGCACAAATGAGCAATTTTATTTTCCCTGAAGAGTAATTTCAACTATAAAATTGTAATATGAGCCCACCCTCAAATCACTTGTATTTCCCTTGAAAACCATCTGAGTTCAATAGTTTTTCTTACTGTGCGTATTTAATAACACCTGGGGTGTTGACTGGGAATGTTCAAGATGTTCTCTTGCTGGGAATAATTTCCATGGGGATGTATGGGCTACCTGGTGAGCTCGAGGCTGTACACACTTTCCTGCCCTCTCACACAGACATTTGTTCCCTGTGTTATAGAACTCTGTTGCTAGAGTTTTCCTGCCTGGCCCACAGTTAGGACAAACTCTCTCACCTGTCAGTCCCACAGCCATTCAGACCCGACCAAGTAAACACAGAGACTTATATTGGTTACAAACTGTATGGCCGTGGCAGGCTTCTTGCTAACTATTCTTACAGCTTAAATTAATCCATTTCTATTAATCTATACCTTGCCACGTGGCTTGTGGCTTACCGGTACTTTACATCTTCCTTGTCCTGATGGCGGCTGGCAGTGTCTCCCCCACCCAGCTTCCTGTTCTCTCAATTCTCCTCTCTGTTAGTCCTGCCTATACTTCCTGCCTGGCCACTGACCAATCAGTGATTTATTCATTGACCAATCAGCAACACATTTGACATACAGACCATCCCACAGCAGAACTCTGAGCAGACAGCACTTTCTTCATACCTGAATAAATACATAACTGTCAAACAATAATTCCTGGACAAAAATGTGGCCTTCAAGAACCTCAATGCGGCCTCAGATCCAGCACCAGCATCTATCTGTCAGCAAATATCAGAATTCTGGCTTTAAAATGTTTTTAATAGCATATATTAATTATAGTTAATAGGTTTCATCATAGCATTTTTATATGCATAATGCATTTTAAAATTCACATTCACCCCGTTACCCTCTCTTATCCCCTTGTCATTCCCATCCATCCCTTCCTTTTCTTGACTAGTCCCTCTTGACGTGATGAGTTTCTTAGGATCCTTTGCAGGGCCATAGACATAGGTGGGCATGTCATGTCTAATGTTTCATTATTGATATATCCCTAGAAGGTTGATGTTCAAGAGAAACAATCTCACAGCCCTGAGTGTGAAGCTGACTAGTGGAAAGCATGATGGTATCATCAGCCTCATGGAGATAAGATGTTCCTGGCCATTCTTCTCAGAGTAGAATGTAGTCCTAGCCATGTGTTGTGAGTCACCCATTTGGATGCGACAGTGTTGGGACTTCTCAAGTCACTCTTGTGAACCATTGTCAGGTTCAGCTTAGGAGATGTGTGAGGCAGACTGTCACCTGCCTTGTATTGGTCTTTTTCAGGAAGGAAAAGCAGGCCTGTGGGGCAATGAGAATCCGGATGGGCACATATAGAACAAAGAGACCATGGCTTGTGACATGAACCAAGTCTGACTTGATAAGCAAAGCTCTCTCTGACTTTGTTCTCCCCCAAGATGGAAGAATTTCAATTAAAAAGCACCGAGGAGCCTGTAGCTCTTCTTCACCTGTGGGCGGAGCCTTGTGAATTCCCTTCTATTTATTTTGGCAGACTGATAGCAGGTCTTGTGTAGGCAGCCATATTGTTGAGAACTCATGGAAGCAACATCCTTTTCTGTCTGGAAGAAGCTGCCATATGACAGGCAACCCAGGCTTGCATGCTCTTGAAAAGGGTTCCCCTGTGTCTCACCCCTGATGTTCCCAAGATTGGGTTACAGATGTTCCATTTGGGGCTGGGTACCCCACAGTCACATATTCTCTGCCCTTTAACCGCTTATGGGTCCCTCTCATACAAATACACAGTGCAGTACTCACTATGAAATCCTCCCAAAACAAAAACTAAGTCCTGATAAGCCATATGTACTGACTCTTGGGGGAGCTGAGGCAGGTGGATCATCATGGACTCTAATTTAGTCTAGGCTACAGAATGACTTCCAGAAAAGTCTGGGCTATAGAGTGAGGGCCTTTCTTAACAAACAAAATCAAACAAATAAACAAATTTACCTATAAAAAGTTAACCAATCAAATACTACATTTTCCTGGTTCTAAAAAAAAAATAAGTAAATCTATGTTGTAATTCTGATAAAATTGAACACACAGGTTCTGGAGTCTGTGTAGTTTTGTTATTTTCAACAACCTTATCTCTAATGAACAGCTTTTATTAGATATATTTATATTACTACCTTATTGGCTTGTGATGAGCGTTAGCTAGTCAGAGCTCTAGTGTGTTGCTAGAGTTTTCCTGCCTGGCCCACAGTCAGGACAAATCTCTCTCACCCGCCAGTCCCAAGCCGCTCAAACCTGATCAAGTAAACACAGAGACTTATATTGGTTACAAACTGTATGGCCGTGGTAGGCTTCTTGCTAACTGTTCTTACAGCTTAAATTAATCCATTTCTATTAATCTATACCTTGCCACATGGCTTGTGGCTTACCGGTACTTTACATCTTCCTTATCCTGATGGCGGCTGGTAGCGTCTCCCCCACCCAGCTTCCTGTTCTCTCAATTCTCCTCTCTGTTAGTCCCGCCTATACTTCCTGCCTGGCCACTGCCAATCAGTGATTTATTCATTGACCAATCAGCAACACATTTGACATACAGACCATCCCACAGCACTAGTGAACAGGAGAAAATAATGGAACATGTTCTCCAGATGCATGCCACCCCTAAAACTGGTGACAAATTCTGCATGAGGAAAAGAAAATTGACCCTTACTTAAGGGAAAGATAAATTATCAGCAAGAATATACCAAATACGGATGTCTAAGGAGCTTCGGGTTGATCATCTAAAAGGGCACGTCCTGAGCAAAGCTGTGACCCTGCAGCACTCAGATCCTCAGTGTGCATTTAGCGACAAGGGCCCTAGAAGACCCTGGACCCAGAATTAAGGTGAGGACTATGGGACCCTCTTCAGTGTGTGGGGTGCTCTGTGAGGATTGTGCGTGCTTCTGCTCATTCTCGTCTGAATAACGCCAACACTGTGGCAATGTGCTCTCCTTCTTTGCACACCACTGTGTCCTGGCATCACAGACAGCCTAGTTATTATAACATGTACAATTCTACTCATGGGTAGCCACCCAGTACCCTCCTCAAGCCACCATCTCGACACAGTGTCTCGTGTCCCTTGCTTCCAACTCTATGCCAAATACAAATGGCTTTCCAGATTACTTGTTTTGATTTCAAGTCAAAGGACCCATGAAGGTTAATCTTGATTGTCAACTTGGCTGGATTTTGAGTGACTTAGGAGACATGGTTGCTGGTCCGTTTATTAGACCAGTCCACGATAGCTTTGACTGAACTGAGAAGACTCACCTGAAAGTGGGCATCACTTCTCTGTGGACTGGGGTTCCAGAATAAATAAAAATTAAAATGTAAGCTGAGCATCAGCATTTAGCTATCTTGGCGTCTTGACTGTGGCTGCAGTGTGACCAGCTGCCTTGTACCATGGCCACCATGCCTTCCTCACCCAGGATGCACTGTACTCTCCAAACTGGGAGCAAAAGTAAACTTCCTTCCTGAAGGTGCTTTTGCCAATGACTTTGCCATAAAGAGAAAAACAACTAATACAACTGTCTCTTAAGGAAATTATTAATGCTTATTAATTCACAAATGATCAGAATAAGTCCCAATAAGTTTAAGTACCTTGCCCAAGGTGACACTTGTGTTTATCAGGGTCAGTTATTATCTAGGTGAGCTGACCACCCTCCCAGACTCCTGACCACTATGGTATAGATCTATGCCATGCTGTAAAGAAGATGAACAAGTCACCTTCTGGGGACTCTTGGTTCCATAGACATCTCCAACTCTGTTACACAATGTGTCACTGTTACAGGTCTGATACTGGCTAATATTGTCCGTTAAGGGAGATAGACCCCCTTTGGCTTTTGGAGGTAGGGTCTTTTAGTTCATCATACCTGGTATAATTGTATTAACAGATTTCTGAGGGAGTACCAAGCTTAAGTTTGGAACGAAAAATGCTTTTAGTCTTCATTTTGAAGTACAGTTCATGACCAATTTCGTCCATGAAGCATGTAATTGGTCACATAGTTTGTTTTGCACATCTCCTAGCCTCTCTGAACTTTAAGCTTAGGCCAGCATCTCCAGTCCTTTAGTTCATCCCATGTTTATCAAATGCCTGTGATGAACTTTCACCAGCTCCACCCTCTAGAAATGGCAAAAAGTAAGGCTGAGGTCTCCGTTTTTCTTTTTTTTAATGCTGTGTGTGTGTGAGGGTGCACAGGTATGTACACATGTGTATGTGTGAGGGCCAGAGGAAAATCTCAGGAGTCATCTTCAGACACTTTGTCTATCTCCCCTAAGATAAGGTCTTTTTATGGGCTTGGACTGCACTGAGTGGCATTCTCCCATCCCTGCTTCCCTGGAGCTGGGGTTACAACGTGCATCACTGTGCATTTTTACTTGAGTTCTGGGAATCAAATGTGTGTCCTTATGCTTGCAAGGCAAGCGCTCTATCTTCTCTGGTACCAGAGATCTGTGTTTTCACGGGGAAAACATTCTATGAGGGAAGCACAAGACCAATTTATGCTCAAAGGTGATTCCTACAACTGTGAGGAAGGAATTAGCCCAGGAAAAGGAGGTGGAGATGTCCTAGGAGATGACAGATATGATGGTCATGAAAGGCCTCTGCAGGCTTCCAGGGAATATGATGTTTTATCTAAGATCTGAGAGAGCAGAGGGACTCACAGAAGAAATACCACTACAAGTGTGCATAGGCAGGAGGGAGTTCTGAACATGGGGAGGAGGGAAGAAAGGTTGTTTAGAGGAACAATCCAGACGGAGGACACTTTATAGTGAGGTGGGACAGACAGCCAGGATGACATCAACTGAGCCTTGTAGCTATGCAAACCGTGTATGCCTTCGAATGTTATTTAAATCACAGCAGGAGTCTGTCTTACAAAACCAATGACTTGACCTTCCCTGCCAGCGTGCGGCCATTTCTTCTGATTAAAAATGTTAAAGTACACAGGCCCATGTGTACTTTATGTGGTGATTGACAGATAGTTTCCTAAGGGAGCTTCCCCCTATCATCCCACATAGATGGCATCCGGTCTTGAACTCCTTGGGGGAACTATTGCATTTTCAGGGTAATCTTCCACCTGGAAAGAATATAATGAAATAAATAAATAATAAAATAAAATATAATAAAATGTGCCCTTAGTTCAGAAATGCAGCCCCTCCCTTCACATGTAGCCTGTGTCGCCTTCCAAACACTAACGGGCCACTAGGGCCTAAGGCAATTGCTGTCACACAGGGTCTGCGTGAGGTGAGTTTCTAGAACAGACCAGATGATCTCATCCTCCAGGACTGCCTGGTTAGCCTTTACAAAGCTGAGACATTGTCTCCAAGTATCCTGGGTCTTCATGTATGCAGTCCCTTCCCCAAAGACAGGTCTAAGGAACCTGTATCAATCAGCTTCCTTCTCTGGTATGAATAGGGACCTACATTCCATAGCATTCTCACTGTCACTGATGGGTGGCTCCAGTAGGTGGCAAGTCCTCCATGCTCGGTGGACAGAAGTAGAGTGAGACAGACCCAATTTTCAAGTTGAGGAAACCAGCCCTTAGCCCAGGCAGATCTGCAGTCAGTCCCTCCACCTCTCTAGGTCCCCTTATCTAAGGATGGCCATTGTCCAGGAGGCAGAAGGCAGCCACATCTGTTTTCTAGATGCATGGGCCGCTGGTCAGCACCCTGGGCACAGTGCATTCTCAACAGTCTTCTGAGTGGAGGATAGTGTAGAGACCTGGGGAAGCCAGTTTCTTGAGATAGAGAAGAACTGAAGGATCATCCCAAGCTCTTCTCTCACACTGTGATGAGTTGTCCTCATCCATAGCACACCCAGACCTGTGGTCTCTTCCTATAGTTATTCATCCATGCTGCCCTCTGTCTCTCTCTGCTCCCTGGCTGCTAGCCACCACCACAGCCATCTCCTTCTGCCTTTCTGAAGAGCAGATCCTGCCTCATTATCAGAACCTCTGTGTTCATTGGCCTGTCTGCTTTCAGAGGGAGGTGACTACAGATGGATTATGCTCATGGTGGTGTCCCCAACACCAAGAACAGTGCTTGAGTACAAGTGTCTAAGTGGATGAAGATTGGATTGTTCCTATTGCTGCTTCCTTCTGAAGGGTCTTTACCGTGATCTGAATACTTGTGTTCTCCATGGTTTTTATGTTAGCAAAACTCCCAGTGTGCTGCTCTTATGAGCTAAAGTTTCTCTCTCTCCCTCTCTCTCTCTCTCTCTCTCTCTCTCTCTCTCTCTCTCTCTCTCTCTCTCTCTCTGTGTGTGTGTGTGTGTGTGTGTGTGTAAGTGTGTGTAAGTGATATGGGCGGAACCTCACAACTGAGTTGGGTCCCAGAGAACTGCCCTGCCTGGCCCACCTTTCAGGAGCAAACCTTCACAAGATACTAAACTTACTGCCAATTCCTTATTCTTAGACCCCCAGCACCAGTCTGTGAGGAATATATTTCCTACCCATCCAGTTTGTGGCATTCTGTCACATGACTTTTTAAAGCATGACCGTAGACAAGAATCTGGGACCCCCAAGGGGAGTTGATGATGGCCCAGTCTGTCTATGGTGCCACCTGATCTGAATGACAGAGACAGTGATGCCTAAACTAGATGGTCAGGATTAAGATATCGTTCAACAAGTTATAAAAGGCAGATCACAGTGTTTCATGGTACTTTTTACTTTTGATTCAGTATATTTTTCTGACACCCCTCCTCCAGCATCTGTCAGTAGACCCTCAGGGAGGGGTAGGGTTTCAGCCACCCACCCACCCCCGCCCCCGCAACTTTCCAGGATGAAATGCTGACCTGCCCAGTCTTACACAAGGCTTGTGCTAGGACCCACAGCTGCAGCGAGTTCATGAATGCAACTATTGCTTTGTTCATAAGAGGCCTTTGCAGAGTACATCCCCCTGTTCTCCAGTTTTTACATTATTTTTCTGCCTCTTTTCTATGGCCTAGAACCATTTTCTTCATAAAAATTTCTAAGCTATATCACCCAGCCCCAACTTATCAGAGGGTGGAAGACTACATACAGTATATCTGTTTTCCAAATGGTTAGTGTTCAGAAGTTCAATAGTGAGATAGTTGCATGGTGATTGTAGGCTTGGGAGTCTAAGTTCTGCACCACACTAGGGATACACTGCAGCACCACACATGGACAAAGACGACTTCTAAAATCTCCAGGTTGCATTTCCTTAGTTGTGATGCCTTGTATCTTAGAAACTGGGTGCTTTTTTTTCTTTTGATTTTCTTTAGGAAAAAACCATGAATTAAACATTAATTGGCTACCGAAGTCTCAAGATTGTATTTTGGAGGTAAGAGCTGCGAGGTAGATTGCTGGCTTTTCATTGATTACCCCCATGGAAAAGTGACTTGTTGATAGATTGCGATTCTATTGTGAGTAATAGTTATATTCATGGCTTTTGAAGAATGAGGCAGAAAAATAGTTATTTTCATGGCCTTTGAAGAATGAGGAGACATATACTCCTGCGGGGCTGTGATGTGTCACATGGACTAGCATGCCAATCTTCTTTTTCCTTACAAATGCAAGTCTCTAGTTCTTAGTTATTAGGTTGGAATATGCATGTCCTGAAAATTAGACCACCCAGCGGCAGTGGCTGATTGTCATTTCCTTTTCTTGAAATACATGGTTTCATTTTCTTTTCTCCACGAGCAAAGTTTTCTGTCCCTGCCCTTGGTCAACATAATTTTCTTTGTCCTTATTCAGTTATCTTGTGAAACACTTCCCTGAATGTTGAATAGCACAGACTGAGTAATATCCACAGAAAAGTAAGTTCTTTTGATTTTTTTTTTTTTTTTTTTTGGTCCATGGCACGGGGGAAGAAATCTTTAGGAGCTGTCTATACTGTAAGTATTTAGACAAGATCATATTTATCATCTTGTAATCATTTTTATCCATCACTTTTTAGGAGCCTGCAATAAAACAAAAATAGCAATGAGAATCTGTTATTCTAGAAACATCCATTCCATCTCATAGTGTTCTTATCTTTAGGTGAAATTTATTGCCTCTATTGATCCAACATTGAGATTGAATAAACACCTTTACCATCCTGGGTCATGTCTGAGATTAATTACAAAGGCAATATCCCATTTAAACATTCCTATTTGCTATGTTAAGAATAATCACACAGTTGTTTTTGTTGAGCATATGAAAGTATATAATATTATGTTACCTGGTGTATGTGTAGGAGGTACACTCTAAGGCCAGCAGGATCCTGCCTCTTTCTGAGTGTTGAGGTCACTGCCAAGGACCTGTTGAGAATTCCTGGAAAGAAGCTGTTGTCTACAGATATTGACTGACAACTGCAGTAATGTAGAGAGGTTGAAGTGTTGCAATTCTAGCGGCTAATTACCTTATCACAGGCTAGCTTTAGCCCCCTGGACATCAATTCCTTATCCACCCCAGCGCCAGAACTAACATCCTGTGACTAATAGATAAAATCATTTTATAATCTATTAACTTACCCAGCAAATAGCTTCCACCAACTTCACAGCTAAGAATGTGATCAGATGGCATCTGAGGACTATAGCAAAGCTTCCCTCATCTTGGTATACCTGCCTCTCTGATGTACCCAGCAACTGTATTTTAAACTTCCCTTGATTAGATTTAAGACTTTCTTTGTTCTGTAGAACTATATAACTTCATGAGCTTCCTTCCACATTGGAACATGGAATTTAGGGTAACCTAAATATAAGTTCCCAAGCCACGGTTACTCAAATTTAGCTGGAGAAGCATTAAACTATCCCTTATTCATTTTGATGTGAGAGTCGTGCTCTTTGTGTCCACACATCTGTATCTGTGGGCCCAGAACCAGCAGCTGGAGGCCCCTGTGGGCTGGCTGTGCACTATCCACGCCCCCCACCTTGGGATATGGACAAGGCTTTTGCACCTGCACTGTCTCTGGCTTTCACATGGCTACATTTCAGATTCTGCCTACTCTCAGTTTTGTAGATATCAGCAACATCAGCACCTATGCATCCAGTCAAACAGAAGCAGGTGAACACAGGCTGAGGGAACTACTAGACAGGCAGGCAGTGGTACACGTGGTATGCAGGAATAGAGTCTTGCGATTGGTTGTTGGGAGCATGAAAATCCAAGATCACTTAATGCAGGGGCTTTGATCTTAGCCAAATCCACAGAGACGGCTAAAGTCTCATGGAACCATGACAGGGATTTCCTAACCCAAATGCAAATAAATGTTTAACTTTCAACTCCAGCTTAGGCCCCAAGGCTCTGTGAGTACATTGAAAGAGCAATCTCCCTTGCAAATTGGAAAATAGTAATTTAAAAAGAATATCCCAATGAATGTGTGGAAACTCGAATGGAGAGACATGTTAAGTAGAGAGATATTATCTTGAGGTCTTATTAGAATTTAGGCATGATTTCTCAAATAATAAATTACTTATTTTAAATAAAAGCTGTCTCTTTGCATGTTTCTAATACTGTCACTAAAAGACCAAATGCTATAGTTATTTATTTATCCATTTAAAGTACTAGTCATTGAACCTGTGTGCCTCAACACATGCATACTTATCAAGCACTTTTCACGGAGCTGTAGCCCTGGCCCCTATTATCTTTTTTCTTTAAGTGATGGATGTTCATAAAATTCAATGTGACACTCAATGAATATAGAATTTTCCAACATGAATGTGTGTGAATCGCTTCTCTGCTCATATTTTGGTGATGGAACTGGTGCCTTGTTTTCAACCGTGTGTGCTTCTTGATGTGGTTACAGATGCCCACATCATTTTTCTACTAATATTATCAAACTTGGGGGGCACAACCTGCACCCCAAGTCAGGTCTGGCCACTCTTCCTCAAGAAAACAATTTAAAGAGTCAAATACAAATTACAAAAGATTTATTCAATGTTGCCACATTGAGAAGAGGGACAAAGAGTCCAGCAAATCCCTCAAGTCTGTCTTTGGGACCAAAGTTTAAATAAAGGGCCAGGGAATGTGCACAACTAAGCTGTCCTGGTGAAGGTGTGGTCCTGCCCACCACTGCCCACCATTGTTCGGGCTTCATCCTCATCCTGTAAAGTGTTCTGCCAAACTCTTAGAACCAGGTGGATTCTCTTTCAGATACACAAGCTGGTGCCCTTTTCTCCTCTTAGCATGAGATTCCTGAGGAAATTTCCATTTCTTTGGAGTCCACTGTTTCAACAATCTGATAGATTGAGAGAGAGGAGTGTCTTTTTAGAATATCTTCATTTCTGCCAGGCCATCTACACTGAGGTCCTAGCATTCCTCTGTGGTCTACTCTTGAGTTACAAGGCTATATGCAATTATTAGGTACAGAGATTTACTTCAGAAACTGAGTCCAGCATACCTATGGACAAGGCAAAGCGATGTTCTGGAATTTCTTTGCAAAGTTGTGTTTCAAGCATAGACCTTCATCTAAACCCCACCTCCTTTCCTGGGGCTGCCCACAGATGCACTGTCAGGGACTCTGGGTCAGTCTGAGGATCTGCAGCTGTCAGCATCACCAGATGTTAATCCCAAAGATGGGAGGAGAAAGACCAACCCAAATCATCATGACCATTAAAGCAAGCAATTCATTAAATAAAGCTTTTTTATTCATGTACACTGCTGCCTCTCCCTAAAGTGGGGTTCGAGAGGTCAGCATTGGATGTGAGGAAGACAAGGCTTTTATAGCTCAGGGGTAGGGGATTTCCAAATGGAGGATTTGGAAGGCAAAATAGGGAGGGTTATAGGAGCAGGGCAAGCAAGTTAGTCTTAATGTCCTCTTGAAACAAAGACATGGTTGTGAGGTGGGCATAACAAGGTAGTCATAGTCATAGCAAGGTAGTCATAAGTGGTCATATAACCTTTTGAAACAAAGGTAGGGTTGCAAGATGGTTATGAACAACTTTTTGAAACAAAGACTGTCAATCCTGGAATAGGCAGTGCAGAACCATTTGTAGTTAAGGTTACAGGTGGGACATAGCCTGTAAGATGAACAGCTAAACGGTCTTATAAAAAAAAAAGCCCGGAGCCAGATATTGGAGTGAAAGCCAAGAGATCAGAGGAATAGGAAAAGCCACAACCAACCTCACCTCACCAACTCCTCAGCCTCCAAAGAGACCTACTTCCTATGTACCCACACCTATATGCCTTTCTGTCCCTGCCATCTCACTTCCTCTCTCTGCCCAGCTGCATCACTTCCTCTTTCTGTCCAGCACTGTCACTTCCTGTCTGTCTGTACAGATCTCCAGACCTTCGTGGTTAACTAGTGTTGCAATTTAAAGGTGTGAGACACCACACCTGGCTCTGTTCCCAGTGTGGCCTTGAACTTACAGAGATCTGGATGAATTTCTGCCTCCCAAATGCTAGGATTAAGGGTGTGTGCTACCATTGCCCAACTTCTATGTTTAATATAGTGGCTAAATTTTTCCTCTAATCTCCAGACAAGCTTTATTTATTAGGGTGCACAATATATTGGGGGACACAATATATCACCACAATAGCCCAATCCTTGAGAGACAGGTTTAATCATAAACAGAAATGAACCTAGTTTGTCTTTACTACAAGATGGCTTTTAAGCCCAAGATGAAGGCTGACTGGTTCTGCTCCAGGCCCTGCATGAGACCTTCAGAGTCAGAAGTGCCTCTTCCAGCAAACCCTCCTGAGTCCAAAGAAAGACTGAGCCCAGTTAGAATTGAACAGACTTTAGTCAAAGAAAGGAAAGGTTTTAGAAACAGGGAGCATCCCAGAGGGAAGATGGTTTGGTATGCAGCAAGGAAGCCCATTCTGCACCTGCAGTACAGGAAATGACATGCAGAGATTGGCTGGTGGGTGCAGCACCAGGCTTACCTTATTTGGACATGATTTTGGAGTCTGTGGGTTGGGAATGGCTGAGGGATGGGCTGTTCTGACTGGCTGATGTTCAGTTGCTTGGTTACCAGTGTATTCAGGTGACAGCTGCCTATACAGCAAGCTAGGTTGCAGTTCAGAATACCCAGAGGCCACTTGGAGAGAAACATTCAGCAGTCAAGTATGGAGGCCTGTTTAGGACAAATGCATTTTCATTTAATAAGTGATTTTTTGCAATTGAAGAAGCAGGAGCTCTGGGCTAATATGTCTCTGACCTTCAGCCTGATCACAGGGATTGATGTGTCCCAGTGCATCCTGCTCCCATGCAGCGCTGTCACTCTCATTCAGCTGTGCTTCCAGGCCATTTCATTTCATCAGCTGATAATGCTAAGAGGTGCTGGAAGTGTTTTCCCTTCTGAAACAGCCCACATCTCTCACTATACTATAGATGAGCTAAAAACAGGGTCACAACACAGCTCAACAGACTTGTTACACTGTGGAAAGTTTCTCTCTGACTCCTGTTATCCTGACCTGGTTCTGATGGGCTCCAATGCCTCTTATCACCTCCCTAATCACTTGTATTCTCACCACTGTGGTTCATCAGACTCTGCAGGATGGATATTCAACAATTCTGGCCCCATGGGTCCTGACTCTAGTGTTTCTTTTGGTCTTTGGTCCCGAGAACTTGGGCAATGGGCAGAGCTCCTGGGGAGTATCCAGTGATCTGCTGTAGGTAGAGCCTTTTACTCCCACTCAGCGATGAACATGGAAGTGCCCTCCCCAACCCACACTTTGCCACAGGGCATCCTCTGCTCTACTTCTATCTTGTGCTTCTTTCTGGTTGCATAGGTAGGTGTGTGCCTTTCCTGGAGCCTCAAGTCTGCTGCTGCTCACACTTCTGAGCCCTTGTGGTTCTCATGGTTGCAACTCAAACTTTGAGCTAATTTCAAGGTACCCTTCATCTCCCTCTTTCAGTTTCTGCATGTTATCAATTTATTTGTATATTTGTATTTTTAAATATCACAAGCTCCCATCAGAATATTGTAAAAATGTTATTTTGCACATATCTCTCACTGACTCTTTCTGTCTGTCTGTCTGTCTGTCTCTCTCTCTCTCTCTCTCTCTCTCTCTCTCTCTCTCTCTCTCTCTCTCTCTCTCTCTCTCTCTCTCTCTGTGTGTGTATGACACAAAGTTATTCTCAGTTGCTCCAGGAGTGACTGTGGGTACCAGGCTATAGCAGAGACAAAGAGGACACTTCATACAAGGCTGAGATTTACACTCTGCTTCAGTCTTTCACACGATTTCTACTTTGACAGCTTAGCATCTGACTTTCCTGCCAGTAGGGAGACACCTTTTGGGAGTCATTTCTCTCCTGTTACCAATGAATTGCAGGGATCAAACTCGGGTCCTGCGGCTTAATGGCAAGCACCTCTTATCTGCTAATCCAGCTCCTTGGCCCCATTCTCACGATTTTAACATAGTCACGAGAAATAGTCCATCTTATATTTATTGCTATTATCTGACATCACTGTGTATGCAGAAAAAAGAACTGTTTTGTGAATGTGTTACTTTCTGCAGTTTTATTAGAACTCCATCCCCATCCCAAATACAGTATACTCGATGTGAGGCTGCTTCACCTGGGTTTGTTTAAATCCTGGGCTTTAGGACCCTAATCCTAAGCCATAGAATGATTTCTCTGAAGTAATCACCTTGTGGTTCCACCATATTTCACTCTTTGCTAATCTCACCAACATATGGGGTGAGGGAATTAAAAAATAAGCAGATCAAATAAATTGCATTTTACAGTATCCTTAGGCCATGATCTTTTATTCTAGATGTGGATTTGAATGAGTTACTTGTTTGTTTAAGGAGGAAACAAAATGTGTCTTCCTAATAGGAAGGTGTTGGAAGGAGAATCAGAATGGATTAACACTGGCTGTGAGTGACCCCATTTGAGATGTTTCCCTGTGAACCTTGGCATACCCTGGGAAGATTGGGTACCTCCTGTACTCCCTACAGGCAGGAAAGTCAGACTCCAGGCTGTTGAGGAGACATCATTGTGTGGAAGCTTGTAGCAGTGTGTAAATCAGGCCTTCCTGGCACTGTCCTCCTGCCTCTGCCTTAGCTTTGATCCCTGCATTCACTTGTTTCTGGAACAACTGAGAATAATTCTGTAGCTTGATATTAGGAATGAGGAAGGTAAGTTTGGGGTAGAACTCAGCTTCCCATGAGCTAGCCGATTGAACTTGGGTGTGCTGTTTTCTTGGGCCTTTTAGAAAATAAGGATGAAATGTTCACCTCCTGGGATACTTGGGAGATTCCAAAAGAACCAGCAAAGACTTTGAGCCCATAGCCTGACACCTAGCTTATCACAGCTTTCAGTGGTACTGGCAGACGGTGGCCTCTGAAGGTCTGGACTGAACATGAGGTTTCCTACCATCACCCTGGAGGTGGAGGACAAGAGGGTCCAAGGACCCAGAGAACCCAGAGGACCCAGAGAACTCAGAGGACCCAGAAGATCCAGAAGACCCAGAGGACCCAGAAGACCTAGAGGACCCAGAGGACCCAGAGGACCCAGAGGACCCAGAAGACCCAGAGGACCCGGAAGACCCAGAGGACCCAGAGGACCCAGAGGACCCAGAGGACCCAGAGGACCCAGAGGACCCAGAAGATCCAGAGGACCCAGAGGACCAGGAGGACCATAAGGACCCCATGCTTCCCTCTTTCCCCATGACTTTTCTTTTCCTCTGTTCCTGTTTTCACTCATGTCCTGTCAAACTTGCTGGCATTTCCATCACCTTTCCAGCTTCCTAAATTTAATATCCAGTGACTTAGTTTCCCATCCTTCCTTATGGATATGATTTCAAACTGTACATTTCTTTCCATTCCACAAGCGAGGCAGCCCTCAGTGGGATTCTTGCACAAATATTTTGCCTTTTTCTTTTTTGAACCACTGCACTTTAATAGGGTTCCTTCTGTGACCATGGATGAGGGGTTAGTTACTTGAGCAAGAACAACTTGTCAGTGACTATGCCACTGAGGAACTGACTGCCCCTCTCCAAGCAACCAGTAACTGCTTCTCTTCAGGGAGGGGTGGGGCCTCATGCGCTCCACCCCTATCCACTATGGGTTGTTGACCAGCCTAATCCTGTGTGGATCTTATGCAGATGGCCACAGTGCTGCTGTTCAAGAGTGCAATAGTGTCAAGAAGACAAAGTTTACCACACTACTCCCATCCTCTGGATTTTCTTCTTTAATGTTTCCTGAGCATTGGGGAGGGTGACATAGATCTCAAGTAATAAATTATTATGATAAATAAATAAATAAATAAATATGACAAGAACATGGGAGGGGGACTTTTGAGGAAGAAGGAGTTTAGTGTGAGTGAAAGAGAGGATAATAGGCCAGGGAATATGATCAAAGTAATATATATATATATATATATATATATATATATATATATATATATATATATAAAGTAATATATATATTCTCTCATACACAAACACACACACACACACACACACACACACACACACACACACACACCAGTACACATGAGAGAATAAATAAACGAAATGCTGTTGATCTTCTGTAGGTCATGTATGTACATCTGCATTCATGTGGATTTCTGCTGCAGTCAGTGCTCTATGTTGGATTCCTCCCTCACTTCCCTGTCATTCTTTTGGGGGAATTGCTGGAGTTCTCATTTGAATAGTCCCTAATCATCTTCTTGAGTCTAAGGACTGTCAAGGGGGTACCTGACTCACAAAACTTAAAGCTAGTGACCTCAGTAATGAGCACAGAGTTTAACAGTTTCTAAATCCTAAACTTTTCTTTGAAAGCTTTATTTTTATTTTTAATTATGTGTATATGTGTGTACATGTGTGTGTTTGTGTGTATATGCATATATGAATGCAGGCATCCTCAGAAGCCAGACAACGGCTTCGGAGTCCCTGACCATCCAGTGTGGGCACTGGGAACCAAACTCTGATGACGACTGAGCCCTCTCTCTAGCCTCCTCAATTCAGAACTTCTTTTCCAACTTTCAAAGTTTTGACTAGAATTTTAATATTTCTTTCTTTTTGCATGCTCATAATATTTTTAATACACGTTTAAGGAGTTGGGTATGCTAATTGCCCTGAGTTGAGCATTACATATTGAGTAGATATAGTGAATTATCACATTGTACCCATGTATATGTATAATTAAAATAATACTTAATAAGAATAATGCCCTTATTGGCCCTTTTAAAAGCTAAATTAAAGTTGGTAGAGCCAGGGTTACTGAGGATGCCTGCATTCATATATGCATATACACACAAACACACACATGTACACATGGTGTTCCTCTCTTTACCATCTCACCTGTGAGGTGAGCTGAATCATCCGGGTCCAGTGTGACTTGGTCCTAATTAGCTCAGCACCACTGTAGGGCAGCCTTCACACAGGGTAGCTAAGAGTAGGTTCCCGTATGTTACTCACTTTCTTCTCCAGTTCTTTCTGTGAGGACTGAGAAGCCTTTTTGTGTCTGGCGGTCTCTTGTTCTGCTTTGTGAGTGGTAATATAGCTTTGTATGGAAAAATATTGACTTTTGTTTTGTTTTGGTTTGGTTTTTTTTGAGTATACTACCCGACTTTGTTCAGAATCTAATTTTTGTTGCATACAGCCAAGATGTGGATTAAAAAAAAAATCTGGGCCAGGCGGTGGTGGCGCACGCCTTTAATCCCAGCACTCGGGAGGCAGAGCCAGGCGGATCTCTGTGAGTTCGAGGCCAGCCTGGGCTACCAAGTGAGTTCCAGGAAAAGGCACAAAGCTACACAGAGAAACCCTGTCTCGAAAAACCAAAAAAAAAAAAAAAATTCTGCTAGGTCTGTACAATTTCTAGAATCTGAGAGTCCAGCTATTTATCAATTCTGGGCATTTCTTCCAGGTTTCACCTCTTTAAATAATCTCTCTCTCACTGTCTTCTTCCAAGCTTCAGTCAGTAAATATTGAAGCATATTCCCTCTTTCCCTCTTTCTCTCTCTCTTCCTGCCTCCCTCCCTCCCTCTTTCCTACACTCTCCTTTCCATTCTTTGATAAGAGAAAACGACTAATGGGATTTTTCATTGCTTTGATTCTTTCTAATTACTCATCAGTTTGGGGATTTTATTCATATACATTGGTAGCTTTTGAGTTTTCTCTTTTTAAAAATTGTCTGGCTTTTGTCTGAGTTATATCTGGAATCTCTTCCTTTTCAATTTTTAGGAGGCTGGTATATATTCTAAGTAGTATATTTTGATGATTTCAGGCATTGCAAATACCTTATTCTATTACATAAATATGTGAACTTTGTGCATGGTCTCATTGACTAAGCAAGTTGGCCTTGATCTCACTACGTAGTTCAAGCTGGACTTGAATCTAGGGAGATCGTCTTGCCTCAACTTCCCAAGTGTTCTGACTTTAGGTGTGTGCCACCATCTCATAGTTTTTCTGAAGCGAATTTTGACCTGCAGTTATTTAAGTACAAATGATTAATTTTTCAGTTAAATGTATTTTGTCATTTGTCTGTACTTAGAGCAATGCCTCCCAAAAAGCACTGTGGAGAGTGTTTCAGTTCTTACTTCTTCCAATGAGATTTCCCTCCACCACCAGTACATAGTCCCTTTCTCATGTGTCTACATGGATTGCTTTGGTCCATCTGCCTTATAAATAGAATCAAGTTGTGTGTGTATTCTTTGGCTTCTTGTCCTCAAGATATTACCACCGAAAATTACATGTGTTGTTGGTTTCAGAAATAATTTTTCCTTTATTCCACATACACCCCTATCCTTTGGTTCCCAGACTTTTGAGCACTTTCCAATGTTTGATTAATATGAGAAAGGTTAGCAGGAATATTATTATAGAAGTCTTTTCATGAACATATGTTAGCATTTCTCTTGGGTAAATACTAGACTGAAATTGCATGTTTAACTTCATAAGAAAAATCAAAATGTACAATTTAAACTCTTGCCAGAAATGCATGATTGTTTGTAGTGTTCCATTTTCTCTCCAAATTTTAACATTGACAGTAATTTTAATTTTAGCTATCATAGTGTATATGACTTATTATTTTTAATTATTGGTACACTCACAACCTGATGAGTCCTTTTAGTATTGCTTGTATATATATGAGTTTAAGGGTGTGTGTGTGTGTGTGTGTGTGTGTGTGTGTGTGTGTGTGTGTATGTGTACATTTATATTTTTTCCCAAGAGCTGAGGGTTGGACAGAAAAGCTGAGCTGAATCTTTTGAGGTACACCACACTGGGCTACAGGACTGAGGCTGAGGTAGTGAACTAAGACCAAAAACATTCCATCCTCCACCCACCCCCATCCAGGTACAGAGAGCTAAGAACAGGCCTAGAGAGAGACTCAAAGGGCCGCAGGCTGCACAGTGGGAAGAGATCTCCACAGTTCACAAAGCTAGTGGCTGGCATGGGAAGCACAAAGAGACCCCCAGAATCTGGCCAGGCTTCAGATCCTGAGGCATCTGCAGGCACAGTTCTGACCCCATCCTCACAAAGGATGGTACTGTGGGCCACTGGATCTAGCTGAAGGTCTTAGCTCTCCAGGAGCTTCTGGCCAGGCCCAAAGACAAGTGCTACATGCTTAACTGCCAGCCCTGTGCCAGTGGGAAAGGGGTGTGCCCACCTCAAGAGGCAAGCATTCTTTCTAGAGTCCTAAACAATGTTCAAAGTTTAAGAAAAAAAAAGGCATCATATCCTCAAAGAGCTGAGACACTCAGACAGGCCTTTAAAGGAGAACAGAGTGAGCACAACCACTTCGCTGCCGAGGCTTTGCTGTCCGGTCTCCCTTTCCCCTTCCCCCTTTACAATTTTAAGGAAATTTCTTTATTATAAACTATGGTGATTTAAGAAAAAGCAAATAAGTCAATCTGGGGTAATCTGAACTGTCCTGTTTGAGGACACTTAAAAAATACAGACAAGAAAATGGAATGATTCATGATTCTTTCACACAGACATGCTGGGTCAGATAGATGTTCTGGGCAGTGGACCAGTCTGTGTCTACTTGAAGGACCTTGTAGATAGAGTTTTCCTACCTGGCCCACAGTCAGGACAAATCTCTACCACCTGCCAGTCCCACAGCCACTCAGACCCAACCAAGTAAACACAGAGACTTATATTGCTTACAAACTGTATGGCCATGCCAGGCTTCTTGCTAACTGTTCTTATATCTTAAATTAATCCATTTCTATAAATCTATACCTTGCCACGTGGCTCGTGGATTACTGGTATCTTCACATGCTGCTTGTCATGGTGGTGGCTGGCAGTGTCTCCCTCCGCCTTCCTGTTCTCTCAGTTCTCCTCTCTGTTAGTCCCGCCTATACTTCCTGCCTTGCCACTAGCCAATCAGTGTTTTATTTATTGACCAATCAGAGCAATTTGACATACAGACCATCCCACAGCAGGACCTTTCTGCTGCTCAGGACTCATCCTTCTTCAAAGCTTCCAACAATCAGGGAGATAGCAGCTCTCTAGGGCTAGGCATCAGCTGTTGATGGTGTTGTCTGGGTTCATCAGCCATCACCCGGTCCAGAGACACTGTGACCTGTTGCTGTCCTGCTGTGGACAAATGTGGCCTCTCTTAGGGTTTCAGAGGAGCTGCTGCTTCCAAGGGGACTCTTTGTTCAAGCTCTTCGAGCAGACTCCCAGACTATGCTCAAGTCCCTGCCAATTGCTTAAGAAAAGTCCCTGGAACAGATTGGGACATCCAATGGCAAAAGGTACTATTTCTCATAGCAGATTAGGATTCACTTTTTTGTTTTTCTAATCTTCCATATTTTCGAAGTTTTTTTTTTTAATATAAATGTAAGCAGTCATCCACAACCTGAAACCTGAAATATGAAATACTAAAATCTTCACAAATGAAGACTGGAGCACTGACTCAGAGGGTGCAGCACATGCCTCGCAAGCGTGAGGACCAGAGTTCAGATCCTTAGCACCCATGTAAATAAATGTATGATAGGCACGGTGGCCTACCCATAACCTCTGTGCTGAGAAGGAGGAGACGGGATTCCTAAGGCAAGCTGGATAGTTGGACTAGCTGAGTCAGTGAGTTCTGGGTTCACAGAAAGGAACAAACCTCTAAAAGGATGAATTGTAATTTTTATTTGAATGAGTCTTCATTCAAGACAGAGTTTCTCTGTGTAGTTTTGCACCTTTCCTGGAACTCGCTTTGTAGACCAGGCTGGCCTCGAACTCACAGAGATCTGCCTGCCTCTGCCTCCCGAGTGCTGGGATTAAAGGCATGCGCCACCACCACCCAGCTTGTAGTAATTTTTGATGCCAAGAATCAGCCCAAGTTTGGGATGGTACACAGTAACAAGGCCCACAGATGCTGGCTCTGCAGAGCTTGTGTACCTTGGGGGAGGTAGAGGAGGTGCTTAATGAACAAGAACGTGGTAAAGAGGATAGAAGCTTTCTGGAAGGATGGATCAGTGACCAAAGTGCCTGCTGCACAGCATGAGGATCTGAGTTCAGATCCTCAGCATCACATAAAAATGCCAATTGTGGTTGTAAGCCTGTTAACCCTCGCATGGGTTTCAGGGGGGAGGGAGTAGAGCGCATGGAGACAGACAGATCCCCAGAGCTCAATGGCCAGTGAGTCTAGTCAGTTGGTGAGCAGAGAGTTCAGTGAAACAGCCTGTTTAAAAAAAAAAAAAGGTGGAGCGTGAAAGACAGCTGACCATCCCCCTCCCCCTGTACCACTAACAAAAAGCAGTAAACAAGGAATAAGCTTAGTGTATATAGTATATAGATTATAGTACATAGTGTATAACGTTTAGTGTATAGTGAATAGTACATAGTGTATAGTATAAAGCATATAATATGTAGTACAGTGTATATTATATAGTACATAGCATATAGGACATTATATAGTGTATTGTGGGTACATAGTATATAGTATAGTATATAGTGTATCTTTTACAAGATATAGTATATAGCTTAGAGTATCATGACAAGATGAGACAAATACTACATTTCTGTGGAGCCTTTTTGGTATGGTGGGGCTAACAGTGTCTGACTCTCTTCTGTCTCCTCTGAGCCATGACATCTCTTGTCCAATTGCCTCTAATGGCTGCTAAACTGTCCAGATGTGTGTCTCAGTAGCCACTTCAGTCTCCCAGTCCTACATGCCCAGCACCATGGAGCACCAGAGCATGTATGACTAAGAGGGAACACATCGTGGAAGGCTGTGCTCATGACCCCCTCCGTGTGTCCTCACACTGTCCTCTTACCTAGAGAAACCATCCCAAAGGCACAGGGTGGATGTGTGAGGGAGGAGCAGAACTCTGCTGTTCCACCCACTCCTACTTCTTTGACCTCCAGCTTCCAGGGCCACCCCTTGAATACAAGTGAGCTAACTAGATGTGCATGGAACATCCTGGTGGCATATCCCTTTGTCTTAGTGCCAAGGTGTCACTTATCCTAATCATGTATTTGAAATAATCATTTATTTGTGTATATCACACATTATGGATTGAATGTGATTTCATTCATTTTTAAGGCAAGACATAAAACAGCCTGAAATCCAGCACCTGTGGTAGGACATCAGAGTCTTTGTCCTTGCCAGGTTCCATCGCCATCTCAGAATGAAAGGAGGCCCTCAGGGTGCCCTGCCTCTCTGTGCTACTCTCTTCCTTTCTCACCCCCCTCCCCTGCTGACCGATCTCTGGTTCAAATAGCTATATTCAAGTTTAGTGCATGGCCCTTCAGGAGAAAATTCTGGAGGGATAGCGTTTCTGAATGTCTTGATGGCAGTGGGGAGCAATGGATTCTGGGAGTAGCTTGGTCATTCCGACCTGTAATTCTGCTTGGCAAGCCTTTCTCTTCCCAAGGCCATGTTTTCTGTTCTGTGCCATTTCCTCCTGTCATCCTTCCTCTTGCATTCCAATGCAGGGCTATGCATTTATCCCTCAAATAAGCTTTGAGAATCAAATGTTATTGTTTAATGTGAGAACTAGGAGATATCAAGAGCTCAATGACACTTCATCAGTGAGAGGAGAGACTTCATGAGCAGATAAACTGGGGATGAAACCCCAACTGCTATGAATCAAGGTGAGTGTTTGGCCACTGGACAGCTTCTCTGAAGTCCAGTTTTCTCATTCTAGAATGATGCAATGTTGTGTGCAAGAATACATGTGGCCATGCACAACATCACATACAAACCAAGGGAGAGAAGGAAGACAAGAGCGAGACCACCTGGGGTGATCTAATGAAATAATAGCAGTTATTCACAATATTCTCAAGCCACATTTATTCTGTTAGCAAATACTCTGAGGTTACCCTTTGCATCCTGAAATGTATAAATAGTATTACTTCTCCTGACTTCCCCTGCCCACTACTCAGCTCCAGGACCCAGGTAACCACCTCGGAGGCCTGAGAAGCAAGTGACTTCTTCTCTAAGTCAGAATTAAAATGAACAGCTTACACAGGACCTGGACTCATGGCAAATTTGGCTTATGTAAGAAAGCAACACAATCTCCTGTGTTTGTAAGTGAAACAGTGTCTTGGGGTCTTGACAAAGATTAGCAATGTTTTCACCCACCTGAACATCCACAGGATGTTAAATGTTAAGAAACTGGCAAGGTGTGGTATATCTTCAACTCTTGACTCTCCACACTCTGCAGCTCCCCTGTGGTCCCATCAGAATGCAAATACTAAGCCTCCATGTTTCTAGAGCACATGCCTAGGACTGTGCCATCTCATGGGTAGGAGCCACACAAGCAGACAATGATTGACTGCTTATCCCTTGTCAGGCTTCACGCCGTAGTTTGACTTTCTGTTCTTTTAGTCTTTTTGCTTTGAAACAGGGTCTCATGTAGACCAGGCTGGCCTAGAACTCATTATGTAGCCAAGGATGACCTTGGATTTCTGGTTCTCAGGCTTTTACCTCATAAATGCTAGGATGACATATGTGCACCTCCAGGCCTGGTTAATGCAGTACTGAGTGAGGGTCAAAGCCAGGGCTTCCTGCATGCTAGGCTGGCACTCTCTTAATTGAGCCACATCTCCTGCCTCTTCCATGAGTCTTGGACATACTCTCAGAAGCAAAGGGAGGCTCAGAAAGCGGAAGAGCTCAAAGCGACCTCATGGAGGAGGTGGGGCTAGTACCACACTGGTGAGGTACTCACTTCCATCCACATCCTAGGTACAAGATCCAAAGCAAGATGGGGGAGAGTGTTGATTAGTGTTGAGCTAAAGAGAAGAGGGAGTAAAGGTGGGAAGGCTGAGCATGGGAGCAACCCTGCCTCTTGTACTCCAGTCTGTTGTCCGTGGGCAAAATCAGGACAGTTTGCCTGTGTTTGCTGTGACAACCAGCTACCTGCATCCACAAAGAAGAGATGAGTGTGCCAAGGCCTTTGTGCTGATCCTGGAAGCAACATTCATCTCTGAAATGGTCCTTTGTCTGTGGATAGTCTGTTTTGAACAGCCTCTAAAGCTCTTGGTTTCCAGTGGGAAGTGCACACACTACCCCTTGCCTTTTTCTGTAGTGACCTGGTCTTGAACTCAAGGCTTCAACTTTTCCCTCTGCATCTCTTTCTTCACTGAAATGTATTCTGATAGAAAAGTTTTCACTTTAAACTTCCTGTTTTCCTGGCTGCTTTTATGGCTATGCAAATGAACACCCTCCAGCTGCAAGGCTTCCTTCACTCAGAGTCTAGGTAGTAGTGAAATGGCTCAGCAGGTAAAGGGGCTTGAAGCCAAGACTGTCTGTCAGTTTGAGTTCAGACCCCAGGATCCCCGTGGTGGAAGGGACACCCAGCTCCGCAGTTGTCCTCTGATCTCCATATTTATGTTGTAGCATGTGTACAAGCAGGCACTCGAGTGTGTGTGTGTGTGTGTGTGTGTGTGTGTGTGTGTGTGTGTGTGTGTGCATGTGCATGCACACCTGCATAGATACACACATAAATAAATAAATAAATAAATAAATAAATAAATAAATAAATGCAACAAAATGTAAAAAAAAAAACCAGTTTAGATCTGGGATGTAGTCTAGTAGTAGAGTGCTTGCCTAGAATGTGCAAAGTCCTAGGCTTGATATCTAGCACCACAAAAATCAAATTATATATGTATCATTCCATTTCTCTTTGGGGCTACTGAGGTGATCCAACAAGCATGGGTAGTAAATATACTATAATATAATGTAACATAATATATTATGATAAATATATAATATGTGTGTATGTATATACAAACATATGAATATGTATGTGATATATGAATATATATATGTATATATTTCCAAATGCCAGGTGACACAGGTTGAGAAACCCCAATTCATAAATTTAAATCTGAAGTCCTCCAAAATCCAAAAATTTCTGAGTACCATCATAACCTTCAAGTGGGTAATCCTAAACTGTGAAGTTTTGTTTGATACACAAAATTATTAAAAATATTGTTTAAAGTTGCCTTCTAGATATAAGGTATCTCTGAAACACAAAAGAATTTTATATTTGAACTTAGGTTCCAGCCTTAAGATATGTATGTGCACATATTCTCAAGTCTGAAAACGCCATACTGTGAAACACCTTCTGTTCTCAGCATTATGAGTAAGGAGGCTTCATTGTAAAATCCACCATCCAGTAGAATTTCATAGACTTTAGAATGGCTTTTTCATCATCCGTTTTTCATACCATGTGTAAGTAATTTGCAAGAACTCAGGTGGCTTTGAACAGGTGACCAGGCCTCCTGGCTCAGCAGGGACCGAGCAGCTAGCCAGGCTGCATGGCTCTCAATGGTAAGACCAATGCTGACATCCCTGGGCATACTGAGAGAGTGAGCCACCCAGTGGGGTGGAGGATGTAAGAGCATCCTGGCTGTGTTGTCACTTAGAGTTGAGTTTCGGGGATCCTGTGGGAACGGCCACTCTGCCCATTCTATGGAAGCTTTCATGAGTTGAAGTCAGTGGCCTCTGTGGGACTTCTGCGGCCTCCCATACCGCATTCCCGCAAGCTCTCTTTGCAGGCTGCTGTCTATGTCTGCTGACTTTCTGTGTACGGCTCCAGGCATCCCTCTCTCTCCCTGCCTCTGTTCCTTTCCCTAGAGTAGTAAACTCTGAGGTTCCTGTACACTGCACCCAGGAGTCATCCCCTTTTCCCTTTGGGGACTACCGAGGTGACCCCACAAGCCTGGCCAGTAAATATAGGCCTTCAGCTTTCTCAAGCTGAGACACAGCAGAGTGCCTGGGTTAAGATCTGTGTAATTTTGTGTAATTACATTCAATTGCTCACTCAGTCTCTGATCACTTTCTAATGAGCTGTTATTTTCAGAGGTGTCAGGAAAAGCAGTTTAGGGAGAGATGATGATGTAAGGAGATAAACAGCTGAGTGGTTGGCAGAGGGGAGAGAGGGAAGCAGCCAGGAACCCAGGCCAGCTTTCTCCACATGAGAGCTGTGTGGAGCAAGGGCTGTGGGAGTGAGATTGAGCAGACAGAAAAGGAGAACACAGGATGAGCGCAACCACAAGGGAGAACCGCCATGGGGAAGTTAGGAAGAGCTGATGGGCCAAGCTTCTTCAGTCCTTGAAGATGTTATTAACAACATCATATACATTTCTCCCCTTTTACGTCTTCACATGCATGTGTGTGGTGTGCACATATGGAAATGTGTGTGAGCATGGATGTCAGAGTCCATGGTTGCTGTTGGAAGTCTTCTGCTGCCTGGGGACCAGCCTCAAGCATCTCAGGGCTTGAAGGGAATCCACAAAATCCACACATACTATGACTTTTTTATCTGAGGGTCTTAAGGGAAAAGGACACTCAACACACTCTCTAGACCGTTTCCTTCAGACTTTTCCTTTATTCTTCTTTTGTATTCTGATGCTGTATTCTATATTCTCTTTTCTTATCTCTGTCCAGAAATGACTCTTCTGTCTCTCTTGGTGTTTTCCTTCTAAGTCTCTTGATGTTTTCCTCCTAATTCTCTCATTTGTGATGTTTTCCTTCTAACTCATTTTAACTCTATCTTCATTCTTTCCCTTACAGCTTGTATACCCAAGCAAAATTTTTCAGGCAATCTAAAAATCACAATGTGGTTGCATTCTGTTTTTCAAGTGAATGATTACAATGAATACAAGTAAAAAAACCAGCATGTTTTCCATATCCCTTACATGATTAAACATGATGTATTACAGGTGAAAAACAAGTTATCCCAAGAACTCATGTACATTCATACCCAAGCAACTTGTTATAGATTAACAGAGTGTAAGCAAGCAAGATATTCTTTTACTGGCAGGCTGTGTTTTGCAGTTTCACAGAATGGACCAATCACTTTATTACTTATCTTGACAGGTAATCTTCTAAGGAATCACAAATCTAAACTTTTATATATGAAAAAGAATCAGTCAGCTCTACTTTAAATCTTTAGGGTGCATACCCACCCATCAATAGGATTTTTTTTTTTGTTTTTTGGGGGTTTTTTTGTTTTTGTTTTTTTTGTTTTTTTACATCAGGAGGTTGAGGGCAGGAATGGATATAAGAAATTAATCATCACCTTTGATCAACAACCAATCCTAGCAAGAAAGGCATGTCAGTTAATGATAATTGGGCTGCTTTGTTCTTGTTCCTTGACCTTAACAAGTCCCCCACCCAGTTATGTGCCTTTCTAAAGCTTTAGATTGCCTTCTTGTGTTCCTCACCTCAAAGCTATTTGACAAAAACATCTTAGTCTAACTTTAAGTTATTTTCGGAGCTTTGTTTCAGCTACGGTGCACTCTGAAACCTGTCAACACATCTCCCAACATCAAGGTTAAAAGAATTTAAACTAGCTGGGCTACTGGGACTCAGTTGTTTTTCTTAATCATTAACCTAAGTCACAGTCTATATACAAGGCTCCTCAATAGAAACTCATGTGTTGTAGCAGTGTGACACTTCCTTGTTTTATTTTTCATTATCAAAACTCTATTTAAACTAACATTAGTATTATCGATTAGACAGTACAGCTTAGGAAGAAATCATCTTCATAATGGTCCACAGGTAAAAAATCCCCAGTAGAACAGGATGTATCCATGATATAAACACACTACATTACAGGAGGTGGGGGTCTCCCCACACCCATTCACACCATGCCAGATACCAGAGAAAGGAAGCAGGGACAAACATGTAAAGCACAGCAGAAGCAAAAGACTTTCTGGAGTCTCTGGTCTCAGGGCCTTGCCTATCTGAGATTCACCCATCAGGGATTCACCTCCTGGTGGGCTGACACCTGAAGTCGACTGCCATCTGTTGCTCCTCTGACATGGCCACTGGCAGGAGTCATTTTTGATTGCCCTTCCACTTTACTCATTAAGACAGGCCTTCTCAATCAAACCTAGAACTCACTGATGTGTCTAGTCTAGCTTACCCAGCTTGCTCTGCAGATCTCCTGTCTCTGTCTTAGTCACTGAGCCCACAAATCTTTACATTCAATAATAAAAAAAAATTGTGCTTTGAAGAGTTTAATGGGTACAGCATGCCCAGATATTACATGAGATTAGGATAGACACAGATGGCCCCCACATTAGGCTGCCTGTGTGACTTTGATCTTATTTTCTGTAAGCAATTCCCTTGACTCCCTGTACTGTCTTTTTATCTCCTAAACAGCAGGCATCATCATTGCCCACCTATGTCAGCATAAAGATTCATGAAAGCAAGTCATTGAGAAACCTAGAACCTAAACCCAAGGGAAAAGTGAAGACTATCCCATGGTTGTAAAGCTTCCTAAATCCACATGTCATTAAGATACATACAGTTCAGAGAGTAGCCCAGGGAACATAAGCATTATTTCATTGAGCCAAATCTGATGGGCAGTCAGAAAAAAATGTATGTGTTCACATCTGATTCTGAGAACTCTGGGTCCACAATGGTAGTCAGCTGCTCATCCCTGCCTCTGGAGACATTGTGGGTTTAGGATGCTTTTCACATCAAGAGACCAGCATGAAGCCAAGTGACTTCAATCCCAGCACATTGCCACAGAGGTGGAGTGGGTCTGCAGAACTCAGTGCTTAGCACCCAGCCCAAGGCTCCCCACACTCCTCTCTAACTTCTCACAATGCTGGATATGAAATGAGGTGGTCTCCAACTTGGCCCTCATCACTGTTGAAGACTCCCAATGTCACACTCTCTCCATGCCTCACCTTTGTGAATGAAATACCCTGCTCAGAGGGATTTTGGACTTAGTGCTGTGGGGACCTCCATCTTTACTTCCTCCACTCAAGGTTTCTATTGCTGCGATGAAACATTGTGACTACAAGCAAGTTGGGGAGGAAAGGGTTTATTTGTCTTAGACTTCCAGATCACAGTCCATCATTGGAGGAAGTCAGGACAGGAACTTAGGAAGTGCTAGAACTCAAAGGCAGGAGCTGATGCAGAGGCTATGGAGGGGTGCTCCTTACTGACTTGTTCAGCCTGCTTCCTTATAGAACTCAGGACCATCAGCCCAGGGAGGGTACTAATCACAATGGGCTGGGCCCTCCCCATCAATTACTGATTAAGAAAATGCCTTATAGCCAGATCTTATGGAAGGATTTTCTCAATTGAGGTTCCCTCCATTCAGAGAACTCTAGATCATGTCAAGTTGACATAAAACTAGCCAGCAGACATCTCAAACACCAGAATTGGTCTCATGTTCTTCACTCTGGTGATCTCTTGGATAGCCATACATGGTAAGGAAAAGGACAAATCTGTGAAAGCCATACTGAGAAAACCAAAGTGAAATTCTTCCAGCTAGTAGCCCTCAGAATTCACATCAAGAAATTATTCTTCATTATTATTCTCTTTACTTCTCTTGTAGCCCACTTGACAAACGAGTCTGTTGCTAACAGAATAAGGAAAAAAAATGCATGAATCCACCATTAAAATTGTTCCTCACCTCTCTTTAAACCACAGGAAACATTATAAATGGATAGTTTTTCTTCTTTATTGGTTATCTTGGAACTATATAGGAAAATGAAATTTACCAACACATGAGTGTAGGAGTGGAACTTTCTAGGAGTCTAGGTTGTAGTTCTGGGACTGATCTCAAGTACGCAATGCACAATGTTTACAGGTGTGAAGTATTATTGATTCAAGACCTACAAACCATCTCAACAGAATCTATTGAAATAGTTAATGAATGCAGTAGTGTGGGGACACTTGAGTGCTGTGCTCACAGACTATTGTGGTTGTTTCAGCTTCTTGTCTTTTTTCTGTTCTTTCAATTTCTTATCCATCACTGTTCTTTGAACATCAAGATGTGAGGATGTGAAGAGACAGGATTCTCAGGGTTGGGTATACATGTGGTCTCCATGCACAAAAGGCTCTTCATTCACTGCACAGGATGGGTTAATCTGCAAAGCAGAGTTACCCAGGGAAATCTCAAAGGAGTCTGGGATAACTCGGGGAGGCAAGGAGCCTCTTGAGTATAGACAGACTTTCTTTTCTGCTGCCAGCCCCAAATAATGACACGGAGACTTCTTATTAATTATGAAAGCTTGGCCTTTAGCTTAGGATTGTCTCAACTACCTGTTATAACTTAAATTAATCCATTTATATTAATCTACATTCTGTCACGTGGTGTTACCTCTCTTTCATCTTGCACCTCCTGTTTCCTCTTCATGTCTCCTAGTGTCTCCCGCATGCCTAGATTCCTCCTCCTCTTCCTTCCTCTCCCTGGAAATCCCACCTATACCTCCTGCCTAGCTATTGGCCATCTGGCTTTCTGTTACATAGTTCACAGCAATACATTTTCACACAGTATACAAATACCTCACAACACTTGGGAATGCTAGGTTGAGTGGAAAGTGGAAGAATGGGAGAATGTGCTTTTGAAATTCCTGGCCAGCTCCAGAGCCCTCATCTTCATTTCCTGTGAGTATCCACATCACCCTGATGCTGACATATAGCCTGGACTCAGCAAGGTGTGAAGCATGTGCGTTTTCAGCCTACAAATAACCACACATTGAAGAAAGCAAAGGGTGGCAGGGCCTACTGTGATTATGGAGCTGACAGGAAGGATGGTCCGGCATCTGCCAATGTTGATAAATGCTACTTTGAAAGAAAAAAATCCTGAAACATGAAAATTTTCAGTTCTTTTCAACATTACATCAAGTACTACCTTAATACCCGGTGTTTCAATCAAGAAGGAGCTGGACTCCATTGCCGTATTAATTTAATGACCCAAGCCAACAAAACCCACTATATAAAGAAAAGCCAGTAAAGATAAATATTTGAGCATCTGTCTACTACCACCTAAGGTTCTCTTTTTAAAGGACTTTTAAAAATACAAACTATAAGAGCAATTTCCATGTGTTGGCTTTCACCATTTTCTTACAGGCAGAAAGTAATTACAAAGAGCCCATCCTGCAAAAAAAGAACCACACATAATACACTATGTAATACCATTGCACTCTCAGATGAACACTTGCAGAATCAATAAACCTTTAAGAGGATGAGAACTGGGATTTTTTTTAAACTTTGGTACCCTCTGCTCTTGGTCATGTGTGCTCTTGAAAAACTTGATATCTTCTTCAGGATCAAGTCAGTGATTTATTGTAAATGCACAGACAGACAAGTATATACAATTTGTGCATACCACCTATGTACACATATACATCACATACAAATAACACTTGTACACATGCCCATACACATGCATATATACACACACATATGTAGTTAGAGTTTTCCTGCCTGGCCCACAGTCAGGGCAAATCTCTCTCACCCGCCAGTCCCAAGCCGCTCAAACCCAATCAAGTAAACACAGAGACTTATATTGGTTACAAACTGTATGGCCATGGCAGGCTTCTTGCTAACTGTTCTTACAGCTTAAATTAATCTATTTCTATTAATCTATATCTTGCCACGTGGCTTGTGGCTTACCGGTACTTTACATCTTCCTTATCCTGATGGCGGCTGGCAGTGTCTCCTTCTCCAGCTTCCTGTTCTCTCAATTTTCCTCTGTTAGTCCCGCCTATACTTCCTGCCTGGCCACTGCCAATCAGTGATTTATTCATTGACCAATCAGCAACACATTTGACATACAGACCATCCCACAGCACCTCCCCTTTTCTTTTCTTAAAAAGGAAGGTTTTAACCTTTATATATCTCCAAAGTCAGCTTGGTATATTTGGGAATTTGGGCGTAGTTTTTTTTACTACTTTCTGTTGGAGGGGGGCGCTGTATCTTCTGGGGAAACAAAGAAAATTTTAGGATCATGGAGTAGTCCGTGAGGCTGTATCATCTGAGCCAGTTGTCTTGAAATGGTTCTGGATGTTGGATCATCTGGGCCATGGTGTCATTGGAGACCTTTCAGGTGGTCTTGGCTGGTCAAACCTGATGTGTCTTAATCTGGAACAAATCCATAGCCTCTGGCGTTCTGTGGAAACAAAAGCAGATCCTCCTTTCTAAAGCAACATATCCTTACATCCAAATTTTGAAGTCAAGGTACCTTTAAAATATACATTTTGGCATAACTCAACAGCTTTTACAATCAAATGTTTTTCTGTAGTTAAAAATCCCAAAGACAACACAATCCAGATTCTTTGTGTGGTAGCCATCTTTATGTGGCTTATTTTTTTATATTAGCTTGAGCCTATTGCTTTGAACATGGCGGCTGGCAGTGTCTCCTTCTCCAGCTTCCTGTTCTCTCAATTTTCCTCTGTTAGTCCCGCCTATACTTCCTGCCTGGCCACTGCCAATCAGTGATTTATTCATTGACCAATCAGCAACACATTTGACATACAGACCATCCCACAGCACACATATATGTACACGTGTATGTCTTTGTAAAAAGTGAATGTATGGCTTTTTTAATATACAAGTCATGAGACATTTGTATTGACTATCATAAAATATCCCAAAGCAATCTGCAATGTGTCTGTCACTCGGTGCCCTCACTGTCTGAGCTCATCCTTTCTCCAACTTAATTTCCTTAGCAGTGTCATTAGCTATGGACTATAGTTTTGTTTTCCCTTGATTGTGGATTTTAAATTATCCATTTCTGTAAGGCTAAAACAACAAAGCATCATATGTTATCTCATTCCTTATTCTCTCTTCTTCTCCTGTCACACAGTTTAGCAGGAGACACCCTGCTTGTCTAGATCCAGTCAAACCTGATTTTTCTCATGGGATTATTGTTTTATAATTGTGGCACATGCGTTGTCTCCAGTGATGATGTATCTTGACTCTTCATGGGAGTGGCACTGTGGATCAACTTAGTTCTTCCACCTAGGAAGCTGTCAGTTCATGAACATGAAGATGGTAGAGCCTGTAGGGACTAATCTTAGAGAATTCTGCTTGAAATCCTTTGTCTTTGTTTTTACCATACTTAACTATGTGTATTATTCCAAATGCATGTGTAACACGAATCTTAAAAGGTCTTATTAATAAAAAACATGGGAGCCAGATATTGGGGTGAACAAATACTGAAAGATCAGAGGAACAGAACTAGCCAGAGCTAACTTCACCTCGCCAATTCCTCAGCTGATCTTGTTTCCTCAAACTGGAAGCCTCTGTGTTCTCATCCAAAAGAATCTCAGCTGAACTGCTGCTCAAAACCTAAAAGCTTAACCAGGCTAGTTCCTGATCCTTACACCTTATATACCTTTCTGCTTCCTGCCATCACTTCCTGAGATTAAAGGTGTGAGTCACCATGCCTGGCTGTTTCCAGTGTGGCTTTGAACTCACAGAGATCTAGGCAGATCTTTGCCTCTGGAATGCTAGGATTAAAGGTGTGTGCTACCACTGCCTAACCTCTATGTTTAATATTGTGGCTGTTCTCTTCTCTGACCCCAGATAAGTTTATTAGGGTGCACAATATTTGAGAGAACACAATATCACCACATGCATGCTCTGTAGCCTTTCTTAAGGTGATGCAGTGTAAACTTTACATTTCACCTAAGGTGAACTTTGAGAATGGAAGACTGCCCCTGAGGGTTGTAATGCCACCATCTGTTAGGGGAGGTGTTTGCCTTGTATTCTGGGACTGCTTGATATTTTCAACAAAAAGGGTTCCTTACCACATCTCAGATGTGCTACAAGTTCATCAGCTCACTTTCACCAGTGATGACAGTGATGGTCATGCCTCCACCTGTTGTCAAGAAACACTAAGTTTCAACATTACCTCCAAAGGAGACCAGGATGATGTAAGAAAAGGGAGAAGTTGGTATAGAGCTGTAAGACTTACTTCAGAGAGAGAAGGGTTGGTCATTTCCTGCAAATCTGATGACAGGAAGCAATGTTATTAAATGTCTTGTGAGGCTACAGCAAGAACTATCAGTATCTCTGTCTTGTTATGATTGATACCTTCCCTGGAGAGTGGACCTCAAGTCATCTGACTGTCAGTGCATAGACTAGCTTTTGTTTTCTCACAAGCAGAGTCACTACAAACTGACCTACAAGACAGGAGTCTGTACTTATAGGTAAAACCAACACAGGTCATTTTAGTGATAACTGTCTTACAGTGACATCAATACCATGGTATCAGGTCTCAGAGAGGGAAGGAAGAGGTACTCAGTGGTTTACTAATGCTCTCTAGACTCTATTTCTTCAGGGGCTGGGAAGATGGCTCAGTGGTTAAAGTGGTTAAGAACACTTATTATTCTTGCAGAGGATCCCACTTCAGTTCTCAGTATCCATGTCAGAAGACTCAGAACCACCTGTAATTCCACCTTCAGAGAAATTTTGCACCTTCTTCTGGCCTCTACAGAAACCTGCATTCATATGCACATACATATACACACATTTAAAAATTAAAACCACTTATTAATTATTTAGATGCTGGTTACTCAATTATACTAATGCCCACTATACTAACAAATACTAATATATAAAATGTCTTCAAGAAACACTGGCCCAAGGTACTTGCCCAAGAGTGAAAGTTAAATGAAGTCACAAATTTTGACACAGTAGGACCATAAAATATAGATTCTTAATACTGGCAGTAAAAATCTCATGGTGCATATTGCATCTTTTTGGCATGTTCTTGTGAGATACCAGATAAAGTATACCTTGGTATCCATGAATATATGTGCATTTTACTGGACATTATGTCCACACAGGCATCACACCTATGCCTTTACTTCAAGGCAGTGATTCTAAGAGAATGGTCTGGATTTGGAGGTAGGAGGAAGCAAACTTAAATGTGGATTATGAATTGCTTTTCCTTCTAAGATCCTGTTTTTCTCATGAAAGTGTTTTTTAAATACTAATGCTATGATATTTTTTCAGTTGATATCTCCCTAATCAGACTGATGAATCTGCTGCTATTGGAAAAGAAGTTGGTTTAAAATTAATCAGTGAGTGTCCTGAGCTCACTTAAAAAGCAATCATTTTATATGTGAGAGTTAAATTAATATGTCATCTCCCATAATGAAATAGGGTAGTCTGTGGTTCTGTGATCACAATTTCATTTTGATTTATATTTCTTTTGGCATCATTGAGAGGTGCTACCTCAAGTGAACCTTGATTCTGAACAGATTTCAGAAGCCAATTAAATGGATCCTCAGTACCTCTGTGGTTGAAGTGATACATCATCAATTCAGGCAGTGAGAAACAACAATTATTCTTTGGATTTTTATCTATAAAGGAGTTTATGTATGCCTGTAAAGTACTTCTCTGAGGGATAGCCCAGGCATTTTAAGTGCTCAGGGCCATGTTCACTCTTCCCTTCTTTTGGGTGGCCAGCACATGGAATGGTGCCTGCATGGATTCTGGATTTGGCCTTTTTGGAATGCTTACCAACCTGAGCTGGTTACTTCCTCTCATCAAGCTCAGGATAAGAGAGAATACCAATGACTTGATACTGGGTTTAAAAGTACCCATGTGACTGAAAACACTCCTCTCAGGTCTCTGGAATGTAGAATATTTGTCTTCTCATTCACTCATTCATTCTGACATTTGGTCCTGTGTTCATCTATCAATCATTTACAGACGCTTCTGTTCGAGCTTGGAATTAGGCACTGAAAAATTAGAGAGACATTGTCATTAAGGAGTTTACAGTATAATGGAGAAAGTTGAGAAGGAGATACACAGTTCTAAAATGATGTGTGAAGTGCTAAATTACGTTAATGGTTGCTCCTTCCAAAGTATGAGAGATCATGGGAGGAAATAATGTGCACTCCTTTCCTTCCTGAAGGCTACCAAATGCATTTACATGTTGTTTTTGCCACCTGCTAAGAACACATGCAAAGAGAATAGAGCTCAGTGGCAGATATCAGGAGGAGGACACATGGACTTCTGGGTGTAGCAGTCCTCTCTATAATGTGCCATTTTCTGAGTATGGATCACCTGCCATACTCTTTCTTCAATACCATGCTCTGGGTGTAGGAGTATTTCTGTTGCCCTTGCCTAGATGACTTTCAAGATTGGCCCCAATTCCTATCACCTGTAGATAAAACGCCAGGAGTCCTGGGACCTGGGTTTGCAGAAGCATTGCCACAGAAGATTGCCACTGTCTTAATCATTCTGTAATCAGACTGCCTTCGTTTTCATGAGAACAATGCTCATATCCTGCTAGACCTTGAATCTGGGACCTCTCCAGAAAACAGGATACTTTGATTCATATGCAGTTACATAGTGAAAGCCATTTGACTAGTTCAATGCATTATTATATCTTAAAAGAATTATCAAATAGAAAACAATGACAGAAAATCTACTGCAAGATCTGCAATAGAAAACACCTTCCTGTGGGATGTGATGCCCTGTGATTTCCCCTCCCTCTCACCTCCTGTCTCCAGGTGTGGCTCTGCTGCCTGCTGTGGTGGGAAGAGCCTGATCATCTGTTCTGTGCAGGTCAGGTAATATGCTGGGCCTTAGTCTTGTCATAAGTTGAGTGAAAAAATTCTGCTGAGTAGTTTCTCAAGAATCCTTTATTTTAAAATTTTATTTTTTATTGCTTGAGAATCTCACACATGCATGTGATGATATTGATCAAGTCCTCCTTCTATTCCCTTCTTCCAACTCTTCCTCTGTCCTACACACCACTATTCCCTCTCAATTTCATGTACTCTCTTTGTTTTGTTTTGTTTTGTTTTTAAACTTGAGGAGTCCACTTAGCACTGCCAGGATGCATGTGTGTCGGGGAACATCCAATGGCACAGGGGGCCTCATCCTGATGCCCTCTCTCTTATCAGTCATCAATTGTCAACAGCTCCTCAGCTAGGGGTGGGGCTTCCTGATGACCATCACCCCACCCCACCCCCAGCACCACATTGGTATTTTCGCCTGGCTTGGTCTTGTGCTTCTCACAGTCTCTGTGAGTTCATATGTACTGCTGCCCTGCTGTATCCTGCCATTTTTAGGTCTTGTTTGAGTGATGCCATGATTCTGTCTTAGAATGTCAGAAGAAATAATTCAAAACGAATAATTACAGGTAGAAATGGTTGTGAGAGTTGAAGCAAGTGCTGGTGGTGAAGGTGTGTATAGTAGTTTGGGGTTCAAACGAGTGTGGTATCTTGACAGTTAACAAGGAGAACTATTTAGATGCCTTACCTTCATTTCTGGTTGAAGGATTGTTTAAGACATGGTCTTTGGTAATGACACAGTCACGTACAGGTCTTATTTGTTCACCAGTAGTTAAGAAAAGAAGTGTTGTAGGGCCTTGGGATGTGCCCTTGACATAGTATGCCTGGCAGACTCCCATGGTGGTGGGGTATGGTGGCTTTCTGCTTTTCACAAGTACCTCAATATTGATCTGAAAGATATACCTGCTGTGATCCTCTCTCACCACAAATTCTCAGAAGGGAGAAATAAGTCTCCACTCAGCCCTCTATAGACCAGAAAGCCTAGGGACCCATTTTTCTTCCACTTAAACAGGCAAGCAAAACACTTTGTGGCTTTCTAAACTTTAGATAAGAGTGACACACACCCTATCTTTTAGTTTTATATGCCACCCATAGAAAACTATCTGTAAGAGGCTTGGTCCTCTAATCCTGGCTGATTGTGGAATAATTTGTTGTCTTACAATTAAGTGCAGATGGTTTTGAGTGGTAATCAGATAAACAAAGATGCTTAGTGAGGGTTCAATTTCCGGGTTGGATTTACATCCTAATCTTGGTCTAAAAGCATTAGGAAGCCCTCTCCAGATGTTCCCTCCTGTTCTTTAACTACAGTCACAGCCACACACTTCAGTCCTTGAGCAGAGGAATTGATTACGGTGGTGGGAAGAGAGAGCTTTTAGGTTCTACATGTGACAGTCATCTCAAAACAATTTGTGTGGCATAAATCATGGTGAAATTAGTTCATAAAGGTGGGCCAAAAGGTGAAGAGACATCATTTTGCATAAGTGCCAATTTCACTACAGCAAAAAGTAAAGGAAGATGGTGCCTGGGGATTGGTCGGCCATGTTAAATTTAAACGCAGTTTAATACCTGCTTCAGGTGGACAGAGATGAGTCATTTAACCTTTGACAGCAGCCAGAAGCTGGAAATGCTGATATAGACTATTTGGTTTCTGAAGAAGATGGAAATACTATTAATGTGCAGAAAGTGGCAGGTTCTCATGGCACCAACACTAGAGCAGTAGATGGTTCTACAGGGGTCCCTCAGAGGCAGGTGCCTCTAGAGAGAGGTGCTCCTGCCCAGGAGGCAGAGGGAGAGTGGTGGGATGAGGTGTGCTGATATCTGAGATCTGTCTTATCCACTGAACTATCTGGGAAATGGCCCTGGAAGCTGGGGAGGTGACTCAGTAATGTGCTTGTCACCCAAGCAAGAGGACTTGAGTTGAGATCCCTGTCACCCATGAGAGAGCCAGGCATGGCAGCACACATCTGTTATTGTAGCTCAGGGAGGCAGCAATGGGATGATCTGGGGGCTCGCTGTCCAGCCAGTCTACCAAAATTGTTGAGCTCCAGGTTCTTTGAGAGATCCTGTCTCAGCATAGAATACTTTTGATTTACAATGATTCTATCAAGAGGTAACCTCATCATTAATTGAGTGGCATTTATATGCAAAAAAACGGCTTCACGGATGTACATAAGGTCTCAAAGGACCTGGTCATATAATAGCAATAGCACATGAACCGATCAGACCTTGGGGGAGAAGTCAAAGTCTGAGAAGTCATAGAGGGAGGAAGCTACTAGTCAAAGGAGACAGACAGTTCTACAGAGGAGAGAGCAGCCTCTAGCAGCCATCTAAGAATTAGGAGTTCCCTCCCCAATGCCCTATACCAGTAAGGGGTCAGGATCAGAGTGAACCTTTTCTGCCAGCCTTCAACAAGAGGACTCAGCCTTGTAAGGTCCAGGGCAGGACTGAGCCTCCCTGCTAGGTGTCTGATAGTGCAGTTGTGTGGCGTGTGGTTGATGATATTTGTAGCAAACTGTTCAGCTTTTGTGGATTTGTTTCATAGGCACAGAAAAGGACTGCCCAGGCCTTCTGCTGTCACGTAGACTATTTCCAATTCTTAGTGTGTCAGCTCAGACCCACTCTCCCCTCTCTGCACTATAATAACCCTCGTGGATTCTAAAAACGCCCGTTTGCTTCCTCAGCTCCAACAGCCTCTGTCCAAAGGGACCCGGGAATGGCTAGGAGGCTAGAGGAAGGAGAAGTGACTGTTCCCACCTGCTGCTCCTCTTACAGAGCACCTGAAAGACAGTATCCTCACCTCACTGTGTTTCTAGAGCCCCATCTGGCTTCAGTTTGCAAGGTCATGATTTCTAAGACTCCTCTTAGCTCCTGGATGTCACTAGTGCTGGCCAGAAGCCCCCTGTCTAGATGTCTGGTCACACAAGGTCCCCTCCTGGCCTCTGAGGTTAAAGGATCAGTCATCTATGATATCATCTTGCATACTCAACGGTCAGACTCCCACCTCAGCGGACACTTTTTCCATGTCTCTAGTTCTGATACCCTAACCTTTTGGCTCTGGGAAAATGTCAGTCTCCCGGCCACTAGACCCCAGTGTCTCCTTTCCACATTTTCTACTTTCTAACAATTTTCCAGCACCCCTTCCCTTTAAATACACTCCGCCGAAACAATAAAAAAGCGGGGTTGTCCTTGCCTCGTGCCATATTGAGTCTCAGGAGGAATGGACAAGAGGGGTAGAACCTTTTAGGATAGCCGTGCCCTGCGCTCATTAGGAAAGAGTTGCTTTGACATCTCTGGTCCCACTCCTCAGCTGCCACCTTCTGTGCAGATCGGGAAACCAGGTATTTGTGAAAGTCTTAAGAATACCATCTAGTACCACAAGCCAGTCAACACCCTGAGAATATTCTACCAACCTTCTTTTGATTAACATTGTCTTACATATGTTTTCTTATTTCAAAACAAACAGTATAATTTTTTTTTTGCATCCACTGTATTTGACTCTCTGGTGGTTCTTGGGAAATGCAGTAGATTTTAAACTGTGGACCCATCTCAGATAACGTGGCTCTTGACATCTTAATCTGTTTCTGGACACAATTATATGTCGCAAAGTCATGCCTATTTGATGATACTTTAGGGGAATGGTCTGATTTAATGAGTATTTAGGAAATGGGAAAACTGCAACTTTGACTTTTTGAACACTTTCTGTTCAGCCAGACACACTGGAAAAGAAAGAGTGGGCCCTCTTGGTGTCAGGGTGAAATGGCTACTTTAATAACGCTGGGTATGGACTCGGGAGCTTGCTTCTACAGTTGAACCCATTTTCTGGTGACTCAGAAGAAGAAATATCAATTGAAAATACTTACACATCCAATGATATATTTTATGTGTGTATATTACATGCAAATATTCGGCTGGCTCGTTTCCAGTTGGAAATTCTCTGCGGCCTGTGACTCAGGGACCGTCACCCACGGTCCTGCCACAGAGGAGGAGTTAGACAAGGGCGCTTTAAGAGGAGCGATTTGAATTTCCTGACTTAGTTAAAGATTACCACTAGCAGAAGCCCCTTGGGAGGAGTGGATGGCTCATTGGGCCCCGTGGGGAGGGTGGTAATTAAACTCCGAAGGCAGCACTGGTGCTCAGCTAAAAGCCTGACTTTAAATAGTAATACACTTGTGTTGTAAAGTGGTAGGCCCTCGGGTAGCTGTTGACACAGCGAGAGGAGCTGGTTTTATTTATTTATTTTTTTCTATAAAAGCCAAATTGAAGAAACTGTTAGGAACTCATCTGCATAAAGCGATATGATTCTGCCTGAGGGTGCAGGCAGCAGGGAGTGATCAGCCAACTGGCTCTCTCCCGGCTTCTCCCCAGCGATGCTAACATACCGCTTGTCACTGAAAAATTGGAGACACCATATGCCAGGCTGCCTCTGCTGAGCAAGCAGGCTGAGAACTAGCGCCCCTTGCTGATGCCAAGCCAAGGATTTCCTCCTAGAGTCAGGGCTGCCAGGAAATGCCCCTCTTTTCCTCCCAACTCCCTGCTTCTTCCAGTCAGAACAACCATTGTTCAGGGAACATGTCAGAGGTGTCCTGAGTTTGGTCTGTCAGTGTGAAGCTCTTCTGAAGGATGCTGGAGGTGTTGCTATGGAAACCGAGCAGCAGAGGTCCAAGGAGTAAGGCTGGGCAGAATGTGGAGTGGGGTCCCCTGTACTGAACTCCACAGCAACCCCTGATGATATATAGAAAAGCTGTAGGGGGAGGGGCATGTCTTCCTCTTTCAAGTCTCTTTCTTGTTTCCTCCTCTAAACAGCATTTCACGTTGTCTGTGGATTTCTTGCTCTGTTAATTATGCAAACCCCTTTAGTTTCCCCGTGTAAGTAGTACATTAAAATTTTAACCATGAGGAGAATGGCTTTCATGTGGTCTGACAGCTGGTTCCCAGAGCTTTGAAGCAGAGTGGACTGCCTTTGATTTTTAAGGAATTAGCTTTCAGGAGCTTTCAGGAGTTGGGGAACATGGTGGCATCTGGGCCCTTGTGATTAAGAAAACCATTTTGTGTTTCCTCCTAGTCACCTGGTCTGAGACCTTCCCAACTGTAGGCCTCAGATAAGGGGTGGTAAGGGGTGGGAGCAGACTGTATGGTGTGCATGTGCAAAGCCAAAGGACTAGTGGCGTGGAAGTGGAAGTAGCGTGGGGACTGTGAGGTGTGTGTCCCCTGTTTCTGTCCCTGGTCTGTCCCCTCTGAGGTAGGAGGAATTGTGGGTAGAGAGTAGGCTGTAAAAAAAATGTTGACTTAGACTGAAAGAAAATATGCTTCCCAGTGACCCCTCCCCATGATAGATGTCAGACTCTGTGAAGGACCCTCCAGCCCCTGCTGAATCCTAACATAGAGCAAAGCCACCTTCTCACACCCCTACCCTAAAAGGTACAGGAACACTCATGACTTCCCGTTGAATGGCCCGGAAGTCTCTTTTCCCTGAATGTGGTTGGAGTGAGGCCAATGTCACAAGTCCAACTTTGGGAAAGGCACCTCCAGACTTTTATTAAATTAAATCAATTATAATTTTTAAATGAACAGTTATATAAATACCCACCAAACATCAGTCATTCAAGACATGTACATAGATTGGGCGAGGAACCCCCTTCCACTACTGTTCACTTGTTCTGTGTCCGGGGAGCTGTACCCAAGGAGATGACATGCTGCAATGCCAGCTTTACTTTGCCCCAATCATCCCCATGTAGAAACTGAGACTTGGGGCATCAGACTTGCCAGGGTGACACCTAAGGGGGCTTGGGCATGATGGGCTGATGTAGACAAAAATTCAGAAAAGCTACTGAGGATGAGAGAGCTACGCCTCACCTCCAGTTGCTTCTGGGGCCGGTTACTGAAGGCAGTTCTCTAGATAAGGCCTCCCGTTCTGCTGTGGTTCCCTCAGATAGCCTTTAGTGGACAGTCCTGGGCCTGGAGGGCAGTGTGCCTGACTCTGGCTGCTACAGGCCACCTGGACAGAAGGGGAAGCTCCGAGGAGCCATCATTGCATTCTTTGTCCCTGCCTCAATGATTCAGTGATTTAGGAAGGACTTTCTTGATAAAGACCTGTATACAATTGAGGTATTAGTGGTGAGTGTGTGATATTTTACTGTTTGTGCATTAAAATACTCTCAGTTGGGGAAAGACTTTCTCTTGTCTAAAGTTCTTGGCCTATGAAATATCATAAATTCTGCCATCTATTTTATAGGCAAGAGATATGCCTTCTGCATTCTTTTCTGTCTTTTATTTGGGTCAGCTACCTTCATTGGACTTATTATCTAACTGGTTGTAAAATCACAGCTCTCACCTCAAAAGGAGTAACAGAGTGTTTATTCTAGAGCTGAATATGAGTGACCATGACCTAGGAAAAGGGATTCATGTTGCCCCAAATATCATGTTACTTTGTGGAAGTAGATAAACGATGTTTTCTTTTTAATTACAGAATAAAAGAAGTCACAAACCAAGATATTTATTAAAACATTGGTGGGGATCACAGGTTATATAGTTACAATCAAGTACAGAAAGCTCTTCTATAGATCACACACGATCTGATGACATTATTAGCATAGGATTGGTGGAATCTAGGATTCTTCTAAGAGTATATATTGAAGGTTTGATAGTCATCAGGATGTTAGATTAGATACAAGGATGGCTTTCAAGGGACTGAGAATAGCCAAACATAATTTGGCTCTGGTCTGCCACATTTTAACTCTCCTTAATTATGAAGTTCAGTCGTTTGGTCTTATAGAATCTTCAACATGGGATTTTTTTCTAGTAAATTCAGTTTGCAATCTTTAGGATTAGGTCAAACAGATATCTTAGAGAGCTTAGTGTGCAAAGAAATATCATACTGTGTAATCAGGGAAGGCAGGTTATTCGTGTACAGACAGGGATGCCATCTCTTCCATGATCTTTGCTATATTAGCCACACAACAGAACACAGCCCCAGCCTTCAGAGGCTCAAAGTCTAGCTGTGATATGACTATCTGATGGCCAGGCTTTTAAATATCTTGTCCTCTGTGAGTCTTCTTTCCTTAATGGAAAATGTGTGTCTTGGTGGACTTAGGCTGCTGACCTGTGTGCTGCAGACTGTGTGGTCTTTAATAATTATTTCTCATAGACCTGCCTGTTAGAAATCCAGACTGCTGCTAACTCCAGCATATGGGCAGGGCCGCACTTCAGTGCTCTCACATGGCATAGAGTGGAGGAGAGGGGAGAGCTAGTTCACAAGTCTCTTGAATATACAAACACTAATCCTCTTAAGGGCTCTGACCTCACGTTCCAAAAGCTTCTCCACCCACCATACAGGGCCAGGGAACTGAACTCGGGATGTTGGGCTTTGCAGCAAGCACCTCTACCTGCTGATTTCTCTCTGGGGCTGCATCACTATTGCTTTTCCATTGTATGACAGAAGACACCCCACATGTGCTCCTGAAAATATCCTTACTTCTAATTCATGTTGAGTGGGTCATTTATAACCATGACTATGGATAGCCTTCGCCTTCCAGTTTGGGGGATTAAATGTTCATTTCTGGAAATAACCTACATCCTTGAAATGACCAAGTACATCTTTGGAAATATGTAGAACAATGTGACCTTGGTGAAAAAGAAGTGTGGCACCCTTGTGAAGACATCAGGCAGCAGTGGCTTTTTCCTGGCTTCTTTTGTGCCTTGGCCTGGCTTTCTCTTTGCATCCAGTGGCTCATCTATGCAGGTGGCATTCTTGAAGGTATCAGTAATTCCATAGTTTTCTGTCATTTGGGGAGGCATGCTTTAAGACTGTTAACCAAATGTTATTTATATATTTAAATGTTCTCCTGATAGCCAGTTTCTGTAGCTGCATAGCAATCCATTTTCCAGGATCTGTGTAGAGAGGCTGGAGGGCCACAGATATTGGGTAATTGATATTGACAGTGGGAAGATTACGTGGGGTTTGAAAATAGAACCCCTGAGTCCCATGGGAGTAAGAAAGGGACAGAAATAAGTTCTTCCTGAGAAATCAACATGGCTTCTTGGAGGAACTGCCATCTGACCCACAGTTTAGCTCCTAGGGAGCTTTGATTAATGGTTAGCAAACTCATTCATGAGATTGCTTTGCTTTGCATGTTTCAGGGCTGCATGGGAAAGGGAGGCAAGCAGCCATCAAAAGTACAAGGACCAGCCCAGAAGTCTGACAGCTGATGCTCAGTCAGTACTTGGTAGGGACTCATGGATTGTGATTAGAACATGATGACAGATGGCACTGAACAGGAAGCATCCCCATGTAGGGTAGGGCTCACATATAGCTCTGGCCAAGGCTCTTTGTACTAATGTAATAGAAGTTGTACATACAGGAACAGTATCTTCTTTTTATCATATTTTCCATAGCATATGAAGAAAATAGAACATAAAATATGTATGAATAAGTAAGAAATGGCCTAATTATTAATGACTCCATTGGAGGAAAGTGAGGCAAACCAAGAGTCCTCTGCATCGTCTGGGCAATGTGTAGTCCCAAAATAAACGACACAAGAGGACCAAAGAAACACCTCAGTGATACAGCAGTTGCTTAGCTCGTGTGAAGTCCTGGATTCTACCTACAGGAATACATTTTAAAAAAAAAGTTAAGATGAATAAAATGAAATAAACCACTACTCTAGAATTCACAGGGAAACCAAGTTAGCCAAGCAGCAAAGAAACTGTGATTTTGTAATTGGGATTTGCTCTCTTTTAGACTTGGGCCAAATTCTATTTAGAATCAAAAGGAGGAAATTAGTATTCTTTTCCAAATATTCACTGTTTCCCAAGAATGACTTTAAACATGGTTTTATAGATCTGTGGGGGTTATAATGAGGAACACCTCTGTGTGAGGTATGTGTGCCCTTGGCAGGCAGCTCACACCCCTGTGGGAGAGCTCTGATGATGGGCGCTCCCTACTCGCGAACTGTCATTCCTTCAGGTGTGCTTGGGACTAGGCAAGTATCCTCTTGTGTCTCTTGCTTAGAAATGAAAGAGAACCAAACCCTTGAATCTGTGGAACACGGGCCCCTCGGTTGAGAGGCCTAAGGGCTCTCCATGAGTGACAGGGGATGGAGGGTTAGCTCCGTGATGCACAGCTGCCTCACAGACTCTTGTTGGGTGTCCTGCTCTGCTTCTCCATCATCAATCATCTTTTCTCTCCTTCAAATCCCCTTCCTCACCACTGCTGAGTATTGAACACTCTGAGATTCAGACACACAGCACCTGGACCGCTGTCAAGGACCAGACAAGCTGTATGGGAGGATGAGGACCACTTCACTCCAGGTGCAAGGGCCTTGGGTCATGCAGCAGACAGCTATGATTTCGAAGTCTGGTAAGTCTAAGATAGAAGTATCAACAAGGCTGACTCTCTCAGGCTTAGAGCTCAGACTCTTTGGTCTCTCTCAGCCTCTGGAGGGTGCTGGCCTTCTTTGGTCACTATTAATTCATAGAGGCACTACATGGATCTATCTCTGCTTTCATACAAACACTGTGTTCCCCTTATGTCTATTCCTTTGTGCAAGCTTCTTCTATTTGAAAGGCTATGAGTTTTGTTGGGTCAGAAGCTCATCGTACCCCCACTAATTACATCTCCAGAAAACCTATTTCCTAGTAAGAATGAAGGTCCTGGGAATAGAGATGTCAGCATAGGAATGCTTGGATGGGAGCTGGAGCTGGAGAGGCTCCGTTCACTCATAAAATGGCTCATTCTTTCCAATTACTTTCCCTTTGTGGATTTCACCAGTCAGATAACAGTTTTAGTTCCCTTGGAGTTTGGGTTCTCAGAAGCATTGTTCATTTCTGAATAGTTTCATAAGAGGTAATAGTGTGCACTGCAAGGCACCATATCTGTCTCTCTATGTCTCGCCCTGCCTTTTTCTCAACCTCCCTTCCCCCTCAACACTTTCAGACTAAATTGCATTGAATAGATAGAATATTTCAGGGACCCCCTTAAGGATCTATGTTCAGTGGGAGAAAGTGGTTTGAGGTGTTTAAGAGTGCTTTGTTCAAAGGGTTTAACCCAGAGCTTTCTGAGGTAGCACTGTACCAGGGAGTGCTCTCCTGGAGAGTCAGGTCAAGTAGCAGTCTCCACCATACATGAGACTGGTGCTCAGAACAGAAGAGGAAATACTCTGAAGCTTCGCGCAAAATGCTCATCATCAACTGAGAGCTTTGAAATCCAGGAACAGCTTCCACAGAGCCAGAGCTGGTCTGAGAATAGGAGGTAAGCAGCAATGTTTAGCATCCAGCCTCCATAGTCATTGGGGCTGACTTACCTTTGAAATCGTTGTATTTTTAGGTCAGAAGGTCAGTGCTGAAATACCGTGCCATCTTTACCCCTCCTAAAACCACAAGTTTGTGTTAGATTGCATGCAATAGTCCTCCCTCTGTTGCTGTTGCAAGACCCTCTTCAGACTCTTCCACTCACATAGAAAACGGAAGCACGTCCATAGAAACACTCACATAAAAACAGATGGATTTTCCTAACAAGGCACACCTATTGTGACACTGTACTTATAAACTAACCACATCAGGAGGGGCACAGCAGCTAACCATAATGCAATGTAACAAGTGTAGCAAAAGCTGTGACAAAGATTACATGAATGTGAATTGTTTCTGGAATTTTCTATGTCATCTTCTCATACCATTCTTGACCATGAGACACTAAAACTTCAAAAAACAAAACCTTGGATAAGGGGGAGACCTAAGTTGTGTGCTGCTAAAAAATTAGTATGTTCAAGTGTTTATCCTGGACTTGAACTAAATTAGAATCTAGTGATTAATATTTATTTTAATCTGCATGTTCTTAGGAAGGCTTTTGAATCTTAGCTGATTTACAGTAACCACTGCAGAGAACCTACTATAAGGAAGTCACTTTGTGAGGTTCTAAGACTCAGGAGTCTAGCATATGATTTGCTGGTGAGCCCATTTCAACCCACAGCACTAACCCATCCTCCTGCAGACCCATACCTGCTGCTTCCCCATGTGTGAAGCAGAATGTGCACTGCACACACTGGCTTCCTTGACACTCAGGCAGACACACAGGAGATCCTGAGACTGAATTTGTAAGTGATGGAATGCTTTCTCTCAGGGCAAGATCACAGAGCAGAGAAGTTTGGAGTCGTTCCTGGAGGGTGGACCACATCACTCAGCTCTTTCTGTCCTGTAAGCACTTCTCAACCATGTAGATGCTTTTCTTCCAAATCATTATAAGTCCTGTGTACTTTGTGTTTAGGGAATCTTGCTTTAAATTCCTTCTAGGCTGGTAAGTTTACTTGCCTGAAAGTCCCCTTTCCCCAATTTTAATCCTAGTCAGGCATCTTGCAGAAGGTTTTCCTGGCATCCCTCTAGCATCACATCTCCTAATCATTCACACTAGACTTTGTGTGTGACCTTTCAAAAGGTCAGGGGGCTGGCAGTTATGTGTCCCTGTATCCTCTGCTCTTAGCAGGTTGCTAGGATGCAAGATGCTTTCCTAACATGCATTAATAAAGGAGATGAATATAGTATTGCATATAGAAAGTTAAAGGCAATCCTCCTCAGAATTCATGATGCTAATGATTTCTATCTAACCCTACTGGGCATCATAAATCTCTTGTGCTGATTAGTAAATGTGGAATAGAACTTAGAAGAAGGCTAAAATGCAGTAGAGCAAAGATTTGCCAAGAATTTATCGTATGTAAACTTCTCCCTAACTTTGTAGTTTTGCCTGAATTTATGATCAAGGATATAAATCTAAGGAAGTTATTTGCCTAAGTTCTTGCATCCTATAAAAAAAGGAGAGGCCAGCTGTCATGGCTTACACCTGTAATCCCAGCGCTTGGGAAGCTGAGGCAGGAGAATCAAGACAAGCCTGGGATATATAGTAAGCTTGACACCACCTAGGCAAATGAAAAATTGTCTCAAAAACAAAACAAATAGACAAAGACAGAAACAAAAGAGAGAAAGCAAGTGCTTTGTTTTTAACACTTACCTTGTTCTTAAGCTCAGCTCTGAGCTTTTAATAAGTGTCACCTCATTTAACTCTCCTCCAATGCCTTCAAGATGAGATGCATCCATCTCATTTAACTCATCTCAGGTCTGTAAGATGTGCGGCATTCAGGTATGCATTTTATTAATGAGAATAGTTCTGTACAGGGAGTGTTTGAATGTTCAGATCAGGTAAGAAGTGGAGCTTAGGTCAGCAGGAATCCAGGGACTTGGCCTCACAGATTTTTACACTCTAGTAAAGATGACTACCTCTTGGAGAAATGACTCATGTCACATGTGTCCACAATAAGTACAAAAGTCCCTTCTCTGATCCCAAGCCAGAGCTCTGTGTTTCCTATCCTCTTCTAGATTATTCAACATATGTTATGAAACCCAATTTAAATGCTAAGTATCCCCAGGTAATATTGGGAGAGGTCATGTTATCCATCCACCATTTGACATCAGAGGATAACAGATGGCAGATACCACTGACTGACTTACTACAGAAAACAATCTGGTTAACTGCCTTATGTCAAGGTATGGAGTAACATGATAGATATGTTTTAAGTGAACCATAACTACCATGGATTACTGTCCTGGATGGTAAGTAAGATAAATTATCTCTAAATAAAAGGAATATTAAACCATGTTGGGTATGGTTGTGCTCACCTGAGATCCCAGATGCAGGAGACCAAGGCAAGAGATTGTCTTCAGTTTGAGGCCAGCTTCAGGCTACACAGTGAACTCCAGGCCAACAAGACACAGTCAATAAAAGCAAACAAAAAGAATAAGAGAGAAAGGAGCAAAGAAGGAAAGGAGTGGGGAGGAAGGGAGTAGGGGCAGAAGGAAGGAGCATTGTTTAAAACAGCAGGCATGAAGTATATTCATAACCATGAGCACTTAATGATGAGTGCCACTGCCCTGCGGAGGGAATGTGAGTGCTGGGGAGGTGCCTTCAGGGCCTCAGGTTTCCTCCTGAGGCGGGTCTGCTCTTGTCATCTCCCTGAGTCTGCTACTGATGGTGAGGCTCCCTTCAGCTATGCTGAAGACATGTGCATTTTCTAGTCAGTCTTCCATTTCCCCCCTTTTTATAGATGAGAGGAGGAAAAAGTGTGACTTTCTTCTGCACTGTCACAAATGACATTGACTTTTTTTCCCCAATGGAAACTACTAGAAATAATTAATATCCAAGAATATCGTCTTTATACAGCTACTTGCTCCTGGAGAAATTCCAAGGTTAAAAAGTGTCAAAAAGAATTTGAATTGATTTTGCCACCTGGGGTCAAATTTTCTATTCTAGTCATAAGTCAATTTTCATAAAAAAAATTTTTACACTCTAACTTGGGAATACCCTACTTTCAAGGGATAAAAACCATACAGTTGCCTGTTTCAATGTTGATTTTTTTAATGCAAAGCTTTGATATTTTGCTTTGCTTTTTATTTCCTAAAGTTCTGATAATTCATAGCAGTGAAGTTGATATCAGTTCTCTCAAGTCAATTTTAAAATAGTACAAAATGCTTTAAAATAAGATCATAATTTCTAATTTGGCAGGGATCAGTAACTGAATATATATCAAAATAATTGGGGCCTGGAAAGATGTCTCAGTGGTTAGATCACTTACTCCTCTCACAGAGGACCCAAGTTCAGTTCTAAGCACCTACATGGCCCCTCAAAACTGTTTATAACTCTAGTTTCAGGCAACCTGACACTCTCTTCTGGACTCCTGAGCACCACATGCATGCAGTGTACATATATACACACATGCAGATAAAACAACCATTCAAATTACAGAGAAACCCTGTCTTGAAAAACCAAAAAAAAAAAAACCATTCACAAACAATAAATAAATAAAATCTTTAATATAAAAACTAATTGAAGGTTTTCATTTTAGAAAACTTAATTCAGGATGCTATCCTCTAAGAAGTTAGAATATTGGAAGTGATAAGATGCCATAATCACTTAAATAAAGTGACACTTTATTTCCAGACTTAGTTAAATGGAAGGGGAAATGAGCGGCCAGTGGAAGAATGTATGCACAGGTAGACTGAATGGGTGAATGTGCAGACGGATGAACAAACTAATGGACGGATTTATATATGGATGGATGGATGGATGGATGGATGGATGGACAGATGGATGGATGAATAAAAGGATGGGTGGATAGGTGGACAGATGAGTGGATGAACAGATGAAAAGGTGGGTAGATAAATGAACAGATGGATGGATGGATGGATGGATGGATGGATGGGTGGGTGGGTGGATGGATGGGTGAGTGGGTGGATGTGTGGATGATAGAGAGATGCACGAGTGGCTAGATTAATTTCTTTTTTCAATACTAGTACATTGGATATGCTTTATGGTGTGGAAATTTAATAAAGAAGCTGAAGAAAGAACCATTTAATGGATTTAGAAAATGAAAAATATTTAAAATTCAGATTTCTATATCTATACATAGTAAATACTATATACGTAAACATTTGTGTAATGTGATATAAAGAAAATTATTTTTGATTATTTTCACACACACAAGCATTTGAAGGCATATTAATCATTATTAAGTCAAGACAGCAAGTATCACTTATTATCTCTATAATGTGCTGAAACAATAAATTCCCTCTCCATTTCCCTGCTCATTCTTAGCATCTACCAGCAGATATTTCTCCATTCATCTTATAAAGCAAGCAAACTAAATGATTTCTTTCTTCTAGCACACACGGCCAGACTTCATCTAACTTAGCCACTTGTGTTTCCATGACATTACTGAATTTGTACTCTGATGGCAGGAGCATTTTGGAGACAAGGAGTGAACTCCTTTGCCCACGCCCCCCCCCCTCTCTCTCTCCAGGTTGTAACACAGAGGGGTTGTGACAAAACACTGGGGGCTTTAGCGTTCTAGGTACAGAAGAAACAATCATGTGATTACAGCATGTTATCACTTCCCGGTATTCTAGCTTCTTAGAAGATAGCATCCTGAATTAAGTTTTCCAAAATGAATCATTGAGCATGGGGCCCTTGAACTGGGAGACATCCCAGGAGACAGAGAGGCAAAGTTCAGTCAAGCGGTGTGGCTGCAGGTGCTGGCAAAAGCTGAATGTATGACCTTCAGCACATAACCACAGCATTTTTACACATGGGGAAAAGGGCACAGAGGTATTGCAGCTGGAAAGAAGTGACCACATCTGCAGTGTAATCTTGTATGCTGAAGAGGTGTGGCAGGGCTAGTGAGCCACAGAAATGGAAATGGTCAAGGTCCAAGGGAGCATCAGGGAGCTCACGGTGGGGTGAAGGAGCCTGGGAATGGCAGAAATAGGAGGCATGTGGTAGAAACACAGATCGGGAGACATTGTGGATGCTGAGAGAAGACAGGGCACAAAGTGGGGGAAGAAGTGCTGGCTTCTCCTGATGGAGGCTTTGGTTTCTGTTATGAATGTCCCTGGGGTTTCCAAATAGAGGAAAGACCGTCTTTGTATAGGGAATGTCAAAGACAAAGAGATGTGATTTTAAGTTCTTTGTTCTTTTAGTTAGCTCCCAGTGGATCACTTACTGTAGATGACTGGTCAGTGAGAGGCCAGGAACTCTGTTCATGGTTTTTTGCAAACAGCTTTAACCTACCCTGTTGCTCACTGCTGTAAGTCAGAGGGAGGAGAGTGTCTGAGAAGATGCTTCACATGCAGCCCAAGGCTGATGATTCTTTTTTTTTTTTGTTTTTTTTGTTTTGTTTTTCGAGACAGGGTTTCTCTGTGTAGCTTTGCGCCTTTCCTGGAATTCACTTGGTAGCCCAGGCTGGCCTTGAACTCACAGAGATCCACCTGGCTGTGCCTCCCAAGTGCTGGGATTAAAGGCATGCACTACCACCACCCGGCCTGATGATTCTTAAAAGATGGCCTCATGTGGAAAAGCATGATCTCTTTCTTTTTACTGGATTTGTATCTCAACATAGTCACATTCTAGAACATTTTAGGGTATTCTGTGTGTGAAGCCACTGTTGAGGCTGAGTCAGGGAGCAGCAGAGAAGTGGGTCTGGGGTGTTGGATGTTATACCTGGTTCTTATTTTTTCCTCAGGAGGAAGGCAGTTCTCAGGAATGACAGCACTCTCAGAGTTAAAGCATTTGTCAGTGACAGAGAAATTGTTCCTTCAAAGAACTGCTAGAGGGAATGGGGAGAGAAAATGGCAAGGCCAAGTCTACAATCCTGATTGAGTGTTCTTACTATGATTTCCAGGTAAACAATGTCCATTTCCTTCTTCCAGAGATGGGGAAGAAAGAAGGTCCCAGGGGAATAGGTGGCCAAGACTTACCCACTTCTCTGATGTTTTGTAATGAAAGAAAGCTTTGCTGTATGAAGGGTAGGCTCTGCAGCCAATTATGAAGTCTTTCAAACTCAAAGCCTTGTCTGTAATATTATCACAGCTTTTATATTTATACTGAAAAACTTCACTGAAGCTTTGGGATTTAAGTTGAGATTTTCTTACCTGGCAAATCAGGGTCCAGGTGAGAGCTAGGGTGAGAGAAATGACTCTATCTTTTGATAGAAAGAAGGAACTGGTCTCTAAGGGATCCAGACACAGACTCTCCTTTGGTTTACTGAGTACTGAGTCTGGGATATTTGCTGTGTGTGAATTTGAAAGGTAGTGGAATGATTGGAAGGCTGAAAGCAAATCTTAATGAATACAAGCTACCACTACTGAAAGTATTATCTTCATATAAAGACAAAATCTATTTACCGATATTAAGAACCTCAGCATGCTCTGTGTTGGAAGCCTGAAGACCTGAGGTTGGATGTATACTGATGCCTCTGAGCATCAGTGGACAGGGTGGACCTCCCAAGGGTGAGTCATGGAATGCTTTGACCAAGAGGAGGGGCTAAAAACAGAACACTTTCATATCACCAAAAATAAAGCATGACTTCACTCCATCTTGTGAGGATTCTGGCTTCTGTGAACATGGCTGATGGTGGTCACTTTCTCCTCTTTTATCTGCAATTCTGAAAACAATGACAGCTAACTCAGCAGGTGAGAGCAAAGACCAAGAGCATCCTAAATATGGGAGAAGCTTTGGGGGAGGAGTTGCAAAAGCAGCCCCCTGGACATTGGGACTTGAAACAACTGAACCCTTCCTTGGAGAGAGGAGTGAACAAGCAAAATTTATCAGCCATGTGACACAGAAAGAAGGGACTGGTCATTGATATGTTGAGGCTAGCAAAAGCAATTCTTTCTCTCAAGGAAAGATGCCATCCAGTATACGGTGGGAAGGAATGACTCATCAGCACCCTGCTAGAAAATATAGAGCACTGGTTATGCATTGTCTATCTATAAATATGATTTATACAATCTAACCATGCATAACACAATACCAAGGATTAATATTAAAAATCGATTCCATTTTGGTAGCCATGTTCTTAAATTAATAGAGCAAGTCTTGTTTTGTGTTTCTTTTTTATGCCTTATTTTAGACACATAAAAGGAGGAGGAAAATTCTAGCACATAATAAAATCTTTACTGATACGATTTTATTATTATTATTTACTATTATTTTTATTGCCTGCACTAGGGATTGATTTTAGGACCTTGTACACACTAGGCATGTGCTCTTCCACTGAGTGACAGCGCTATCCCCCTCCCCCTTTTTTCCACTTTTTTTTTTTATTTTGAGACAATTGGTCAAAGCTGAGCTTGAACTATATAGATGGCCCAGGTTGGACTTGAACTTGTGGTCTTTCTGTCTCAGCCCTTTAGTAACTGGATGACAAGCAAATGGATCCTTGTATTTCCCCACCAGATATTAACTAGGACTATGGCTGTAGCTATGCCAATATCATGAAGATCTTTATAAAGTCAAATCAATTATAATTTGTAAAATCACCCCAGAAGTTTGCAGAAATACTATGGTCCTAGTCACGGCACCATCTCAATGCCATGCCCAAATGGCTTTGCTTTTGCTTTTGACTTTGAGATTCAAAATGGAGCCATGCCAGTTTGAAAGCATGGCTGTCAGCTCCTATTCCCTAGCACAGTGGCCTGTCTGGAGATGATTGATTAAAAGCTTAGGCTCAGGTCTCCACAGCTCAGGGGAGTACAGTCTTTAGGAGAAGAAAAGGAGAGACACACAGGTGTGTATCTCAGGCCTGCATACAGGTCCCTCTTTCAGAGGCAAGGTGGACTTCCTATTTGCTTTGTGCCTTTAGCAGTAACATAAAAATTACACTGTGAAATGTTTGCATTGGGTTTCTTCTGAGTTTCTCTATTATCTGTTGTGTAACTAAGCACCTTCCAACAACAGATGTTGATATAGCTCACCATTCTGTTGGTTGGCAGTTGAGGCTGTGCTCAGTTGGGCGGTGCTTCTGCTCTCAGCAGGGTTCTGCCATGCATTTGTGAGCAGCCTTGAATTCACAGGTGGCTCTGCTGTGGGGATTGGCTGGCTATGCATCAAGGAGATAAGACACTGGGAGAGGTTTTTCTTCTTGTCCAGCAGGTGAGAATGGTCTTGTCACAGGCAGCTCAGCAGGTATCTATGAATCAATGAACTGTAAAGTGGACCCTGTGCTGGAGCAGAGAAAGCTGTAATTGTTGATAGGAGGTACTGTGAAGATCCGTGCAAAATCCTGCACTGGAAGACATGGAGGAGTCCACATTTGTGTCTGAAGGGAAGTGGAGCTAGAAAAGTCTAGGAAATGAGGTCCACACTGTGTGTGAATGGAGGATCACCACCAGAAACAGAAAAATTGGGAAAGCTAAGTAAAGGTCATCAAGGTCAGAGGCCAGAGTCACCTGCAAGGGAAGAAAAGAGGGGTATCTCAGAATGTCACTAAGAGATTGTTTTACTTTAAATAGTGTGAGTTTGTATCTCTTGTTATAATCAAATTCATGTTGTAAAATAAGCCTGGTTGTACATACAAGAAGCTCCTGAGGGACTGACTGAGTGTTCCATGGCCAAATAGAAACTGTGCATTTCGATTTTATTTCATTTTACTTTGTCTTGCTACAACAAACAAGTAGATGGCATTTATGAATTTATCCTCTGGCCTTCACATGCATGTGCATACACACACACACATACACACACACACACACACACACACACACACACACACACACACACACACAGCTAATAAAAATAAAAGGCTTTCCTGAGAGCCTTGGTCTCTTACCCTCTAGTGAAGAGTTTCCTACACTATGTGAATTTTGACCTTAAAACCAGCAATGTGTGGCTATTGGAGCCCTCAAAGACTTTCTCCCCCATCCCCTCTCCAAGGTCACCCCAACAGCACCACTGGAGCCATATGCCCACCCTGCACCAATTGGGAACAGGATCTCAACTGAATATACAACTCAGACCACTAAATGTGGTAACCTATGTATTTACTGAACATGAGAGGATAGTAGTTGTTTCTGTGCTACTGATGCTGAAAAGATGAAGAGCTGGCACTCACGAGATTTGCCTGGCTGCTTACACTAAAAGCTCACAGTGTCCTTCAAAGCCAAGTAGTGCCTGACAAACAGTCTCAGCTGATGCAGACTGAAGAGCAAGTATCCCAGGTCAGCCAGGACTGCAGAGAACAAGATTCCTCTTGAGGACCACAGTGAAGAATCATTCTAACCTCCTATGAATAAAGTAATCTATTGAATTTACTAAAAACAAACAAACAAACGGCAATGTGCTTACCCATCAGTGTCTGTTTCTTATTGAATGCTATGTTGCTAGTTGCTCTGGATGATTGTTTGATAAATAAAACACTGATTGGCCAGTAGCCAGGCAGGAAGTATAGGCAGGACTAACAGAGAGGAGAAAGGAAAGGACAGGAAGGCAGAGAGGGGAGACACCAGCTGCCGTCCAGGGAGCATCATGTAGAGGCAACAGGTAAAGCCACAGAACATGTGGCAACATATAGATTAACAAAAATGGGCTTAGTATAAGAGTAAGAGCTAGACAGTGGTAGGCCTGAGCTAATGGCCGAGCAGTTTAAATAATATAAGAGTTGGTGTGTTTATTTTACAAGTGGGCTCCAGGACTGGCAGGGCTTGGTGGGAGCTGGAGAGAAACTCTCCAGCTACAGCTAGTGGTTAACTTTATGTCATAGGACAATTATAAGGAATATGCTCAAGTCCACACTACACCATGAAATTCACAGTCCCTGGCAGATGCACCACAGGCATTTTTCCCTTGCTAAAAACGACAAGAAGTAAGAAGTGAAAAATGAACAAACATAAGAAGGTAGTATGTGTGATCTGTCTTGAACAAAACAAAATTCTTATTGGGATGTTATCAAATGCCTGGATCTAAAGATGGTTTGGCCACATGTTTATAGGCTCTGATGTCAAAAGCTGGAAGTGAAAAGATGACTTTCTCTTGCCACTGAGTATCTACCAGGTTGTGCAGACTCTCCTCTGGATGTCCACTTAGATCAGCTGGGGCGTGCAAGGTACGCTCTGAACCTTTCTACCTGTAAGACTGAAGAACTGAAGCCCAAAGACTTGGCATGGCTTGGATTTAGTTATCAACAGTTTCTGTTTTAAAGGAGGAAATCAAATTAATGAAGGCATTAATGGACACCACATTCTTGTTAAACACAGTTTGTAGGATTTGCACTTGATCATTATAAACATGGACTCTGAATCAAATGAGCTATAATCAAGTAGAACAAATTGCATTGCAGGGTCTCTTCTTGCTGATTGGAATTGGCACGTGACAGTGAGTGGGTGGCTTTTCTTTGCTAGCTCTCGTCCTAAGGGCAGACTGACATATGCCTCTTTCTTTGGACTCGCTTCCTATTTCCTCACTGCTCCCAGTGGCCCTTGCTTTAACGCTGAGTTCTCCCTCTTTCTTCAGTTTAATTTGGCCCCTCACCCATGGAAGCACACACTACCTATGGGCTTCAGTCCTAGAGCAGGATTCACAGGTCAACACCTTGACATTTTGGGCAAGATGATTCTCTGCTGTGGGAGGTGTGGGATTTTCTCATGAATTTTTAAATTTGTAATAGTACCCCTTACTTCCATCATGAGATGTCAAGACTCCCTAGCTTCTACTTCCAGTTGTGGGCCCCTAAGGTGGCCACAAGTATTGACAAGTGTTCACTGAAGGTCAAAATGTCCTCTGATTGAGAACAACATGTGTCAGAGTTTGTGCGGTCAGTGTAAGAACAAAGGAAGAGAGATTTTAAGTCACCTGCTTCATTAGCCTGTCTGAGAGACAGCCCAGCTGCCCACATTGGTTCTCATGTGTGCACACACATACAGCTCTTTGCTGTACTCCAGTACACACTTCTGATCTTTTCATCCATTCCAATTTTAGTATTGGTACCTTGGTTTTCTTCTTCCTTAAAAACCAGTAGAAGCATAAAAATATGTATTACATTTTGTTGTTGATGGCAGTCCTTGGTTTTGAGATGCTACAGGCTGACTCTGGTGAGGGCTACTTCCTGGTTCACCTGTGATACCTCATGGTGTCCTCAGATAGTTGAAGAAGACAGGGCTCTCATTCTAGTCTCTTTTGTGAAGACCACTCCTTTGGGCCACTAATCTGTGGTGAAGGTTTCAGCACGTGCTTTGGTGGGACATAAACATTCAGAACATAGCTCTGGCTGCTGCTTTTGAGATACTCAACTGACTGACTAGATGAGGCTAGCCTCTCTTGTTCAGGCTGACCACATTTACATAAAGTTGTTTGATTACAGTTGTTTTCTGTGTCTACAAAATACCTTCACTATGGCAATACCTAGATTAGAATTTGATTAAGTAGCTAGACTCTACAGCCCGGCCAACCAGCCCAAAACTCACCGTCTATGTATAAATACATCTAGAAAGAGGAAAATGGAAGGTTACTTGGACATGTTTTTTATTTATCTGATTTCTAAATACTGCAATGAATGGACTTCCTTTTTTAAATGTAGTTAAGTTAAGCCTTTGTGTGGATTTTGGGTAGTGACTATACACAGATAAGGGCAGATCCTTGTTGAAAACATGCATGGTATTATATACAGTCTTCTGATAAGTTGGCTTCTACATGTGAGCTAATGCCTGAGAACTGAGGCAGGATGTCCCAGTAATTGGGGTGTAGTGGGTAGCCATTCCAGCTTTGATCTGGAAGTTCCAACCCCCATTGAGACTTCAGCAACTGTCACGCCTACAAGGCGGGGCCAAGGGAGGCGCCTGGAGACTGGAGAGCTGGATCGGCGGGCTCGCACTCGGATCCGGGACCCTGGACTGGAGAGGTGGACCAAGCAGAGCTCCAGAGAACACTGCTGGACTGCGATACACCTTCCCCGTTACGCCATTAAATAAATCTCCTTTTAACTACGTGGAGTGGCCTTAATAATTTCACCAATATCTGGCGCCCAACGTGGGGCACGAACCCACGACCCTGAGATTAAGAGTCTCATGCTCTACCAACTGAGCTAGCCAGGCTGGTTGGGGGCAGATATTGGTGAAATTATTAAGGCCACTCCACGTAGTTAAAAGGAGATTTATTTAATGGCGTAACTTAAAAATTAAGGGATAGGTAGGTCGCGGGGTCTGGGGAAGGTGTATCGCAGTCCAGCGGTGTTCTCTGGAGCTCTGCTTGGTCCACCTCTCCAGTCCAGGGTCCCGGATCCGAGCGCGAGCCCGCCGATCCAGCTCTCCAGTCTCCAGGTGCCTCCCTTGGCCCCGCCTTGTAGGCGTGACAGTTGCTGAAGTCTCAATGGGGGTTGGAACTTCCAGATCAAAGCTGGAATGGCTACCCACTACATTGGGGGCTCTTGAAAAGGGTTAGAATGCAAACATGATACCCCTCTCCATATTATAATGCTTGCACAGAGTCCTACTAAATCAGAATATTAGTAATTCACATGCACTTACTAACACCCATCATTAAGGTTCCATAGCTCCTCCGTACTGTTCCCTGTTGCCTGGCAGTCTGGGTGTACTCCCTCACTGTTCCTACAAGTTAGGAATCTAGAGGAGACACCAGAGCTAAAGCTCAGCACTCAGAGCTATATTCTGGGCCAAATAGGTGACTAAGAGAGAGGCTACTGGGCTGAACCCAGAACCAAACCAGAATAGGCAGCAGGGAGAGACTGCCCATGAGCAGAGCTTGGAAGCCAGGCCCCTGACTGCCTGGACACCACACTTCTGACAAGCCTCCTGCATCTCAGGAGCTATGTTTTAGGTACCTGCATGTCAGTTCACAGTAACATGGAAGAACTGACTCCCAAAGAGAACATGGGTGAGAATCACTGTGGCTTCTCTTGAGACTCCTATGTGCTTTTCCTTATTACATATACAGCCATACTTCAACACTCTTGCTAAAGCTATAGGTGGATGAGCTTTAATGCATGTTAAAACTGAAAATATGAATATGATGAATCCAGATTTTAGCAATGCTACTCACAGAATTTTATTTAATTAAACAAACTTTTTTCTAATTTGAACTTAAAGAGTAAGGGGCTGGGAAGTTATGTTAGTGGGTAAAGTGCTTTTTTGAAAGCAATAAGGACCTGAGTTTCATTCCCAGAGCCCATGTAAAACAGTTGGATGTGGTTGCACGTACTTATAATCCAAGCACTGAGGAGGTAAGGACAGACAGTTGTCTGGGGCTTATGACACCAAGGTTGTCCTCTGCCTCTACGATTATTCACACACACAGACACACAGACACACACACACACACACACACACACACACACACACACACGAACAGGGACTGAGCGATTCCCTCAGGTCCATCTGTGACCGCTAAGGACACAGAGACCCTAATATGTTACATCATCCTGCAAGGGCTTGTTTGGATTCTAAGAAACAAAAGACAGAGGGATTTGTATGGACCATTTTAGCAGATAAAGCCCCTGGAGTCTCTCCCACTCTGTACAGGTCCTCCCTTCCCCCATCATCTCCCAGGCACCTACTGGGGTTTCTTTCCTGACCCCTGCCTACTCACAGAGAAAGATGGATTTTGACAGAACCAGGAAGAGTTGTTCTGTCTCCATGGCAACATCAATTCACATTCTGCAGGTACAGGGGCTGCCACTTAAGGCCACTGACTGAATGAAGGCTGCTGAAGGCCCCATGCTGCAGTGCCTAGCCAAAAATAACCTGGCAGGCCACCGTTCCTCACCACCCCATGGAAAGAGGCATTAAGTCTGCTGGATGCCAACTGTCAACCTGGGTCTGTCTTCCTGCTAAATGGAAAGGAAGAAAAGTGACAGGCTGGAGGGTGGGAACTCAGTGGCTGTGTGGCTCCCACGATTCCATGGTCGAGGAAACAGCACGTTTCCGCCATTGAATGGAACATGAAATGTATTCTAACTCCTTCACCCCAGGGCATCAGATAATTTGTATTTCAGCAGAAGTATTATAATTACATAGTTTAGAGTTAGAATTAATTAGCATTTGGGGAAGTACTGATACAAACCAAGCAGTTATTAAAAATTAATTTCAATAGAAGTCAGTTTGGAGGGTCTTGGTTTTCTCTTGATTAGTTCATAGATGATGTCATCAGTCATTCTACCAACCCACCCAAAATGTTAACCATCTCATCATCGGAAGGAAATAAAACATTTGATGTAACTCTTTAAAAATATGGTCTGTTGCCAAATACATAGCATATTGATATAAATTTAGTCAAAAGTCATAACAGATACTGTTAGACACACCATACTCTTAACAGCTACTAAATATAGTTTGCAGACTCAATTTCTAAGTCAGCAAAACAAAACTCTACTGGTCATGCTGAGTGCCTGGAGATATGATGACTCTTTGGCTTCCCAAAATTTTACTGTTTTCTTCCTTGGAATAAGGAGTAAAAACAACCACGAATGGGAAAAAGTGTGTTCTTTCACCTGGAGTTTCACAACACTTAAGTACTTGTTGTTCTTGGAACCCCCCCCCCCCCAAATAAAAGCACAGTTAAATTGGGCTTTTCTAAAGTAGATGGTTTTCCACTTTTAAATTCAGTTTTCTTACTGGAATATATTACATGTTGAGAGAATCCCCTGCCCAGTTCCTCCACCCTATCCCCTTTCTCAACCCTCTCCCTCCCATTAGGCCTGTTTGTTCCTATAGAAAAATCCATTTTATTTAACCCAAGCACATATGCTTTAGGTAGCTGTATGAGATCTAGAACCTACAAATGGGGAGAAAGAACATACATTGTCTGAGACTGTCTTCATTCGTTTAATCTGATTATTCCCATTTGCATTCCTATTCCTACAAACATCATGTCATTCTGAAATGAATGCCATTGTGTATGTGTATGCCCTGTGTTCATCTGTTCTTCTGCTGTTGGACACCTAGGCTGGCTCCATGGCTTTGGTTCTTACACAAGCTGACCACTTGGGATTGTGTGAGCTATAAGAGGGTTTGTCTCTGTAGCACTTCATCTAAGGCGGGGCCTTGTGAGATTTCCCTCATGCATATTAGACCAGGATATCTGCTGCTGCTGCTAAATAATGTCACTAGACATGACAGGGAAGCTACACTCAGTTAAGGTTAGGGTTAGAGTTGTGAAATCTCAACAGTATCTCTGCCTAAACAAGAACTGCATAAGGACCATACCAGTTGACATGCAGTGTGGATGAGGGAATTTTGCAAGGCCCCAACACTTCATTTTTTTTTCTCTTATAAGTTCTTGCTTGCCTGCTTTGGGATTCAGTAGTCTGGGTCATAGCCTTCACGTGGAATGATTTGGACAGACAGATGCTCCCACCCACCCTGAGTCTGTAGAACCCTACTAGACTGCTGCTCTGCTGTCCTTCCCCTGCACATCCCATGTTCTTTGTGAATACCACATTTTCACTGACTTAAGTGATCACTTATGCTCTGAAAGATGGATCACCTTTGAGTTATGTTCATTTACACACCCCTGTGTGACATAAAATGGTATTATAAATTTTTCAGTCTCGTGGCCCAGAACTACACAGCTGTAATAACTGAGTTGGCATCTAATTGGTGTAAATCCCGTCTTCTTGGGATAGGAGATTATTCTCACTTCTTGGTAATGGGTTCATTGAGAATGAAAATGGTGCTTGGGTCAAGACATAGAATCCTTGTTTAATTTTAAATTTATTTAATTTTATATGTATGAGTAATTTGTGGCCCCAATAAAAAGCCAAGATAATAGGTTGGGGAATGAGAGTGCTGTTTCAAAGAAGATGGTTGGGGAAGGCCATAGCAAGCAAATGAGTGAGAAGAGGGAGAGAGAATTACAGGTGTGAAGATTCTGGGAAGGTCAGTGTGGGCAGAAGAGAAAAGCAGAAGACAGGAGAGGAGGAAAGGAGGGGCAGAACAAACAAGAGGGCACACTGGCTGGAGAGACAGACAGACACAGCTTTGGACCTGATATTCCATCACTTCTACCTTCTCCATCCAGCTCTGGCCACAAGAGCCCGTATTCAACCCCAGCATCCCCCACTATGAACAAGGTAAGGAATGGTTACAGGTCACAAAAGCGAGTCCGAAGACCTTCCCACACCATCCGTCAGAAAGGTGGCTTTCCTCAGATAACAGCTACAATCCTGGGAAAGCTATGGGACTGCGGCCTCGCTTGCTTCTAGAGAATCCCAAGGAAGTTTACAGTAGATTCTCAGAGGAGGGGTCATTTGTAAAATCCCTGGGTCCCATCCGTGCTCAGAGATGGGTGAGAAAGCTTTAGGCTTGCATAATGCTGGACGTAATGCTTTTTATAAAAATGTATGTCCATGAAAAGGAAGGCAATATGCAGATTACCTCGATGGGCTACCAAGCCAGTGGAGGTGGTCTTTACAGAACAGGATGAATAGAAATGAAAACATTGTTTTTAAGAGGGAGGAGCCAACAGTGACAGTGGAAAGGATCGGGGCAAAAACAGGAAACTCACAGGCATATTAGTAGAATATGCCAGCCTGACAGAAGCTCAGTACACTTTCATCCTCTGGGACAGAAACAACAATTTCAGGGAGAAAATTTGTCAGAGAAAACACAGGGCACCCAATGAAATGTGAATTTCTGATAAATAGCAAGGAATACTTCGTACCTTCCCCAATTCTGTGTGGGACAACACTTACTCTAAAATGTACCTGTTCTCTGAATTTAGGACTTCAGATTTCTATGTTTTTGTTAGCTAATCTAATAATCCTCTAACAGAGGGACACAGCCCCTTCTCTCTATACTGAAAACTTGAGTGTTGTTTGCAGTAGATGTTTCCTCTTTGAACTTGCTCAGTGGACAGAGTGGCCTGTGTCATGTGCCTCTTCAGGAATATCCTTTAAATGTCTCCTGCAGCCAGCAGGAGCCTAGGGAGCTCCTGGTCAGGGACTCCCTGCTAGGCTCAGCCAATGAGAACATCAGCCGGGACAGGGATAGAGAGCAGGGCTGGCTAGCGTTGATTTCATCTGCTCCTTTTGGTCAAGTTGTGTGTAAACCTCAGCTTCCTCCTATCACCCCTCTAGGCCTGGGGGGGGGGCAATAGTTTTGAGCCACTTATTAACCCCAGGGTACTACACCAGCTTTTTAAAATTGCTCCTTTTATCAGATTCTCCCTCTTGCAAGGAGGTCTCGTCTCTATAGACCAGTGTTTCTCAGCCTATGGGTCATGACCCCTTTGGGGGTAGCATACCAGATATTTACATTACAATTCTAACAAAATTGCAGTTATGGAGTAGCAATGAAATGATTTTATGGCTGGGGGAGGGTCACCACAATATGAGGAACTGTATTAAAGGTACACAGCATTAGGAAAGTTGAGAACAGCTGCTCTAGACTGTAGGAGACAGAGGCCCTGGAGACAAGGTCATCAGGGGTACATCTATATCCATGAAGGCATGGAAAGAAAAGTTGGGTTCAGAAAGAAGACAGTTGGCATTCAAACAGAGAGGTCCCGATGGCCACTTTGTCCAACAAATAAGATGCCATCTGCTCCTGACATGTTGCTAGAAGGATGAAGAGAAGGAGGAGTCTTGATTCGCTCGAAAGAGATAGAGAAACAGTCTGGAGAATACGCCATTCTCTCTGTAATTCTCTCATCTACCATAAAATGATAAATCCCATCTTTACAGGAAATGTCTGTGTGGGCATTGTTTTTCTTTTTTAATCAGAAAATGTAGGTATCATATTTAGCAAGTATGTCACAAATATTCAGAAAAAGAGGAGCAAAAAAAAGCTCCTGTTGTGTTTTGTCCTGTAGTTTCCCTTCCTACTGCCTGTGCTCCGTTTTCTTCCTCTGAGTGCCACCGAGTTCTCTTCAGAATGAACTGTGTGCTCAAACCTTTACTTCCAGCTCAGAGACTTAGCTAAGTTTTATTTCTGTGCAACTTTATTAGGCTTTCCAGAAGTACTTGCTAAATTTAATTGTATTTCTGCTCTTTGACCTAGTTGTCTAAAAGATGAGTTGTGTGTGGTAGGGGACAACTAGGAATAAATCCCCTCGTTATCTCTCTAAACCTCTCGCAGAGAATTAGCAGGCGTATTGAAGCCTGGTGTCACCTACATATTAAACAGGATGAGTGCTTTGCCAGTAGGAAGATTCTTAATTAAGAATCCAGCCATTCATCTGTGCGATGCTACACTCTGGAGCCCAGCTGCTCTGTCCTAGATGGAGTAGAGCCCCAGGTTTTTGTTTGTTTAAATTGGTCTGAGGAAGGTGTTAGAAGGGCAGGACAGAAGCCAGCCAAAGAGATGGATGGCTTTTGTCAGAACTGTTCAAGTCTGAGGAATTCTGTGGCTGGGATGACGGGCCCCACTGAGCAGGGATTCCGCTCCAGCTGTCTGCATGTCTGGCATGCTGGGCTTCACTCCCACATGCTTCATAGCCACAGACCCAACTAGAATAGCTGCCTTCTCCATACCCCTTAGTCTAGGTGTATATGTGCCCATCTCGGTGGAGTCTCTCTGGCCTAGAAAGCTTACAACATTTCATTTAATATCATATCAGCAATCTACTGTCTTCCTGGTTGACTTTGCCAGGAGTGATGATTCATCCTACACGGTGGGAAAGTGCTCACTTGGTGAAGAGTGGATTTTGTCATATGGTTATGGAGGGGAATCATCCTGTGTTCTAATCCAAATTCTATGGATCCTCAAAGTCCATTTTGAATTTAAATGAGGGTTTGCTTTTCCTTTTAAAGTTAGCATATTTTCTCTATGTTAGTTATACTAATACCCATGTAAATGATATATATTTATATTATATATGGATATATACACATATATATTATTATTATACAAGTAAGCTAGAGGTGGTTGAAGTCCATCAGAAGATGTGTGGGCTCTGTGCAGATACTAGGTCATTTCATACATGGTTTGGACAGTCCCAAATTCAGTTATCTGCAGGAGACCCTGGAGTGTAGAAAGCCCACTCCCTTTCTTCTTCTCTCCCCCTGGCCCGCTCTCCGTCCCACCTCCTACTGTAAAGTGATGTAATGACAATACCCACTGCTCTAATCCTCATCCTTGTCAGCAATGAGCTATGATCCTCTTGCCTCTACACCTTTCTCCAAATTCTGTTATCTTTGTTTTCTGACAAGAGCCATCCTAACAAGTATAGGTAGTAGCTCTTGAACAGGTTGAACATTCTTTCATATACCTGTTGGCCATTTGTGTATCTGCTTGTTAGATATGTCTAATCAGGTCCTTTGCCTATTTTTGACTTGTTTTCTTTCTATTGAATTGTTTCAATCCTTACATATTTCAGATATTAACTGACTATCATAGATTTGGCTAACAAATGCACTATCTTGCTGCATATGAGAAAAAATCAGTTGATACTGTAGATTTTACTTTGTTATAATCTCACCTGTTAATTTTTATATCATTTTATGTGCTTTTAGGATGATATAAAAAGTACTATTCAGGCCAATGCCATGGGTTTCTCTTCTATGTCACGTGTCTCTCTATGTGTGGTATATGTATATGTTTACATGTACATACATGTGTGTGAAGGTTGACGTCAGGTATCTTCTGCAACCATTCTCCACCTTGTTTGGGGCACAGACAGGGTCTCACTGAATCTGGAATTCATTGATTTGGCTGAATAGCCACTAAGTTCAAGGGGTCTGCCCATCTCTGGATTCCTAGCCCTGGTATTGCAGATGTGTGGGGCCACACCTAGTCTTTTATCCCTGGTTACAGATGTGTTCCACCACATGCTCAGAAGCCAAACTCAGGTAACCATGCTTGCATATCAGGCACTTTACTGACTGAACATCTATCTCCTCAGCCCTTCCTCTGTACTTTCCTGGAGGAGTTTTCTAGTTTCAAGTTTTACATTTGCATGTATAATCCATTGTGAGGTGGTGTTTCACATAGGATGTGTAACAAAGGTTTATTTTCATATCTCTACATGTAATCAGTTTTTTTCCATTGTGGTTGAAAAGACCATTTCCTCGGGGTATGTGTTCCAGAATCTTTATATAAAATCAACTGAGCATAAATGTAATGATTTCTCACGTCTCCACTCTAATGACCTTTCTGTTTTTATGGAAAAGCCATACTGTTTTTGATAATTATAGCTTTGTAGTCTGTTTTGAAACCAGTGGTACAAGACCTCCAGTCTTGTCCTCTTCATTTATAAAACTGTGAGCATTTACAGATTTGCACATGTCAAATCCTGTTCCCATACCAGAGATGAATTGCAACTCATTTTGGGAGTGTGCAACAGTAGTTGGATTCAATTTGCTGGCAATCTCTTGAGGCCTTTGGTGGCTGTTCTTCCTGTCTATGGACATGCAACTTTCTTTTGTGGTATTCTTTCTGGTGCTGACCTTGGAAAATAAATTTGGCATTTTCTAGGGGAGAACTTGAGAAAAATTTGTGTTAGTTCCTCATTGATGTTTGTTGAGTCACAGTATGACAGACATGGAGTCCTAGGCTTCCTTCTGTCTCCTTACAGTATTAAATTAAACTTTAATTTTAATTTTAATTCTTACTATTCTTGGAACATGTTATACATATGTACAGTATACCTGCACATATCCATATTCCTTTCCTCCAAATCCCCCCATCTCAGCTAGTATATACAGACATAATTTTGTGTATATTTATGGGATACCAAGTGATGTGTCATGATGTAGCTTACATCAGATTTCACATATTTTCTTTTCAAACACTGATCATTTCTAGATTTTTCTTTGATGAGAGACTCAAATTCTTTGTGAGAACTTTTTATGCATGTACGTAATGAAATACTATCATTTCTACCTCCATTTCCCCTCTAATTCTCATGCCCTTCCAACACACCCCTGTCCCAACTTCAAGTCTCTCTTATAGCATGAATCTTAAAGGTACTTATCAATAAAAACAAACCTGGAGCTAGGTATTGGGGTGAATGCTGGAAGATCAGAGAAGCAGAACAAGCCACAGCTTCCTCATCTCGCCAATTCCTCAGCTGATCCTGTTTCCTCAGACTGGAAACCTCTGAGTTCTCATCTGAATGGGTCTCAGCTGAACCTCTACTCAAAAGCCTAAAAGCTTAACCAGCCAAAAGCTTCTAGTTTCTGGTCTTCACGCCTTATATACCTTTCTGCTTTCTGCCATCACTCTCTGGGATTAAAGGCTCGCTTTCTGGGATTAAAGGTGTGAGTCACTATGCTTGGCTGTATCCTTGAACACACACAGATTCAGGTAGATCTCTGCCTCTGGAATGCTAGGATTAAAGGCATGTGCTACTACTGCCTATCCTCTGTTTAATATTGTGGCTGTTCCGTTCTCTGACCCCAGATAAGTTTATTAGCATGCACAATATTTCAGGGAACACAATACCACCACACTCTCTTTTTCACTTTTTTATTTTTGACAACTCAGTAAGTCTAAGTAATGCTGCCTGCAGGTACATGGTTGTATGGCTGCCCTCTGGAGCATGGGCAACCCACCAGGGGTCACATCCTCATAAAATGACTCTCCCTTCCTCCATGACAATCTGCTTCCAATAGCTCCGCAGTGCAGGATGAGGACTGGAGGTTCTCTGCGCTGGCTGTTACGGGATTTTAACTGGTGTGATCTTGTGCAGGTAGCTGCAGCTGCTGTGACCTCACAAGTGTGGCAGCCCTGCCATTCTAGAAGACACATCTCACAGCCCTCTTCCCTCCAGCTCTCACATTCTGTCCACCCCCCTCTTCTGCAGTATTCTCTGAGCCCAGGTAGTGGTGGATTTATATAGATGTCCCGTTTAGGCCTGACACTCATTCTCTTATTCTTAGCACTCTGACTTGTTGAGTATTTATGAGAGACTTTGTTATCAATTCGGCCTCTTTACACAGAATGGATGTGCTCAAATTTATTAATAATTCTCCAATCATATGGACATTAACTGTCCAAGAGAAAAATAAATTTCTGATAAAACATTTATCTTAAAAGAGGATTGCTTTTGGTGTGTGTGATTCAATTAACTTTCAACTTAAAATTATACCTTTTAAAGGATCATTAGATAAAGCCCTTCAAGATTTATAAATACCTTAAAAGAAGGGCTGAGACTGTGATATTACAAGCTAAGGAAGCAGCATGTCTCTCATTGTGTCGAGCAATGTGGAAAGAAAATGAAGCCACTATACATCACCCATGGTTTTAAAGTAACCTCAAATCTTTTTAAACTGATGTTGTTTTTGTTTTGTTTGAGCTAGCATCTCACTGTGTAGTCAGGGCGGACCTCAGAGGGCCTGTGCCTCTCAAGTGCTGGTTCAACTTGCTCGTTTTGAAGCATCAATCTAGAATGGTGTGCATTATTCTTTGACTATTGGGCTAGACATCAGTGCTGCAAGCCACTGTGGCTTATGGAATCTCATGAAAGATTCTGTTTCTAGCTGGCACACTGCTGTGGATTCCCTTTGAAATTTCTGTGAGCTCTCTTGAATGTGCCTTTGCGGTTTTTGGTGGAGAAATAACTAGAATTTCAATTGTGTCTGGCAATGATGATTCTAGAAATGAAACCAAGGGAATATCGAGCACATAGTTTTTCCATAAGTGTACGTGTTGGAGCAGAAAATCCTGAAGTAAAGGCTTTCCACTGTTCCATCACTGTTTCAACTCCAACCACCCTCTTGGGTTCAGAGTGCCACAGAAATATGGAGGACACTCAGCAGAGTAGTGCTTTGAGTGAAATTATGCCTTTATTTAAAGTTGGCTATTTTAACATGCATACAGAGATAGCTAAGGGGAGCCATGTGACATACCGACACAGGCAGCCACTGTGCAATGTTTACAGCAAGCTAAACACACCTGCCTCCGCAGGGAAACACTCAAAGCCATTCCCTTAGCCTCGTGTTGCAGCTTCAGTTGTCAACTTGACACAACTTTGAGTAACTCAGGAAGAGGCAATCTCAGCTGAGGAATTGCCTCCGTCTGATTGGCCTGTGGGGGTGTTTGTAGGGGCATTTTCTTAACTGATATAAGAGGTCCAGTTACCAGTCTGTCCCTGTCCCTTCTTCCTCCCTCCAAACTCTTCCCAGCCTCTGGTGACCACTATACCATTGTCCTCTATGAGATTAATGTTTTTATCTGCCGCACAAGGGTGATCAAGTGGTAATTCTTGATTTAGCTGAGCTGTTTCATTCTCTAAAATGATCTCTGAATTCACCCATGACATCACAAATGACAGGATTTTATTCTATTTATGGCCAAATAATATTCCATGCTGCATATGCTCCACAAGTACTTCATTTGCTAGGTGGGTTCAAATTGTTCCCATCTCTTGGCTGCTGTGAATATAATGCTGCACCAGACATGGAGTTGCAGATGTCTCTCTGTAGCTAGAGTTTTCCTGCCTGGCCCACAGTCAGGGCAAATCTCTCTCACCTGCCAGTCCCACAGCCACTCAGACCCGACCAAGTAAACACAGAGACTTATATTGGTTACAAACTGTATGGCCGTGGCAGGCTTCTTGCTAACTGTTCTTACAGCTTAAATTAATCTATTTCTATAAATCTATACCTTGCCACATGGTTCGTGGCTTACCGGCATCTTCACATGCTGTTTCTCATCGTGGCGGCTGGCAGTGTCTCTCTGACTCAGCCTTCCACTTCCCAGCTTTATTCTCCTCCTTGTCCCGCCTACACTTCCTGCCTAGCCAATGGCCAATCAGTGTTTTACTTATTGACCAATCAGCAACACATTTGCCATACAGAACATCCCACAGCACCTCTCCCATGAACAAATTTTATTTCCTTTGGACATATATCCCCGTAGCAGGATCGCTGGATCATGTGGTAATTCCATTTTACATTTCCTGAGGAACCCCGTGCTGTTTTCCGTAATGACTGTGGTAATTTCCTGACTGTGTGTGAAGGTCTCTTCTCATCACACCCTTCCAGCACCTGTTGTCTTCTTTCTGAAGACAGCTATTCTTACAGCAGTTGAGTGAGGTCTCATTGTGGTTTTGATTTGCATCCTTAGTGGTTAGATGAATAGATTTTCTCCTTTGGGTGGATGGCTTTCTCTTCTTGGTGGCCATGCATAAGTTGCTCTGTGCCCATAGAGTTAGAAAGGAGGAAAGGACTCACTACTACCCATTAGTAGTGGCACATTCAGACTTCAGAGCTGAGAGCTTCTGACGTGGAGTGGAAATCTTGAGCATTGCTATGCCTTCACACATAGTTACCAATGCTGGGAAGTGTACCCTCTTCTATTCCCTGCAAAGGGAGGAGCCACAGTCTCCATGGATACCTTGCAGGCTATTGGGAGGCACTGCAGCAGAGCATCCTTCCCTGTGCAGGCCTTTGCTCGGGGTGCTCAGCCCTGTATTCTGCCAAAGCACAGCTGACTGCTGATAATGCTCTTGTGGGGTTAACAATGGTAAATTTACAGAGTGTAAGAGGAAAGCTTTCAATGGACATAGAGCCTTTATTCAAATGCCAGACCTGCAGCAGCAGCAGCAGCAGCAGCAACAGCAGCAGCAGCAGCAATCAGTTCAGCAGAGGCATTGTCCTACTGCAGCCCTTGTGAAGCAGGATGCTTTTATAGGACACATTAGGACAATCAAATGTACCTTGACCTGTGGAGCCTTTCTGGAACCCATAAGAACAAGAACATACATGGATTGGACTCTCTAAGAGCATTAGCTAGTCCAGGCACCACAGTTCTATTTCCTGTGTTTTTCATCTCTGTGAACACCAGGCCCACCTGGTAACACTGGGGCTAGGGCTCCGGGAATTTATGTGTTTGAGAGTGAGGACAGCTAGTTCTCCATTGAGCATCACCACAGGCTTCCCACCCTCCCCGCTTACCTGCTTCTGTTGGCTTACTCAGATTACTAGCTTTGGGATGAGCCCGGGACCTCTGATCTGTGGACTCTCTTCCAAAGGATTCCCTCCCTTGTCATCAGGCTGGTTTTGCTGACATTTAAATCTGCTTCCATTCCTGCCTCAACTGGACGTACCATGCTTTGTTCAAGCCCACGAGAGGTCTGCCCCTTTCTGAATGGAGACAGAGGAGGAGTGGAAGGGGAGGGGGTTAGATGTGAATCAGGGTGGAGGGGGAGGGGTGGGCAGGAGAAGAGGTGGGGGGACTTCAGTAGGTATATAAAACACATGAAAAAAATGTTATTTAAATTTAAAAAAAAAAAAAACCTGCTTCCATTATTCCTCTTCTGAATGTGCCTGAGTGGTTCCCATCATTCCAGGAGTCCTGACCACCTTTAAGGCCTTAGGGATGTCACCCATGTGAAGCTCTTTATATCACTTCTTGCAAAACTAGGCCTGTTCAGGTAAATCAGTAGTTTCCTTCACTAGACATAGTCTGACATACTTCCCTTCTACCTGTACATAAGCACAGGCACACACTGAGAGGAGACAGATCCTGTCTGAAGATTTTCCATTTAAACATACGGATTTTCTCAGTTTTATGGCTGATTTTTGTTTGCTTACTCTGAGCTCCCAGTCTGCTAGGAGATAACTGGCAGGCAGGGCTGCTAAAGTCCAGTACAAGTGCTCATAAGCCTGGGGCGGGTTGGCAGTGACAGAATGGCATACTCCAGGAGCCCTGTACCAGTTCTAGCTCCGAGGAGCCTTCTTGGGTGCAGATGCCCTACAAATGTCCACTCTAATGAGGCTCATTTCAACTCTGCCTAATGACGAATGCTGCCCTGATGGCTGCAGACATGCAGCTCAGGTCACCTCAGAAACTGGAGGGATGCTCAGCATGCCTGCCTAGAACGTTAGTTGATGCCACACCATAAAAAAAAAAAAATAATAACTTAGTTTCAGTGCAATGCACTGCTGTATTGAGGGTCAGAATGCTGATGCTCTCCCAGGCTAATACATGAAGCTAAGAATGTAAGCTTATACCATCAAGAAAGAGAGGCCTCTTGTCCTATAGCCCCAGACACTGAAGGTCATGGTGTTTCCAGCAGTCTCCTTCCCTCTCTTTCTCCTCCTCTCTTCTTCCTCCCTCTTTTGTTTACTGAAATAATACACATGAGATTATTATTGGCAGCCATGCTAATTAAGCCAATTAAAAGTATATGAATTCTTTTATTAGTCAGTGACCAAGAGCAGGTTCGTGCCTCAAAGCCTCTTGGTGCCCAAGCTCAGGTACAGCAATTTTAAAGACAAAACCCACAATTAACCAGTACTCCAGGGGAGAAGGTTGCATCAGTGAGGGGTTGGGGTATCCAAGTAACACGTGATTCTTAAAAGCTTAACTGTATTTTTTAGACACCACATGACAATTATTTTTGATTTACACTTCCTCTTAATAATTTTAGTTTTATGTTTTAGTTTGCACAAACATCAGTTATTTTGGTTAATATGTCTGGACCATGGTCAGGGTCATGGACAGTTCCAAAAGTGTTGCCAAGGTGAATGTGGCTATTGCAGGTGAAAGGCTGAATCGTGTCTAAGCAGACACAAAATAGAGTTAGGACAAGATGGCATCACTGTAGCCATTTCCTTTAATATGCATTGCCTGTTTAACATGAACTGCCTTGTGTCAGACTCTGAGTTTGCAGAACCAGCTAGGAACAGGGTTCAGGGTGGGGTGAGTGTTGAGAGGACAGTGTGAGTTGGGCTGATGTTATCATCCCAGGCTGTACCCCACAACTAAGATGCGCTGAGATGGCTGCACTATTGTGATTCACTAACTAGGTGCTGGTGTCTGATGACCGCCCAGACATCTAGGCCTGACCTCTAGGGACTGAGTGGTATCTCAAGATCTGTGCTCTCAATACCCACCATATTCCAGGGCTCATTTTATTTTTGCTACAGTGAGTTTATAGGACACATAATTGTATGGTGTCTTAAATAATTTGATATATTGGCATGGTAGAAGAAACTTCAGTAGATTTTTAGTGAGGTTTCTACTTTAAAATCTTTAATAATAATAGCAATTGACTTAGTGTTAATTCTCAAAAGATATATTTCAGATTCCATGCATATACCTGTAATAGTTGAGCAAGTATGTATGTGTATGTGTGTGTGTATATGTATACACACACATATATGTACATGTATACATGTATGGATTTATATATAATAGCATATAATATACAATAAACTTGTTTAAATTTCACACACTAAATTTAAATAAACATGTTCAAAACAATTTAAAATTAAATATGAATAATAAATGCTGTATCTAATTGTACTAATTGTTTAACATAGTTAATCCTTAAAATTTACATACATATCATTTAAAAATGTATTTTCTGTGTGTGTGGTATATGAGTGTATGTGGGAGAGCTGTCCCATGTGTATGCATGAGGAGGCCAAAGGTTGACATTGAAGATCTTCCTCTGCTGCCCTCCAACTTTATTTTTGAGGCAGGGTCTCTCCCTGAGCTCATTAGCCCTGAGAACCTGCCAATCTCTGCTTCCCTTCCCTGTGCTTGGGTTACAAACCCCATACCACTGTGCCCAACTTAAGTGTTTTGAGGATCCCAACCCAGACAAATCCCCATGCTCGTACAGCACTTCATCACTGAGCCATCTCTATAGCCTCATTTATATATTACAGTTCTATATAAAAGCTAATGAAGGCTAGCTTTCTCTGTGTTTCCTTCTGTACCAAAGAAAACTAAATGAATATAGTGGATCATATTTTTGGTGGGTAGATGGGAAGGAAATATTAGGGTTTTTATCTTCACTTAGGCATCTCTACAAGGGTTATGGATGAGCCCAGGATAGGTATGAAGCCAGGACCAACATTTGGTTTCGAAATTCCAAGACTTGAGAAAGGTCTTTAAAGATACAACAGAAAGTTTCAAGGTCATTCAAAGGACATGCCAGGTGGAGAGACAGAAAAGAGAAGCAACTTCAACATTAAGAAAAGAGGCACAGCCTGCAGTGCTGGTGACCCCTGGAAAGGAGTCACCTGGGGACAGCCACCCTTTGATCTGTTAGGGGTAGAGAGAGGTATATGTTTCCTGCTTGGCATCCAACTTGGTGAATCAAAGAAGGAGCCAGCTGCAAGAGACAATAGCCTGCAGGAAGCCACAGAGAAAGCCTACTTGGACTCTCTAAGAAGTAGCTCATGACCTGCCTGCAATTAATAACATTATTGTCAACGATTTCATTTAACTGGTTAACTAATGAGGGAGTCAGTCACTAAGATTCTGCAATTATTCCCACTAAGGGTGTGACCCACAGAGGTTTGTAGTCTCCAGTGGGCAGTGTCTCTCCACAGCCCCAGGAGCAAGGGACACAGTTGGGATGAGTGAAGTACAGAAGGCACACTCAGCGTAAGGCACACCCACAGGGAAGGCACACCCAGCAGAAGGCACATTCAGCGGAAGGCACACCCACAGGGAAGGCACACCCAGCCAGGCTCTGCCCATTGTAGATCCTCCAGTCTTTATCTGTGGTGGTGAAGCCTGGAGGGAACTTCAGTTTTGTTTTGTTTTGTTTCATATGCCTGGGTGTTTTGTCCACGGGTATACCTGTATACCACATGCGTGCTGGTGCCTTTGGAGGGGTTGGGGTTTGAAGGGGTTAGGGTTTGAAGGGGTTAGGGTTTGGAGAGGTTGGGTTTTGGAGGGGTTAGGGTTTGGAGAGGTTGGGTTTTGGAGGGGTTAGGGTTTGGAGGGGTTAGGGTTTGGAGGGGTTGGGGTTTGAAGGGATTGGGGTTTGAAGGGGTTGGGGTTTGAAGGGGTTAGGGTTTGGAGGGGTTAGGGTTTGGAGGGGTTAGGGTTTGGAGAGGTTAGTGTTTGGATGGTTAGAGTTTGGAATTGTCATGGTTTGGAATGCTTAGAGTTTATATAGGTTAGGTTTTAGAGGAGCTGGTATTTGGATAGTGGTATTTAATCCCCTGAAATGGAGTTATAGGCAGTTATGTGCCACCATGTAGATGCTGAAGATCAAACCCTTGTTTCCTTGAAGAATAGCCAGTGCTTTTAACCACTGAGCCATCTCTTCAATCTTTTAAACATCAACATAGTTTTGGACTTGGATTTTGTTTACCTTAAAAAGAATACTGTAGGTTATAAGGTACTGGTAGGGCTTCTTGAAAGGGGACCAATATCTAACACCTTTCATTCACGGCCTCTCTGACTCATAGAGTTCAGGGGATGTTTTCAAGACCGCCTCATGCCAGAAACCCCCTGTATCAGCAGGACCAAGAATTCACAGAAACCCTGTTTGTACTGTTAAGCTTCCTACATTAAATCTATAATATTTAACTTTCAAAATAGGTATGATAAGAGAGTTAATAGTAACTGAAGTCAATAGAACTATTTATTAAAACAATAAGCCGAGTGGCAGGCCTCTGAATAACATTTCTCCTTGTCTATGCATCTCACTGTACTGTAGGCCTCAACAGGTTCAATACTCATTCTGGATCTTTACCTTGAAAACTGTCACCCTTTTCTCTTGAAATAAGCCCTTCAAGCCACCTCCTTTTTGTAATATCCAAATGGCAGGCATCACTATTCATGTGTTGGTGCCCTTATCAAATTAAATAATGGAGCAAAGTTAACCTCTTAAATAAACATATTGACCATCTGGCTTGATTTTTCCCCTCCAAATAAAAAAGCATCATAATTAAATGCCTAAATTGATTTTATGCAATTAATAATTAAATGCCTTAAATGGCATTTATCCATCACAGATTGCCCGATAAAGGGGCTGGCTTTCTTACTTACTATGTGAATAGATTCAACACTAAATTAAAGGAAGACTTCGAAAGAGGAAAACCTTTCAGAATTTTTTAGATGAAGTGTTTGCTGATTTATAGGTAAGGTATAATCATTAGGAATCAGTGCTTATTTGGACACACATGGTTGTCTCTCCCGCCACTTTGCCTTTTAGTACATGTTTTTACCTCCTGAAAATTACAAATAATGTGTGGTTTTTGAAAAAAATGTCATCATTTTTTTCAAAGTTTCTGAGGTCTGTCTCTCACTGGCACAGGTGATCTACATGAACATTCAAGTCCAATGTACTTTTAAAAATCATGACTTGCTTAGTGCAGATGCTCTGCCTACATGGCAGTCAGTTAGGCAGGCTGCCCGGCCGTTAGCCTCCCTGATGGCACTCCCATGTCCTCACCTCATTTGCAAGAACAAGTCTGTGGAAAGGGAACCTCCACACCATCTCACCCCAGCCTCTCCATTTTACACCTTTGCCAGTGTCGGGGCCAAGTGCTAAAAGTTATAAATTGCCTTGTTGAAACTCTGTGGGGAAACAGGAGGGAACTCTCATGTAACATAAACAGAGAGAATGAGATGTTCTAGATCCAGTGCTGACTGCCCACCCTGGCCGTGAGTCACCAATAGTATGTGTGTGAGAGAATTAGCCTTACATCAACAGCCTATGGGTGTGGGTGAGAGGACCCATCATGCATCAAAAACCTGGGGTAGGTGAGTTGTTCTGGCTCAGGAGCCATCTGTTGGTGGCTTCCTGAAGCCCCTCCATTTTTCACTCTGCTACCTCCTCCTCCAGAACTGGTTGATACTGGTCCCAGCTGCCACAGGTGCCTGGTACGGTATGGAGTGTCCAAAGTAATTCCCAATTCCAGGGAGTAGCATGGTATGGCACTTGAGCTCTGGTGTGAGTTTACTGTGATAATCTACCATTGGCACTGTTGGAGTGTCTCTGAGGCTGAAGAGATGGATCAGTTGTTAAAGCTCTTGCTACAAAAGCCCATGAGTTTAACTACCAGCATCTACATGAGAGCCTTGTTTGGTCTGTCCATAATTGTTTGGTGTGTCCATAATCCAGTGCTGGCCACTGGATCTCAGAGACAGGATGAGCCCTAGGGCATGCTGGCCAGCCAGTCTAACCAAACCAATGGGCTCCAGTTTCACCTGTCTCAAAAAAAAGGTAGAAGTGATAAAGGATGTTGACCTCTGGCCTCCACCCCAGGTGCTCACATGAGCACAAGCAAATGTATGCACTCACAAGAACTCACAGGAAAGTAGTTCTAGCCTTACCGTACACGTGAATAAACAAACTGAGAAAGCCCTGCTCTCATGACCTTGCTGAGCTGGTTTTGGCCATTACTGCTAAGGAGTTTGGGGCCCTTCAGGGCAGGTGGTTATTCTCCAGCAAGGCTCCCCTCAACTCCAGCTTTCCACAAGAGGAGCTTCTGTTGAAGCCTAAAAAATGAGCTTAACAATTTTTTTTAATTTATTTTAATTTATTTTGCAATACAATTCAGTTCTACATATCAGCCACAGATTCCCTTGTTCTCCCCCCTCCCGTCCCCCTCACCTTCCCCCCCAACCCCCCCCCCCCCATTCCCATCTCCTCCAGGGCAAAGCCTTCCCCACAGACTGAGGTCAACCTGGTAGACTCAGTCCAGGTAGGTCTAGTCCCCTCCTCCCAGGCCGAGCCAAACAATCCTGCATAGGCCCCAGGTTTCAAACAGCCAACTCATGCAATGAGCACAAGATCTGGTCCCACTGCCTGGATGCCTCCCAAACAGATCAAGCCAATCAACTGTCTCACCCATTCGGAGGGCCTGATCCAGTGGGGACCCCTCAGCCATTGGTTCATAGTTCATGTGTTTCCATTCATTTGGCTATTTGTCCCTGTGCTTTATCCAACCTTGGTCTCAACAATTCTCGCTCATATAAACCCTCCTCATTCTCGCTAATTGGACTCCCAGAGATCCACCCGGGGCCTAGTCATGGATCTCTGCATCCAGAACCCTCAGTAGTTGGATGAGGTTTCTAGCACAACAATTAGGGTGTTTGGCCATCCCATCACCAGAGTAGGTCAGTTCGGGCTGTCTCTCGACCATTGCCAGCAGTCTGTTGTGTGGGTATCTTTGTGGATTTCTGTGGGCCTCTCTAGCACTTTGCTTCTTCCTATTCTCATATGGTCTTCATTTACCATGGTCTCCTATTCCTTGTTCTCCCTCTCTGTTGTTGATCCAGCTGGGATCTCCCGCTCCCCCAAGCTCTCTTTCCCTCAACCCTCGCCTTTCATTACCCCCACTCATGTCCAGGCTGTTCATGTAGATCTCATTCCATTTCTCTGTCATTGGGCGATCCCTGTGTCTTTCTTGGGGTCCTGTTTTCCAGGTAGCCTCCCTGGTGATGTGAGTAGCAGACAAGTCATCCTTGTTTCATGTCTAGTATCCTGCTATGAGTGAGTGCATACCATGTTTGTCTTTCTGAGTCTGGGTTACCTCACTCAGGATGATTTTTTCTAGATCCATCCATTTGTCTGCAAACCTCATGATGCCATTGTTTTTCTCTGCTGAGTAGTATTCCATTGTGTATATGTACCACATTTTGTTTATCCATTCTTCAGTTGAAGGGCATCTGGGTTGTTTCCATGTTCTGGCTATTACAAACAATGCTGATATGAACATAGCTGAACAAGTGCTCTTATGGTGTGGTTGAGCATTTCTTGGGTATATGCCCAAGAGTGGTATAGCTGGATCTTGGGGGAGATTGATTCCCAATTTTCTAAGAAAGCGCCATATTGATTTCCAAAGTGGTTGTACAAGCTTGCATTCCCACCAGCAGTGGAGGAGAGTTCCCCTAGCTCCACATCCTCTCCAGCATAAGGTGTCTTCAGTGTTTTTGATCTTAGCCATTCTGACAGGCGTAAGGTGGTATCTCAGAGTTGTTTTGATTTGCATTTCCCTGATGATTAGGGATGTTGAGCAATTCCTTAAATGTCTTTCGGCCATTTGAGTTTCCTCTGTTGAGAATTCTCTGTTTAGTACTATAGCCCATTTCTTAATTGGACTGTTGGGCATTTTGATGTCTAATTTCTTGAATTCCTTATATATTCTGGATATCAGCCCTCTGTCAGATGTGGGGTTGGTGAAGATCTTTTCCCATTCTGTAGGCTGTCGCTTTGCCTTGTTGACCGTATCCTTTGCTCTACAAAAGCTTCTCAGTTTCAAGAGGTCCCATTGATTGATTGTTTCTCTCAGAGTCTGTGCTACTGGTGTTCTATTTAGGAAGTAGTCTCCTATGCCAATGCGTTCAAGACTACTTCCTACTTTCTCTTCTAGCAGGTTCAGAGTAGCTGGATTTATGTTGAGGTCCTTGATCCACTTGGACTTAAGTTTTGTGCACGGTGATAGAAATGGATCTATTTGCAGCCTTCTACATGTTGATATCCAGTTTTGCCAGCACCATTTGTTGAAGATGCTTTCTTTTTTCCATTGTGCACTTTTGGCTTCTTTGTCAAAAATTATATGTTCATAGGTGTGCGGATTAATGTCAGGGTCTTCAATTCGATTCCATTGGTCCACATGTCAGTTTTTATGCCAGTACCAAGCTGTTTTTATTACTGTAGCTCTATAGTAGAGCTTGAAGTCAGGGATCGTGATGCCTCCAGAAGTTGTGTTATTGTACAGGATTCCTTTGGCTATCCTGGGTTTTTTGTTTTTCCAGATGAAGTTGAGTATTATTCTTTCCAGGTCTGTGAAGAATTGTGTTGGTATTTTGATGGGGATTGCATTGAATCTGTAGATTGCTTTTGGTAAGATTGCCATTTTTACTATGTTAGTCCTGCCTATCCATGAGCATGGGAGATCTTTCCATTTTCTGACATCTTCTTCAATTTCTTTTTTCAGGGACTTAAAGTTCTTGTCATATAGGTCCTTCACTTGCTTGGTTAGTGTTACCCCAAGGTATTTTATGTCATTTGTGGCTATAGTAAAGGGTGATGTATCTCTGATTTCCTTCTCCGCTTCTTTGTCCATTGTATATAGGAGGGCTACTGATTTTTTTGAGTTGATCTTGTATCCTGCTATGTTGCTGAAGGTGTTTATAAGCTGTATCAGTTCCTTGGTGGAATCTTTGGGGTCGCTCAAGTATACTATCATGTCATCTGCAAATAGGGAAAGCTTGACTTCTTCCTTTCCAATTTGTATCCCCTTAATCTCCTTATGTTGTCTTATTGCTCTGGCTAGAACTTCAAGTACTATATTGAATAAGTATGGGGAGAGTGGACAGCCTTGCCTCATTCCTGATTTTAGTGGAATTGCTTTGAGTTTCTCTCCATTTAATTTGATGTTGGCTGTTGGCTTGCTGTAAATTGCCTTTATTATGTTTAGGTATGTTCCCTGTATTCCTGATCGCTCCAAGACCTTTATCATGAAGGGGTGTTGGATTTTGTCAAATGCCTTTTCTGCATCCAGTGAGATGATCATATGGTTTTTTTCTTTGAGTTTGTTTATATGGTGTATTACATTGACGGACTTTTGTATGTTGAACCACCCTTGCATCCCTGGAATGAATCCTACTTGATCATTGTGGATAATTGTTTTGATGTGTTCTTGGAGTCTGTTTGCCAGTATTTTATTGAGTATTTTTGCATCAATGTTCATGAGGGAGATCGGTCTGTAGTTCTCTTTCTTTGTTGTATCCTTGTTTGGTTTAGGAATTAGGGTAATTGTAGCCTCGTAGAAGGAGTTTGGTAATGTTCCTTCTGTTTCTATTGTGTGGAACAATTTAGAGAGTATTGGTATTAACTCTTCTTTGAAGATCTGGTAGAATTCTGTGCTGAAACCATCTGGTCCTGGGCTTTTTTTGGTTGGGAGACTTTTAATGACTGTTTCTATTTCGTTAGGGGTTATTGGACTATTTAAATAGTTTATCTGGTCTTGATTTAACTTAGGTATGTGGTACCTATCCAGAAAGTTATCCATTTCTTTTAGGTTTTCCAGTTTTGTCGAATAGAGGTTTTTGAAGTATGACCTGATGATTCTCTGGATTTCCTCAATGTCTGTTGTTATGTCCCCCTTTTCATTTCTGATTTTGTTGATTTGGATGCTCTCTCTCTGTCTTTTGGTTAGTTTGGATAAGGGCTTGTCTATCTTGTTGATTTTCTCAAAGAACCAACTCTTTGTTTCATTAATTTTTTGTATTGTTCTCTTTGTTTCTATTTTATTGATTTCAGCTCTCACTTTGATAATTTCCTGGCGTCTATTTTTCCTGGGAGACTGTGCTTCTTCTTGTTCTAGAGCTTTCAGGTATGCTGTTAAGTCTCTAGTGTGAGATTTCTCCAACTTATTTATGTGGGCATTTAGTGCTATGAATTTCCCTCTTAGTACTGCTTTCATAGTGTCCCATAAATTTGGATATGTGGTGTCTTCGTTTTCATTGATCTCTAGGAAGTCTTTAATTTCTTTCTTTATTTCTTCCTTAACCCATTGGTGATTCAGTTGGGTATTATTCAGTTTCCATGAGATTGCAGGTTTTCTGTAGTTTTTGTTGTTGTTGAAATCCAACTTTAGACCATGGTGGTCTGATAGAACACAGGAGGTTATTCCAATTGTTTTGTATCTGTTTGGATTTGTTTTGTGGCCAAGTATGTGGTCAATTTTAGAGAAGGTTCCATGGGGTGCTGAGAAGAAGGTATATTCTTTTTTGTTAGGATGGAATGTTCTGTAGATATCGATTAAGTCCATTTGAGTCATGACATCAGTTAAGTCCTTTATTTCTCTGTTAAGTTTCAATTTGGGAGATCTGTCCAGTGGTGAAAGTGGGGTGTTGAGGTCTCCCACTATTAATGTGTGGGGTTTTATATGTGATTTAAGTTTTAGTAATGTTTCTTTTACATATGTGGGTGCCCTTGTGTTTGGGGCACAAATATTCAGAATTGAGACTTTATCTTGGTGGATCTTTCCTGTGATGAGTATGTAATGCCCTTCTTGATCTCTTTTGATTGATTTTAGTTTGAAGTCTATTTTGCTGGATATCAGGATGGCTACACCCGCTTGTTTCTTAAGACCGTTTGATTGGAAAGTCTTTTCCCAGCCTTTTATTTTTAGGTAGTGTCTATCTTTGAATTTGAGATGTGTTTCTTGTATGCAGCAGAAAGATGGGTCCTGCTTTCGTATCCATTCTGTAAGCCTATGTCTTTTTATAGGTGAATTAAGTCCATTGATATTGAGGGAAATTAATGACCAGTGATTGTTCATTCCTGTTATTTTTTGGTGGTGATGTGTGGGTACTTCTATACGTTGGGGTTTACTGCTGTGGCTTTATCTGTTGCCTGTGTTTTCGAGGGTGTATCTGACTTCCTTAGGTTGGAATTTTCCTTCTAGTGCTTTCTGTAGGGCTGGGTTTGTGGATAAGTATTGTTTAAATCTGGCTTTGTCATGGAATGTCTTGTTCACTCCATCTATGGTGATTGAAAGTTTTGCTGGGTATATTAGTCTAGGCTGACATCCATGGTCTCTTAGTGTCTGCATTACATCTGTCCAGGTTCTTCTGGCTTTCAAAGTCTCCATTGAGAAATCGGGTGTTATTCTGATGGGTTTGCCTTTATATGTCACTTGGCCTTTTTCCTTTGCTGCTCTTAATATTCTTTCTTTATTCTGTACGTTTAGTTGTTTAACTATTATGTGGTGAGGGGACTTTTTTGGGGGGTCTAGTCTGTTTGGTGTTCTATAAGCTTCTTGTATCTTCATAGTCATTTCCTTCTTTAAGTTGGGAAAGTTTTCTTCTATGATCTTGTTGAATATATTTTCTGTGCCCTTGAGTTGGTATTCTTCTCCTTCTTCGACCCCTATTATTCTTAGGTTTGGTCTTTTCATGGTGTCCCAAATTTCTTGGACATTTTGGTTCATGACTTTGTTGACTTTAGTGTTTTCTTTGACTGATGAATGTATTTCTTCTACTGTATCTTCAACGCTAGAGATCCTCTCTTCCATCTCTTGCATTCTGTTGATTATACTTGCATCTGAAGTTCCCAATCGTTTTCTCAGATTTTCTATTTCCAGCATTCCCTCTGTTTGTGTCTTCTTCATTTTTTCTATTTCCCTTTTCAGGTCTTGGACTGTTTCCTTCATTTGTTTCATTGATTCTTCTTGATTTTCTCTCAGTATTTTATTGTTTTCTTCCAGGACTTTATTGATTTCTTCTAATTTGTTTGCCCTTTCCTCTAGTTGTTTACAGCGTTCTTCACATTTTTTTGTCTTTTCCTCTGCACAAGCCTCTAGCTTCTTCATGATGTCATTCATAAGGCTGTTTTCTTCTGCTTCTTCCAATTTCTGATGTTCAGGTCTAGGTGTTGGAGGAGGGCTAGGGCCTGGTGATGCTGTATTGCTATTCATTTTGTTGTATATGTTTCTGCCTTGACGTCTGCCCATCTCCTTGTGGTTCGTTCTTGGCCTTATCCGCACACTTGGTTCAGACAGACCAGTGTTCCAAAAGGGAAGTCTGGAGCAAGATGGGAGCTGGGGGCCGGCCTCTAAGTCTCAGGAAGAGGCTTGGGGCTCAGGCGGATGGGTGTGGGGGCAGGGCGTGGAGACTGCAGGGTCTGCCAGGGGTCTTGGTGAAGGGGATCCTTCTCGGTGGGGCTAGCAGGGAATCTGCCCGGTGGCCAGAACCTGGGGCCAAGTTGGGCAGGTCTTCCCTGGAGTGGCTGGTGCCCAGGGATGGGGTCTGGGGCAAGGAAGAGCTTAACAATTTTAAAGTCATTTATTTGTCTATGTAAATATGCATGTTGCTTCTTTCCCACATCAGGAATATTGGTAAACTGACTGAAATGTTTTCTGATTACATCAGAGAAAAATGTGTATAAAAGCTAGTATCCAATGGTTTGTTTGTTTCTTTGTTTGTTTTAAGCATAAACCAACATCCTCTTGAAGATCCAGGTCTGAGGAATCTTTCTGCCTATGCTCACTCCACCTCTTATCACTCATCCTGTTTCACACAAAACTGTGGCTGGTGGTTAAGAGCAGTAATCTTGATGAACAGTGACATCAGATCCATGATTACCAATGATCAGAAACTACAGCCCCAGCGTTTAAATGATCACAGGTGAACATGTAGCTTGTAAGACATGTTAAGACACGTGTTAATATGGAATGTATACAAAGAGAAGGATAGTGTTCACAAACAGGCTTCCTAGATCTTAGGTATTTGATCTATTAGTTCTAAAGCAAAATCTATTAGTTTTGAAAAAATAGCTTCAAATTTGTATGTGTGAAATCTGGCAATATATGTAACCCTACAGACAGGAGTGTGTCAGCCTCCGACATGTGACTTATTCATGCCACTTTGAGATTTGTGTGTGTGTGTGTGTGTGTGTGTGTGTGTGTGCGTGTGCGCGTGTGTACGTGCGTGTCTGTGTGTGTTTATGTGTGTGTGGTGTATGCACAAGTGTGTGTGGATCTGTGATGTATGTGCATGTGTGTGGGTTGTGTGCAACTGTGTGTGTGTGTGTGTGTGTGTGTGTGTGTGTGTGTGTGTGTGTGTGTGTGAACAGAGGCTAAAGGAGGACTGTTGGTGTTCCACACTATCATTTTCCACCTTCTCCCCTTGAGACAGGGTCTCCCCTGTCTTTGAGCCAGGCAGAGGTGAGGAAGCCTGGGCAGTCTTCCTATCCCTGCCCTCACCACTGCCCAGTGCTAGGATTATAGGTTTGCGTAGCCATGGCTGACTTTTATGGGTTTTTTAGGGGGGGCTCAAACTTGGGTTCTCAATGCTTGTTGCTCCTTCCCACCAAACCATCTCTACAGCTCCCACTTCTGGATTTCCAAGGGAAAGATCCCATGAGAGAACAACCTATCCTCCACATCCTGCAAAGGCCTTGGAGATGCTGCATTCCCAGCTCTGGTACATGTCAGAGTAGAAAGAGCCACACCTAGACAGACATTTTCCAAACAGGACCCTGAGCAGCACACTCAGGGAGAAATGGCTGCTGACCTGGGGTGCTCACGCCTGCTGCTTCATGTCCTGCTGAGTCAGTTTCTGTCTTGGCTCATTGGGTTTAGAGGTGAAATATTACTGTGCAGCTTTTTATTCTGCACAGGTAAGTGCACAGCATGGTACAGAAAGCCGTGTTTCACTTCCTCATTCTTGTTATGCTTGTTATTAACGAGGTGTGTGTGTGTGTGTGTGTGTGTGTGTGTGTGTGTGTGTGTGTGTCAGTGTGCTTGTGTGCCTGTGTGCATGCTTTTAGGTGGGGGGAAGTCCTGCCATCTTCTGGAATGCCCCCCAGCATCTGTATCTAGCTTCATCACACTCTAGGCGGAGCCGCAGGGAAGGTCTTCACATCTAGGTTTTCCAGAGTGGTTGGTGGCTCTCATAGCACAAAGCTTAGCACCACTGGGCACACCCGAAGGTTCAGGCTCTGTCTGTTGGGTTGTAGCTATAATTAGTTGTGGGAGTCCTCTCAGTGATATGGAGGGGACCACCATTGTTAGAGTCAGTTTCTTTGTCCTAAAGCTTAGCTTAGAGCCAGGCATGGTGGCACATGCCTGTGACCCTGCAACTTCAGAGATTAAGGCAGGTAAATTCAAGGCCAGACTGGGCTACATTTAGCCAGATCCTGTCTCAGAAAACAAAACAAAAGCTCCCCCATCAAAAAAGACTAAGGCAAGGGAGCAAGCGCTCTCCTTCTAACTTCTGAGCCTCCTAAGACCCTGGACCCCATTCCTGGTGAATGGTCTGATGGAGTTCTTTGCTCAGTGAAGGCTACACACATTTAACTGACACAGTGTGAGCCGCCTCTACTCTGAACCTCACTCCATCACATTATTTGTAATTATTGATCGTCATCAATAGTGTCCTCATGAGCGGATTACCGTGTACCAGGTACTTAGCTGTGCATTTTGCATGTTACATAAATATTAACGTTATACAAAGAGTTGAGCCACACGACTCAGACTCAGTAAGCAGTACTAGCCTCAACTTTGAGCTTCAAGAAAATTAAGTATGTTTTAAAAGTTCACAACTTGTAATGAATGACTGTGATCCAGAGTTGCCTGCTCTCTCTTCATATTTTCTGTCTAAAACAATGGCTGTGTGTTGACAAAGAGGCTGCAAACAGTGGCGGGGGGGTGGGGGGTGGGGGAGGAGGGGGGTTATTGCTCTCTCTCCCTGGAAGTTCCCAGTCCATCCTGTGAGGGAAGCAGATGCACAGATGAGGCTTCTGTAGAATCAGGTTGTTGTTCTCTGGGGTAAACAGAAGCATTCTGGGTAGTTGAAATACCCTCTAGAGTCTGGAGTACAGGCTGAGGTCCTAAGGGAACCTTCCACTTCTCAGAGATAAAGCTGACTGTGGACAAAGAGCAGCTGCACTCACATGACCACATGGGGCACAGCCAGGAGAGAGTGGTAAAGGCAGAAAGGCCAGCATCTCCACAAGGAGGCCCGCCCAGTGCTATAGAAGCCTGGGGATCACATCTCACCACAACCCAGTTAGGCTGTTTGCACCCAGCCTTGGGAAATGTGTCAGCAAGAGCTCAGTGCCCTCGAAAAGACACTGCCCTGACTGCTAAGACCTGAATCAACCACAAGGTCAACCTGAGAGTGAGGGGCCCCGAGGAGCTGACGGAACACAAGGTCAACCTGAAAGTGAGGGGTCCCCAGCAGCTGACGGAAGTGCTAATACATAGTCAATGAAAGCTTGTTGCCACCTAACTGGACAGCGGGAGGGAGAATGCAGAGATTGCTCACTGGGGAACTTCTAGAGGCCTTGCCTCGGTGCTCTGTAAAACCCAAAGTAGGTAAGGTGACAGCATGACTCATTGTTTGGTGAGATGGGCATTTCTTCTCCATAGACCTGGAAATACTCAAATGTCCTTGAGCACCTCTGGGACGCTGGAAAGATTTCTGGGCAGGATGCTGGGAGTGCCCTTACTGGAGTCTGCACTGACTGTCCTCCTTGCAGGAAGCCCCAGGGGAAGCATTAAGAACAAAGTTTCTCTCCATCTCTCCTGGATGCCCACCCCCTCTGCAGGCACACAGGCACACATCTGCACACAGGAGCCTCTGGGTCATTGTTATTTATCATGTCTGGGGGAACACTGTCATCCCATGAGGCCCATGATTAACGATAATGTGGGAACTGGAGGTAATTTGCTGACATGTTAGATCTCTGCAAGACACCAGGATAGAAGCAGCATTTTTCAAACCCTGCTCCGTGGGAGCCCCAGGGGCTGTGGGGACTCCAGGCAGGAGGAGGGCGGAGCTCCTGTGGCAGAGCCTCCATTCCGAGCTTGCTTGGCTCTATGTTTATTTGTCTACCACTCCTATGAAGATTCTGGATAAAGAAAGTGCATGTGATCTGTAGAGAAAAAAGAAATCCTGCCTTTTATCTCAAATGGAGCGCCCCTGATGCAAAGGAGTGTGCCAGCGGATTCTTGGACCATTTTTCCAGGCATGCATGTGTGTTCAGGGCTTTGCTTTGTTTTGTTTTGTTTCTGTTTAGTGCTAGGATGGAACCCAGGGCCTTGTGGGTGCAAGGCAAGTGCTTCAGCACTTAGCTGCACCCCATACCCTATGAGTCCATTCTGGGGGCCATCTGCATTCATTTGGGGGTTACCATAACAACAGCAATGTGCGGCTGAACAAGAAAAAACTATTTTCACAAGGATTTGGAGTGTGAAGCAGGGTTGGGGTTCATTCCTTCCTTTTTGGCTTGTAGATAGCTGTAAGAGTCTATTATGCCACATTATAATAGAAACCCAGGGGCAGGCTATTGATGAAGCAAAGAGTCCTACTTCTCTTATGGTTGTGGCACTTCAAGCTGGCTCCTACCTTGTTCAGTTCCCACTTGGGTCCTCTGGGATATGTCAGGTGTTGGTACTGCCCATGGTGGGAGCTTACAGATGAAGAGAGAATGTTGGGTGGACCTAGGCTCAGCCCTCCTCCAAAACCACCTGAACAAGAACACACCTAAAGTCCAAGAACCTCACAGTAGGTCCCTCTTAAGGGTGCTAGCATCTGCGAATCATCAGTCAGGCTGACAGAGACCTTGCGATAAACAGCATCCAAACCACAGCAATGGCTATGTCCTCCCTGTGTCCAAACACGGTGGTCTCTTGAGTGTCTTGGTCTCTGTGGCCTTTGAGGAGGAGGTCAGGCACATTGGATTAAGACTCACTTTCATGGCTTCCTTTAACCTCGGCCACCTTTTTAGAGGACATAGTCCAAATGCATTGGACTGCATTGTAGGACATTGAGGGTTCAACACATGAAGTTTGGAGGGCACGACTGGATACACAACATAATTTAAAAACAGCAGAACATACGCACTCTTGGTCCCGTAGGCCTGTGAGGTCACTTCACAGATGACCTTGTGACCTCACGGCCAACACTTGCACATTTTCCATGAAGCTGACATGGGTAGCTTGGCCAAGGAGGCAGAGTGCCTGCTCTGGAATGGCAGGAAGCCTGAGTGTCACTGGGTAGCTCCTCACACCCCCTCCTGCTCCTGGTGGCTTCCTATGCTCTGTAAGTTTCTTCAGGGATTCCCATATTGGGTTCAAGGAGAACAGATAATCTCTCATGCTGTGCAGATGACCTGCTTTTCTATTTGAGTGCGGCTGTCAAGTTCACACCTGAGATGTTTCTGGAAATTCTTGCTCTCAGGTAGACCAAGCTGCTATAGCTGATTTTTGGTCTCTGCTGGTTTGGTAAACTATGCCTTTCTCCTCCTAGAATTACCAGTATTACTTCTGCCTAAATAAACCATTGTCCACATGGCTGTTTTGTTTGCTGTGGAAATAGGATCAACACCTATTGGGAAGACTTGCCCACGTGACCTCAGCAGCAAACACATCAAGTGCATGGCCATGCCTGTGCCAATCAGTGTGGGGAACTGTGTACACTCTTCTCATATCAACCCTCATGGTCACAGGCATCAGCTGCTACCCAGGTTCTAGACCATGAGCCACACTGGGAGTCAGTTATCTTTGAGGGGGATGGAATGGAAGATTTCAGATAACTGGACAGAGACATGCGCATTTAACACACAAGCATTTTAAATAAAGTACCACCACACACACACACACACACACACACACACACACACACACACACACACACACACACACACATCAATGGCCCACATATCTGATTTTGAACTACCTGCTGGATCACTTCAAACCTCAGAGTCTATAGAGTGATCTTGCTACTAAAAGTCAAAGGTGAAACTGTTTCAAAGTATTCCACCTTGTTTTTGTTTAGGATAGAATGTATGTAATACAACCCTGTGTGTGTGTGTGTGTGTGTGTGTGTGTGTGTGTGTGTGTGTGTGTGTAAAGAAAACAAACTTATATAGATTTAGGCTCCAGGCTGGGGATGTAGCCAGTGCAGAGTGCTTGGCTCACATGCATATGATATGATAAAATAAAACATGATTACTTCCCCAAAGTTTTCTTTAATTTAAAGAAATTACTTTCTTTAGAATTGTTTTAAATAGTTCTTAGTGAATTTAAAATATTATTAAAGGTGGAAAAAAAAGCTCTCTGGAGCATATGTTTTGAAATGTGATGTAATCCTCCCTTCCAAATGTGAGCAGGGAAGGACACAGTGTCCACATCCCCTGTGTGTGCACAAACATGAGCTCATTTCTTCAACACGTGCAAATGACATAATGGAACCAAAAACAGCCACAAAGAGACGGATGATCAGCACCCCACAATTTGAGATCTGCCCTCCTCTCAGCAGAGCCAAACTGGGGAAATTACAGCAGGCTCCCCTTCATCCAAGCTGGGGGTCTGATGGCAGCTCTGTGGGTACAGAGTTCTGTGGATCTGGTGTAGGCTCAGAACTTCTGAGCTGCCTGATCTGGGTGCAGATGTGGCTTATATTATCATGCCTCATTTCCCTATCTACAAAACCAAGGAAAAAATAGTGTTAGGCTGGTCCAAGATGGCATCCCCTAAGACATCAGGATGAATGACCTGTGTGAGAACCAGCCCCCTTTGGGAGAAATGGAAACAGAATGTTTACAGTTCTCAGAAGTCACCTGACCTTTATCCCACATCCTGCTCTCTTAATAACCAGAAGTCCCCTAATGTAAAAGTTTGCTTACAGCAGTTCCTTTACCCATGATGCTGTCTGCCCCTCTCCCACCCAACTCAAACCACCCTATAAAAACCCAAGCTCCCTTTGTGGCGGGTCTGTTATCCCTTTTCCTGGAGGTAGCCCAGGAGTTCGTTCCCCAAATAAAGCTGTCTTTCGGCCTCAGCGTGGTTCTGGGGTCTCATCATCTCATTAAGCCTCACAAATAGGACCCTGCAAATCAGGTGGCTGTGGAATATTAAATTATTAAATTCCCATGAAGCATGTGGCAGAGGATTAGAAAACAATCCACTACATTCACTGTGGGTTAACGTCTCTTCTCCTAGGAACAAGAGTCCCTTCTGCTACTTCTAGCTGGTGAGGGGAGGTACAGCTTCATCTCAGATGGAAATGACGTATCCTTACAGACCTAAACATCATTGAGTCATGTGTCCCTGCCAGCTGGGAGAAGTGATTTCTCATATGAGTCTTCTTCTGCCATGGGAACAGGCTGAGTTTTTACATGTGATGTAAGAAAATCTCCATGGATGGGAGCACTGACCAGTCAGAGTTCATGTCCAGCATCTGAACCTTACCTCTGAGGAGGACGCCATTCATGGGTCCATACCAATGATCTTACCTTCTTGATATGTGGAAAGATGGATGAATCAATAAAGAGTCACCATCCCTTCTAGAGAGAGAAGATCATGATAGCATCCACAATGTAAATAAAGACTACCATTAGATGAAATAAGAGAATTCATAGTGATTTTTTTCACAGACAAGGCCATCCCAAAATGAGTGAGTTAAAAATAAGTTTTTTGTTAACCTTAATAACATGTACGTGTCTGTGTGTGTGTGTGTGTGTGTGTGTGTGTGTGTGTGTGTGTGTGTGTGTGTATGTGTGGTTTGTGTTGTGTGTGCCTTGTGTGTGTGTATATATATGTGGTGTGTGCAATAGGTGTGTGTTGTGTGTATGTGTGTGTGTGTATGTGTGTGTGTGTGTGTGTGTGTTTGTGTGTGTGTGTGTGTGTGTGTGTGTGTGTGTGTGTGTGTGTGTGTGTGTGATCTGCATGTGTATAAATGTGGAGACCAGAGGCCAACATTGGATATTTCCTCTTTTGCCCTTCACTATACTTGTTAAGACAGGGTCTCTGGAACTGGGCTCACTGATTGCCTGGACTATCTGCCTAGCAAGCTCCCAAGATCCTCTTGTCTCTGTCTAATCCCCCAGCACTAGGATTACAGGAGCAGACCACATGCCTGACTTTGGCACAGGGACTGAGGATCCAAACTCTGGCCCTCATGTGCCCCAAGGGCTTCAGACACTGAACCATCCCCTCGCCCCGATAACATCAGGGTTACACACATCCCTTCAAGCTGCATGAGTAAGTGACCTTAGGGTTGGACTCAAAACGCATTGAGCCTGTTGGTAGAGGGGTTGATAATGCTCTTCACTCTCTGTTTGCCTGTGGATATAACAGCTTTGCTAGGTAAGGCAGAGAGCAAACAATGAAGGTGATTTCCGTGTGACTCTGCTGCTGCTGTGTCTCAAGCACAGATATATGTGGGTTCTAGGCTCTCGGGTGTTCTGTCTTGATCTTTTCCTACAAGACAGACTTGAATTTGACAATAATTCTTGGTTCTTGTTATAGCTACTGACCCTCCCTTGGTAGGAAAGCTTTCTGTACTGAGGGAAAAGCCTTGTTTTCTCCATGTAAATTTGAAATAAATACAAACATATCCATTTAATTATTTTACATTGATTATAGCATGTATACCAATTACACTGTTATGGGTTATTCAGGTGAAAAAGAATAAGCTAGAGAATGTACTGTAAAATACTCAGGGCTGGAGAGGTGGCTCAGCAGTAAAGAACACTGTCTGCTCTTTCAAAGGAACTGAGTTTGGTTCCCAGCATCTATGCAGTGACTCACAACTGTTAGTAACTCCAGTCCTAGGGGATCTGACACCCTCTTCTGGCCTCTGCTGACATGAGGGATTTACATGGTACACAGACATACATGCAGGCAAACCACCAATGCACATAAAATTAAAATAAAATAAAATTCAGAAACTAGAAATGAGTATTTAAAAAGTGGGAGGCCCCTATAATTCTATACCCAGGGGATAAGAATTTTAAACATGTTGGAAGAGATTTGCTCAGTTATTTTCCTACATGTAGAGAACTAGGTTTTTCTAAAATACCTTTCCCCACAGAATCCATTAAAGCTCCATTGCATGGAGTATTTGTACTCCATTTTTGTGAAGAGCTGCCTGTGAATCATTTTTAGTGATGGAAAGGTTTATTTTGGCTCATCGTGTGATGGAATACAGTTAACTGCTCTGGAAACAGCAGCTTGAGGCAGCTGGTCAGGTGAGGAGGCAGAGGGACGAGTGCTGGTGTTCAGCTCACTGGCTCTGCCTTTAATCATTCTTAGGACATATGGTTATAAAGAACTTGCAACAAAATTGAGACTGCATTCCCTACCTCCCTTTCTACATGACTTTACTGTCATCCTTTTCATTATGTCTTAAGACCTCTACTTTGATTTTTCTAAATCATACTTGTGTTTAACTACTTCACATATGGAGGTTGCTTAGCTCATATCCCCATCCTCACCATATTTTAAAAGTTTTGGTCTGGTCCATTCTAACCATGTAAATACTCCCGATTGCAGCTATGTGGTGCTCTAGTCACATGACACTCCAGCCATGTGGTGCTCCAGCCACGTGGTGCTCCAGCCATGTGGTGCTCCAGTTACGTGGTGCTCCAGTTATATAGTGCTCCAGTCATGTGGTGCACCAGGACAACATGGTGCTCCAGCTACATGGTACTCTAGTCATGTGGTACTCCAGACACATGGTGCTCCAGACATGTGGTACTCCAGTTAAATGGTGCTCAGTTATGTGGTGCTCCAGTCACGTTTCCACCTCTCCTTGCTGGGGTGACAGATGCAGACCACTATCCCCCAGCCTTCTGCCGCCTGTGTGTGGGTTCTGAAATAATGCTCAGGTCCTCATGTTTGCATGGCAAGTGCCCTACTGACTGAGACTTCTCTCAGCCAAGATGAAACTTTCCTCTCCTTCTCCCTGTATGTGGGTGCACTCCTGTGGCAGGTGTACATGCCCCTGTATGCTCATGCACATGTGAGCCCAAGGTTGGTGTTGGTGTCTCCCTCAAATACTTTCCAACATCTATATTGAGGCTGAACCCGAAGTTCACATTCTGGCTAGTCTCTTCTAGGTCACTGACACAGAACACATTTAGCAGCCTGGCGTGGTCGCTTGCCTCTACCTTCCGTGAGCTAGGATTACAGGCAGGCTGCTGTATACACGTGGTTTTTTCTTGGGACCTGAGGATGTGAACTCCAATTCTCATGTCTTGTGTGGCATTTTACCCCTGTGCCATCTCCCAGCTCCCAAATAAACAGCCTGACTCCTGACAATCTGAGTGAGGAATGCCATGCCACTAGGGAAGTAGGAAATGAGAACCTGGGGTTTCAGCTCTTACCTCACTGTGCAATTTACACATGACTGGTACCTCCATTCCCTGAATTGCTCCAGGGTTCTGTGGGCCAAATCAAGATAGGTCTCCATTGTCAGCCCTTCTAGTTCCTGGTTTCAGAGAAGGGGAGTTGTGTTTGTGGACATACCATAGTTACTCGGAATCATTGTGAGTCTCTCAGTGGTATTGCCCTTCCTTTTCAAGGTTTTTTTTTAATTCACTGCTAAACTAGTTTATCATTGCTTAGTCTGGAGGTCCCTCCCTTGTTCTTACTGTTTCCAATACTCCTGATAAGAGTTCCAATATCAGCCTTTTCTCTTTAATCAGCCCCACAACAGGCCACTGCTTGTTAAAACCTCATTTTGTGGCACAACAGTACAGCAGAGTTAACACATCACTCTTCCCAACACACAAGACCATCAGATTTAATTTCTAGTATGTACAAAAGTGCTGATTCTTTGCTTCACCCCCCTACATTAAGCATTATCTCTTTAAAAACTCATTTTCAATTTGATAAGAAAATTAATTCCATGCTGTCATTCAGGCTTCTCAATGTCTGCTTTCAGTGAAGTACATACCTCTGAAAATAAAGCACCTGCTCTGATGGTGTACAAGGATGCAGCCAAGAGTGAGCAGCACAAGCTTCAATCACTGTATGCATGAAGATAAACCGTAGTCATTATTTTAGGGGTTAAATGGTTGTGCATGTGATGTGCTGGGCATGTTTAAGGAGCTTCGCATTGGACGAAGAGGGAGATAAATCAAATGGTTTTATAAAAATTACGTGTCTTAGGGTAGGAAGCATCTCACATTCTGATGAGTTTGCTGAACCTCTGTGTCATTTTCTTGGCTGTTTCAATACAGATTAATACAGTTAAGGATAAATGTGGGAGCCCTCTGGTGGCCAAAATAAATGGCTTTAGATGTCAGCTAGATATTTCTTCATTGGCTTAAATTATCTGTTCTCAAGATTCAATTATTTTAAAGTTATTGAAAATGTAAACTAAAAAGAAATTGTTTGAGGCATGATCTGGGGTTTGGAGCTTACCTACCATGCAGGAGCCTGGGGACAGGGGTGGGGGCATCCAGCCCCAGCACTACAAGAACAAAAGACAACCAAACAGATGACCAGAGCCAACTAAGTACTTAACAATGTAGCCTCATCTGGGAAATGTCAGTGATCTTGACCAGCACAGCCAAGTCTTTGCAAGTGTATCAGGTCACTTGCAGCAGGTGACAGTGGCATGTTGGGTCCCAGAGCAATACAGTATCCTTGGAGGAATGGTCTTGTGATCTCTGAGAGTCCCTGAATGGAGTGGGGACATGCAGACTAGTGTACTGGCCATCTGCGTGGTCAGAAAGCCTTCTTTGTAAGGATTATACTCCTTGCAGGGAAGTGTAGGAAGAGAAGTTGGGAAAAGGTTTTATGTCCATGGAAAGAAGAAATCAGCATTAAAAACATTTTTCAAAATGTGGAGGTAGGCTGCTTAGCGGTAGTGATTTCCCCATCATTGAACGTTGAGGCAGAGGACAGATACCATCACTCAGAAGCACTAAGGGCAGGACTCCTGCTCCAGGTTTATCTAGATGTCAGGGACCCTTCCATCCCTCCCACCTGGGGCTGAGGAGGCGGTGACCAACAGTCACGTGGAAACTGATGGTGCTAGAACATTATTAAATCCAAGTGTTTCAAGGTGGAAAGGTGACTTGGGCATGAGAAGGCTCAGGACTAGACTTGGGTGGATGTAATCTGCCTTCAGCTTCAGGGACTGGTGGATCCAGGATGCACATTGCCTTGTGTCTTTGCTGAGAGCATAAAGCCTGGCTAACTTCTGCTCAACGTCCAGTTGTTTGGAGTTTCACATAGACTGTGGGAGGCTGGTGTTGCTTATGAAGTTGTCTTTGTATGGCAGGCCCTGTGGCCATGTCTGCATATCTTAGTCCTTTTGAGATTTTCGTGGGCGTGATTCTGTCACACAGAACAGCAAGGGCCTGCTATTCTGCTCCCATGTGTTAAAAGCAAACAGACCTTAGATGGTGACAATCTTACTGAAAATATCTTTAACCAAAAGTGTTTATAACTGATCATGTTGTCCGGGTCAATGCTCTTCCCTCAAGTATCACCAGTTGGCTGCAATGACATTTGAAGAAGGAACATGGTTTTATTCTGGAGGGAATGAATGGAGGAAGTTAATCTGATTATTTGTAATGGTATACAGATACTAGAATTGATTTGTATCAACTTAATCAGGATTTTCAAGCCTCAATTTCCCAGTTTACCCCTCCTTGGAAGTGGATTTTCCTCTTCAGTATCAAAGTTTCAGCAACACACATGCTGAAGCCATTAAACTGGATCCTCAACAATCAGATCATAGTTAAGTAGAGTGGGAAGGCCAGCCCACTATGGATGGCAGCATTCCCTAGGTGGGGGACCCTGGAAGTGGAGGAAGACAGCCAACAACCAGCATTCATCACTCGCCCTCTACTTCCTGACTGTGGATACAATGTGAGCAGCTGCCCAAGTTCCTGCTGCTGGGTCTTCCTCAGCATGGTGGACTGCATCCTTGAACTGTGAGATAGAGCAAACTCTCCCTAGCATACATTGCTTTTGCCAGGACATTTTATCACAGCAACAGGAAAAGTAATTAAGTGTGTTTCTTACCTGTGAAGAACGATGCATAGAAAGCCAATTATGGGGTGTATGAATTGACCTGTGAAGGTGCTGAGAGTCTTGCTCATGCAAGGACTTTGGGTTTTATTTTAGGTGCCACTGAGAGGAGCCATAGCTGTTTTAAGCAGGAGATAATAAAACATAATCTTATTTACGTATTTAAAAGTTGACTCTGTATATTGGCTAGAGGATGAGATGATGTGGGCACAGAATGAGGAGTCCAGGTGCACTTGGATATGAGCCACATGTGAGGATGGAGAGTGTGAGAGAGCCTGGGGTATGATTTACAAGCAAAATAGAGAAGAGATGTAGTGCTTAAGGAAGACAGAAGAATCACAATGCTTCATCCTTTCCACTTGGATAGCACTTTCCTGTTGAATAGAGAGGCAGTCTGGTAGATGAGGGACTCGCAGACCAAGACTAGACTCAGACAGAGCACATGCAAGAATCCGTTTACCTTGTTCAGACCCTGCTCTCCGTCTTCTCCTACAGACAGGTGACTTAACCCATTTATCTTATTCATCCCTTCTTGTCCTTGTGGACAGGGATTTTCTGGAATCTCAGAGGCATCTCACAGAGCGCTTGCAGTGATGATCAACATCAGCTTGGATTAGAACTTTGATGTCAGAGGAGGGAGTTGGAGTAGTCTACATGCTCATGTAGCTATGATGAAGTCATGGGAATTGATGAGTTCTCTTCTGAGTGATACCATGGGTGGAGGGTGGAGTCAGAAGCAGGAATTGTGTTGGGAGAATGGTAAGCCCAAAGACATGTTTCTACAGAGGGAGATACCAGTTGACAGGTGTGTGGTCGCTAGCTCCAGGGCAGGAGTCCCAGGGGACTACCAAGGCTTAAAGTTCTGACAATTGAGATGAAAGGGGGTGGTGGTCAGAAGCCAAATATAGTGATTGGTGTTTAACCATGTCTTATCCACACACAGCTAACATAAGCTACACATTTTGCCTTTTTGTTTCTTTTTAAAAAAAAAAACATTTCTAGTGTGTGTGTGTGTGTGTGTGTGCACATTTATTATGCCCATGTAGGTGTGAGTGTATACACATGCACATATGGAGTCCAGAGAAGGGTCATATGTGTCCCCTCTATCACTCTCTACTGAATGCTTTAAGGCAATGTCTCTCCCTGAACCTGGAGCTTATCTTTCAGCTAGAGCAGTAGGAGCCAAAGACAGCTTGCTTACACATTGGTGGACCAGTGAACAGAGAGCTACAGATGGAGTGGGGCCAACTTATGGTCCTTCAGACCTGATTCCCACTGACCCATTGTTTCAACGAGACCGCACCTGCTGAAGGCTCCATAGCCTCTCTCAGTGATGCCAGCTGGGTCAAATATAAAAACACATGAGCCTGTTTGGGACTTCTTGGGCTAAAATAGTAATATTGGTGTTCTAGGCACTCATCTTCAATGGATCCTTCTACCCAACCAGTGTCCTCTTAACAAAGCTCTATGTCAGATGCTCATGTGACTCCTCCTACACATTCCTCCTGTGCATTCCTTTGTTTCCTACTGGGAATGAAATCTAAACTCCAGATGCTAGAGTGCTGTTTGTGTACGTGTGGGCAGCCTCGTTCTACCTTTGACTGTCTCAGTCACTTCGCAGAATTACCTATTTGTGACGGCTTTCCAATTGGTGCTCATGCATTTTTCATTTATGTAATTTCATTGTATGCAAATAATGATAATTACCCTCTTTTTAAATATGCATGCTTCTAATTCCCTCTTTTCAAGCTGAATGCTAGAACATCCCATCCTCTTACTATCTATCTCTTCTACTTCTCCTTTCTCATTTCGTGTGTTGTTCTCCTTTTACATGGTTCACCAAAAATGTATCTGTTTCATTAATTATTTTAAAACTTTAGATTTATTTATCAGTTCTCACATCTGTTCAGCCTGTTTTGTTGTTGTTGTTGTTGTTGTTTTGAGACAGGGTTTCTCTGTGTAGCTTTGTGCCTTTCCTGGATCTCGCTCTGTAGACCAGGCTGGCCTCGAACTCACAAAGATCCACCTGCCTCTGCACCGCCCGGCTCTGTTCAGCCTGTTTAAAACAGATTCGTGGACTTGTATTTTTACTCCTTTCCTTTGGCTTCCCGTGTCTTTGGTGGCTCTGAAGGCTGCCTACAAGTGTATTGATTCTCATGTGTGTTTTCTGTTCATGACTCCTCTTGCTTGCAGTGTGGGTTTTCTCCATCTTTCTTCTACAGCTTTCAATCAGTTGCTTTCACTATTTCTTTTCATTCACATTATTTGTACAATATACAAGATGATGAGATTTCTTCCAAGTATTGTGTTGGCCGCATCACATGGGTTCTGGTATGAGCTGAGCTGGTGAACAATTTCCCATATGTTCTTAAATCTCTACTTTGGCTTCCTTTGAGACTCCAGGTGGAAAAATCCCGTGAAGTTAGTTTCATCACACAAAGTTGGAAGTATATGCTGCTCTCTACCACTTCTACTTGCCAAAGTTTAATGAACTTCTTTCTGACATAATGTCTTCAAGATTGACATTTTTCTCTTGAGTACTGAAAAGAAAAGTGAGAGATCTGTCTTTGGGTTGTAGGTCTGCTCATCATGCTGTTTAAGCCTTTGCTGTCTCTGCCATTGGATGCTGTCTGCTCTAACCTGCCACCAGATTTCTGCTTTCTCCTCTGTCTCTTACATTTTGCTTTATTTACTTCAGTTTTTCTGAGAGGCAGGATGGACAGACACTCACATCTCTTCTGTTTCTCTGGCAGATTCACACTATGTTCTTATAAACTCTGTCTTCTGTCACTTAGATGCTCTTGACCCTACCTTGAGCTTGTCTGCTCTGCAGGGAGGAATGGCTATAGCTGTGTATACACACCTACTTCTTATGCCTTTATACATTCTGAGTGCTGGAGTGCTGAGGCAGTTTAACACTCAACAAAATAATGGAAAATTGGATGTCTGATACATGAAAAAATGTTTTTAGACTCGTAGTGCGCCACACCCAATTTTGCCTTAGACTTTCTGCCTGTGGTTTCTCCTCTTTTATTCTGTGCTGCTGAATATGTACCCTCTTAGAGTATGAACCATGCAGGCTGTTTTAGTGATTATAATGGCTAGCTCTAACTACACAGGGATAGGCTATACTTGCCCTTCATCTCTAGGATATCAGCCGTGGGCAGTGATGGTGGGTATGAGCCCCGCCCAGCTTTACTTGAGGATAGTTGTACTGGTTCCTGGCCCATTTATGTCATGGTGTTAGTTCATTAAAGGATCTGTAGACATTTGGTACCTTGTTACAAACATCACTCTATGACCCATCTCTGATTTCCCCTATCAATTTTTTCATTTACATTTTAAAATTTTTGAGAATTTTGTCCATGACTGTTATATTTACATCATTTCAACAACTCCCTCTCCCACCGCCAATGCCTCTAATATCCCTCACAATTCCTCCTCAAACTCATGACCTTTTTCTCTTTAATTATTATGGTTACGTATTTTTGTTTATATCCAATCCCAAGTGGTCAGTCCTAAACCCACATATGCATACATTATATATAATTGATATATATACACACATATATATATATATGCCACTTAAACAACCTATCACCATATATATGATATACATGTCATATATCATATATATATATATATATATGAATCATACGTATATTTGAGAGACAGACAATACCTGCTGTGCGTATTTAGTGTTACTCATATGTACGTGTGTTTAGGGCTGACCACTAGGGTTGGGTAATCTATCAGGAGGTTCATCCCTGGAGAAGACCAGTCCTCCTTCTCACAGCAGCCCCTGTTCAGCTGTGGCTATTCATCTTTGGATGTAGTATTTTAACTGTTGTAACAATAACAGCTATGTTCAAAGTTCCCTAGTTATTTTAGTCCAAACACCACAGCTAAGCAGAGTAAATGGAGATAGCCAGTTCTTTTACTGGATTCCATAATTCATTTTTATTATGAATTTTTAAGACATAAAAATGAAAATAAATGAATATACATCCACAAACTGCTACCTACATTCTACAGTCAATATTTGCTGTTTGTTTTACCTACTAGCTATCCATTCATCGATCCCTTTACTCATTGATTTATCTTATGTCTTGATACATTTTGAAATAATTTCCAGATACCATCAGCCTTTATCCTGAGAAATTGACATACCTATCCTTAACTAGAGTTTAATATTATTTGTCAGGACTAGAGAGATGGCTCAGCAGTAAAGGACAATAAATATTCTTGTAGAGGTTCCACGTATGATTTCCCACAACCTAATGGCAGATGACAACTGTCTGTAGCTTCAGCTCAATTGCAAGTACCTCCATCTTCCAGACTCCATGGGCACCAGGTGTGCAGGTGGCTATATATATATATATATATATATATATATATATATATATATATATATATATATATATAATATGCAAAACACTCACACATAAAATATTATGTATGGTTCTAATTTTCCCCAGAATTTTCAGCTAGATTCCTCAGTAAACAGGAAGTACAAAGCAAACAACTTCCAAAACATAGAAAGGACAGAGACAGCTGGCTGCCTGGACAGTCACCCAAGGTTCCTCTGAAATATTGGGACATCCATCTTCAACTTTCAGGCCTAGAATATCTGACAGACTTTTCTGTGAAGCAAGAATTTTGAAGGACTGGCCTACCTTGTCTTGGCAAAGTTTGGCAGTCACCTTCTTTTGTGTCCTGCTTGTCCAGTCTGAACAGCATACTGTCAGCAGTTGAGACAAGGACAGTTTCTTTGTCCAGTAGCTAACCTTGCCATGAATAAAGCAAACTCCATATGGAGGGAGGTTCTTCAATGCCCATCATCTTTTTGAAGTGAATTGGTGATGTCAGGAGCAGATGTGTCTCACTGTCATGAAAAGTCTTAGGTTATTAAAAATATCTTAAAGCCATATTCTGTAGGTCTCTGAAGTGTTTGAAGACCACCTATCTACCTAAAATACCTCTCTGTTTAAACTTGAAAACATACATAACATGATTACAAGTTTGATTATTATAGATGACTACTAACCTGTATTTTTAATTATATATTACATTTTAAAGAGTTGTTTAGGTACAATACCTTAAACAAGATTAGAAACATATAAACAGAATAACCTTAAATTTGTATTAATATACAAAAATGTCTTAAACAGGAATAGAAACACATATGGAGTATATTCTAATAAAAATAACCTTAAATTTGTATCAATATAGAAAAATCCATACCAATGTAAAATATTTGAAACTAGCAGTTGTTTTTTAGTTTAAAAATTGATTCAATAATTTATATCAATATACAAAAATATCTTAAACAAGAGTAGAAACACATATAGAATGTTCTAACAAAATAACCTTAAATTTGTATTAACATACAAAAATCCATACCAGTGTAAAATAGTTGAGACTAGTAGTTGTTTTTTAGATTAAAATCAGATTCAATAATCTACCCTTTTATCTTATCATTTCTGAATCCCCTCTATTCTTTTCAGAACATGACTCCTGAATCTAATCTCTTTTGCTTAGTTTCTGCCCTGAATATGACCAATAATAACTTGGATTTAACCCTCCTAGATGATGACAAACATCCATAATCCACCAAACAACCAAAAAACCACCCACCCCATCTCTTGGGAATGTGGATGTCATTTTTCTAGACTCCTTTCTGTTGTCTGGGGATAACAGCATCTTTAGGGCACCCTGAGAAAATTGGGATAATGGTCAAGTCCTAGGAGAAGTACCTGTGTCCAGTCCCAGGATGATAGAGAAGTGCAGGGCTTATCTGAAGTCCTGGCTGGAGTAGTCTATGAGGCTGGACCATCCTAGCTAGCCACCTTGAAATTGTCCTGAGCAGTTTGTAGTTCAAAGCTGAACGTTGGGTAGTGTTTGTCAGCTTAATGATGTGATCACAATCCAGGTAGAATTATTGTTGTGGGGCCCCATCATCCTTTTGGTGACTTCAAAGGTCACTGTTATGAATGGTCACAGTTCACTGCAGAAAATTTAAACATTTTAAATGTCATATGCATCAGATCTCAGAGAGGTTTAAGGACCGCAACCTATTAAATACACCTGGGGTACACAAGCTTAATTCTTAGTTATCTGCTTCAGACCCAAGCCTGAAATCATGTACAGGAAGCTAGATGAAGCCTATTTTTAGAATTAGTACTCTATATGACCATTAATATCATGACAGAAAGTTTAAGTATATATATATATATATATATATATATATATATATATATATATATATATATATACATATATATATGTATATATATATATTAATTTTATAAATTTTGAGATAATTTCTATATCTCAATAAAAGTTTTAAAGAATCAAAATAAAACCAAAGAGTTATGGGATTAGTGGAAATAGAATAGTCCCTTAATTTCAGCTTTTCTTCTGTTCCACACCAGGTGGCTCTTCTGATATGAGACAGAGATTTTGGATTTTTCTTTAGAAAGTATGCTTGGGTTTAGAGAAGGAGAGAGCCATGCTCCACCTCCAAAGCCAGCTTTAATTTTCAATTGAATTGGGACTACAAAAAGACCATTTACCTTAAATGTCTGTAAAGAACAGCAGAAACAAACATTTGGGGAGATTTATAAAATTTTATCTTGTTGGAAGTGTGCTGTACTACTAGGCCAATTTACTCTTTTTCTTGGAAAATTTTCTCTGAATGATTCATCCTTCTTCAGATGTCTCATTTGTCCAGTGGTCTTCAGATTCCTTAGTTGGATGCTTTTATTCTCCTGGAAAGACAAAAATAAAACCCTGCCCCAATCCTAACTTTGGGGAGGTTATATATAATTAAATGAAAGGCATCTGTTAGTCTTATAAGTTAGTTAGATTGAAGAGCCACACTGTTTTATGAACTATTGCCTCTCCTAATCAAGAGGTCTCTTTTGTTTGAATTTAAACTTTACCAAATTTAATGGTATCCATAGCTTTTCTTCACCTGTGGAAACAAAAACAAAACTTCTCCCCCAATATAACATGTTTTCCAACTTCCATTCTGAAGCCAAGACATCTCTAAAGTATATATGCTGGTTTAATTTAGCAGTCCCTTTCATAATCTAATTTCTCTCAGAAGTTGTCATTCTCTAGTCATTAGCATTAAAAAAAATTTAAATTAACAAAGCACCATATAAGGTCCAAACTCCCCGTGTTATAATATTTCCCATACTTACATGGCTTATTTTTTTTTATATTACTTTACTCTTTCTTTAAAGACTTTACTTCATAATTTTTAAACTATTTATTTTTATAACTATCTGTATCCATTTTCTTTAGCACCTAAGTACATTTTTAATTGTACCTTTTTAGAGGTTTTCTGTGTTGTCTGCAGTTTTCTGTCTTGTCTCATGAGCCAAGGTTTAAACTAGGGTATGCCATGTGGCTCTGGCAGCTGGCTCTGCCCCCCTCCATTCTGTGAGCCTAGCCTCACGCCAGCAGTACTGGTAGGCAGTGTTTACTGCCCCACTACTGGGAAGATTTGGGGTCCACGCTGTGGTAGGCATTTCTGTCTAGTCTCCCACAAGTGCTCTGTGCACAGCATGGCTTCTTACAATAGCAGCTTCTCTGTTCACTGCAGCAGTAGGCTCTGCATACATGGAGCATGGTGGAAGCCATTTGTAGTCATACTTTTCCATTGGGACCACCAGCCCGCAAATAACGACATGGAGACTTATTATGAATTATGAATGCTCAGGCTTAGGCTTGTCCCCAGTTAACTTTGATAACTTAAATTAACCCATTTGTATTAATCCATGTTCTGCTATATGGCATTACCTCATCTCCATACTGCCCATCTTGCTTCCTCCAAATCTGGCTGGAGACTCCACCTTTCTTCTTCCCAGAGTTCTCTCTCTCTGCCTGGAAGTCCCACCTATACCTCCTGCCTAGCTATTTGTCATTCAGCTTTTTATTACACCAGTCACACCAATACATCTTCACATAGTGTACAAATATCCCACAAGTCTTCATTGATGATTGATGAAGAGGAACCATGGATGGGGCCACGCCTGGGCTGGTGGTCCTCGGTTGTACAAGAAAGCAGCCTGAGCAAGATTAGGAGCCAGAAAGTAAAAAGCAGTCCTTCGTGACCTCTGCTCCAGTTCCTGCCTTGATTTCTCTCGGTGATGAACTATGACCTGTAAATGGAGAGTGAAATACCTCCCTGTGAGATATTTTTGGTCAGAGTGTTTTATCACAGCTGCAGAATTAAACTGGACCACCAGACACAGCAGCAAATGGCAGAAGATAGTGAAAACTTTCTGATGTGGCTTTGAAAATGCAAAGAAAAAAATCCATTTTGTTGTTGTTGTTGGGACTGTGTACATAGTATAAACGAAGTCATTGCCAGTCAGACTACCCACCAGCACTGAACGCGTCTGCTTGTCAGAATGGCCTGTTCCAGAGTAGCATGCCAGGGGATTTTTCTTGTCACACTGGGACTAGGTGACAGGATTGTGAGAGCCACTTTTCAGTGGATTTTCCTCCCTCTCCTTCAGGAGGCATGCTTTCCTGAAGGAGAGGGAGGTTGTTTATCATCTGTGTGTCCCTGAGCTTAGAAACCAGATGCACCGCTGATACACTGAACTTCATCTAACACAGAAATAACATATGTGTGATAGTGCACATGTATGCAGGACTATGCAGAATGTGTATGAACACACACAGGCACATGTGAGCACACATTTGTACATACATGTACACACATATGCACACACATGCATATAGTGTTCAGAAACTGGTGAGAAAGCCATGTTTCTAACGCAGAAACTATTGGAAATATCAGAACTTATTTCCAAACTCATTTTAAATTTAATATGGAATTATCTGATTATATCTAATTCAACTAGAACACAAGATACTAATTTCAGCCCAAGCCAGGGTTTTGCAGATTTCCCCCCATTTTTCCAGCATCTAGTACAGCATTTGGCACAGATCCTAGCTCAGACATTTTTTGCAGCTGGGTTATTTGGGTGCCAGCTCTGATGCAGAACTGTTTGCCTCATGCATCAAAAAAGGAAGAAGAAGAAAATCGAGACAGTCCTGGTGTTTCTTCTCTTCTCTCCCACGAGTGGAGTTTCCCACAGATTGGTGTCTCAGGCAGAGTGCCTTCCATTGTCTGTTGAAGCACAAATACCATACAGTGTATGTGAATAAAACCTGGAACTTTCTATTGGCGGTCAGCTGGTATAGTTCATGCTTTGTGTAAAATTAGGTTTATTAGGATAAATATAATTATTTTAATTCATTATGTATTATATGTGTACATATATGATCATTTGTGTATGCACATGTGGGAAGTACAGGTGCATGTGTACGTGCATGGGTGTGGTGACAGATTGACATCAGTTATCTGTTTCTTTCCATATTGGCTTTTGAGTCAATCAGGCTGACTGGCAAGCTCCAGGGATCTACTGTTTTTGCCCCAAGTGCTATGGCATAGACACAAACTGCTGTACCCAGATTGTTCATGGATGCTGGGGATCAGAATTTAGGTCTTTGTGCCTGCACAGTAGGTACTTTGTGAACTGAACCATTGACCCAGCACCTGTTGTTTTTAATGTAAAAACTTCACAAAGTGAAATAAGAGCTGAATGTGGAATTATTTAAAAATCCACTTCAATAAGTAACTTAAATCTTTTCGTGTTCTTACACATATTTCCCATAGACCAGCCTGTCAAAGGTAATAATTCCTCAGAAATCAACTTTGAATACTGAATATTTATCTCACATTAGACTGATGAATTCTCTGGGCATCTTCCAAGACCCTCCTCACGTTCTGTGTTAGCTGCTTTCCTGCTGCTGTGATGAAGCACTGTGACCAAGACAATTTAAGGAAGAGAGAGTGTTTTTTTGCTCGTGGTTCCTGAGGGAATCCATCTGAATCCATCCTGGCACTGTTGACTTATAGGAATCTGATGATTCCCCAGGAATACGTGGGGCCCACAAGGACTTTAGGGAATCATGATGTCACTTCTCTGTGACTATTGGATAGTCAGGCCTCAAATGGAATTAGAAACTCAGTGATATTTCTGTTTAAGCTTTATTTCCACAGTGTGAGGGGAAGAGTTAAGGTTATTAGTTAAGCATAGTTAAGTTCTGCTGAGAGAGTGAACATGCCACTTCTGGTGTTTGTGTGAGGACGCTGGTGTCTTGTTCGTTTGTTTCACTAGTGGAATGACCTTGACCCAGCATGCCATAGATTGTTAGTCTGAAGTTTTATGCTGTTTAAAAATATTTATTTATTTTTCTTGATGAGTGTTTTGCCTTCATGTACATATATGCACCACATACATGCAGAGCCCTCAGAGGCCTGAACACAGTCACATTCCCTGGAACTGAAGTTAGAGACTGCTGTGAACTGCCATGTGGATGCTGGGAACTGAACCAGGACTCGATGGAAGACAAGCCGGTGCTTTTAACTGCTGAACCATCTCTCCAACCCCAGTATTGTGAGTTTTACTCTTTGAAACCAGTGATGACGTAGCTGAGTAAGCAGAGTGCTTGCTGCTCAAGTGTAAGGGCCTGAGGTCAGTCTCCCAGACCTGTGTGCAAACAGCCAGGCAGGGTGGCAAATGGTAGAATTCCAGCCCTGGGGATGGATATGGGGACAGGCAGATCCCTGGGATCATTGGCAAGCCACCCTCACCTACTTGGTGATCCTCAAACTAGGGAGAGACTGTTTCAAACGCTGAGGTGAGGACTATTAGGAATGTGCACTGGTCTTACAGAAGACCAGAGTTCATTTATCATCAACCATGATGGCTAGCTCACAACTGCCTTTATTTAACTCAAGCTCTGGAGGATTCTGATGCCCCTGACTTTTACATTCATGGTCCCCTATCCCAAACCCCTTATACAATGACACATATGCATACATATAATTTTAAAATAAAAATAAATCCTAGAAATATCAAAGTACAAGGCTTCTGAAGGTTGACCTCTGACCTCCACATGGGCATGAATACCTGTACATATATTCTTCAGACCCTCACCCCCACACAAGCACACATGCACGCGTGCGCACACGCGCGCGCACACACACACGCACACACACGCACACACACACACTACTGATGAACTCCTTTTTTATGTAACAGCTGATCACATAGACCTGACTTTTATCTCAATGACAAAGGACCCAAGCCATGAGACGTAGTGCCACACGAGTCTGGCTTCCCCAGCAGGAACGCAGATGGGGGCACAGACCACCCGACTGGCATCCCAGAATGCAGCTGGAGTTCCAAGCCTGCTAACGTTCAGTGAAGCCATATGCAGCAGTCTTCTTAATTAGGAGATGTTACAGTTTGCCAGATACTGAATATTGCTGAAAAAAAGGCTTCTCAATGGCTTCATGGACACTCTAATGTAGCATAAATCCAAGCCAGGAACATTATGTGTGTTTATGCTCACAGTGATATAAAGTTAATTAAACTTTGTTTGAAACTCTTATTTTGAAAGGAGCTAGCATTGTATGCTGGTAAAAGAAGTTACGCAGTTAAGTGGTATGCATAAATTAGAGGATACTCAACCTTTGAAACACATCTCATCCCCATGAAATGGCCACACAGATGTGAGGAGAAGGCTGACGCACTGTTTCCTCAGCAATCACAAGGTGTCTGACAAGAGAGAGAATCATGTGTTGCACCTGCTGGCCTTGTGCTTTTGTTCATGTACATACAAACATGCAGGTACTCACACACATGCACTCATATACATGAGCATAGGCACACACATATGTACACACATATATGTGCATATACATCAAGTACACACATGTCCACACTCATGCTTGCACAAACACAAACATGCCTGAGCACACAAATGCATACATTCACACGTATATGTGTGAGCACGTGCACAAGCACACACATGGACATGCAGATTAATTAACTTAACAAAAGGATTCTGACACCACTGTTTGAGACAGATTCCATGCTGGTTCTGTGTGTAGTCTGACAGAGGATCATATATAGGTATTATATACAAATCTTCAGGCTATGTTTTTAACATGAACACATATGACCTAACATTTCCTAACACTGTTTTCTCATCTGCATAGTGTAAATTGCTCTTTGTATTAACAAGTCCTGTAAAAATGTGCCCTTTGCTCCTCCTCCTTTGGAGGTTAAATTATTCAGTTTTGTCCATGACCTCCATGCTCTGGATGTGGTTAAAGGAGAAGACATACATTAGGCAAACAAAGGAGCCACATGGTCACATCCTGTAGGAAACGCTGTGAAATCCACACAGATGATGTGAAAGGATGAGGGGATTAGTGTGCCAGGGAAGAATAGAGAAAAGGGCATCAAAGAGCCGTAGAGTAATTCAGTCAGAGAGACCCACATGAGCCAAGCCCCAAGCAGGAGAGGCACCAGCAGTGAGGGAGATGCCTGAACACTGAGATGTGTGTGGACAGGCCCCACAACAAAAGGGGAACAGGAAGCTATGTGGGGATATAAAGACACACAAGTGTTTAGGAGGCTTCATAGGAGAATAGCAAATTTAGTTTTATGCTGAAGCCCATTTAGTGTCTTAGAGGCAAGAGACAGGGAGTGACCTCATAGAACAAGAAGTTCATGGGTGACCTTGGCAGAAAAAAGCCCAGGGGACTGAGGCATAAGGGGAATACCCCTTCACTGTACAGTGGTGGATCTACCCTTACATAGTTAGCCCTCCACATTGTGGGGCACTGAGCATCTGCTGTTTTTGTTACTAAAACAAATTGGGGACAAGATCTTGGCTGCAATCTATATTTTAGATAATGAAGTCTCAAGTCCTGCTTGTTCAGAGCACATAGCTTGTCCATGTCTATGCTCTTACCCTCAACTCAGTCCCTAGGGACTGGGAGAATCAAGGTCTACTTATTTTGACAGCATTCTGAGAGCAAGCATGTCACTCAGCTTGGCTAGTGCTCCTTCCTTCTGTTGCTGACACCAAACAACAGCAAATGAAGTGTTCGTCCACCCAGGAACCTTGTAGAACATTGTTTGTGAAATGGTAAGTCAAGTGGTGTGAGACCTTTCTTTGTCCTTGAGATTGTCCAAGACCATAACGAATCACAAGAGTCAGTTTGGGTGGCTTATGCAGGTGGGCAGCGCTTGTCCCTCTGTGGTCGGCTGCTACATCTTGTTCATGCAGCTCCCTTCTTCATTCATGGTTTACTTACCAGCTTCATAAGCTTGAGTCTTGCTGTGGTTCAGGCTGCTTCCGTGCTTCCGAGATACGTGTGAGATGCCAGGCACGATCTCCATTGGCTTGTGTTCTGGGGTAATTTTGCTTGGAAGGAATCTCAGGATATAGTTTACATTGTGTTTGGCAATTAAATGTGATTGCAGGAATTTAGGATTGAAAATGGACTCGAATACTATCTTATGCTACAAACTCAACCCCAGTAATAACCATGTGCCTCAGTCATGGTCAGTCTGTGAAGACACCAGTTCACACCCGGTATCCCAGCTTCCTAATCCAAATATATCACTCCTACAAGGACTTCATGTCAAGTAAATCAGGCCTTGGTATCCATCTGGAGAGGACGGAGTGGGATGGTGACGCCAGGTCCATGTTGGGAAGGGTATAGAGTCAGCTAAGACCTGAATGGTGCTACAGGTCAGGTTGAGGATTTGACTCAGGCCAGGCTGCCACTCCAGTCCAACTCTTCCTTTCAGGAATATGAACTTGGGAACTTTCAAGCCCTTGGGTGCCTTTGCTCCCCACTTGCTAATGAGGCTGCTCAAAGACCTCATCTCAGGGGGTGGTTAAGAGTTGGGGGTCTTCATGTATCATTTATAGACTCGCTCCAGTACTGAGATTTCATTTTAAAAGAGCTATTTCCACATTCCTGATGATGAGCCTTTTCAGGACTTTGAAAAACAAATAACCATTCTTTCACTTAAGTAAAATCCATTTTCTGTGTCTATTGCATCTTATTATAGGTTTAGAAATATTTTAATTTGGTCTAACAGACCCATTTTCTATATAGTTAACACATACACACAAGCATGTGAATACATATGTACATATATATGCACAAGCAAATCCATTTGAAAACTAGTCCTTTCCTGAAACTCCAAATGTGCAATAACTTAGGTCTGCCATAATAAAAGATGGGTTCTGTAGCCTGTTTTGGAAGAAACAACAGAAACATTCAACCCAGCCTCACAGATGTAAAATCCAGACAATCACACAGGGCTTCACTCTCCAGTGAAGCTAATGTGGAGCATGACATTCTATGGTTAATTGATTTCTCCCAAGGGAGCAGCAGGCTTGCTTTGTGCTGGCTCCTCTAGGCTCATAAACGGCCCCGATATCGCTTCTCATTTACAGACAAACTGATGTGCCAAACATGGCTTCTGGCATGTGCCCCAGGTCTGCTTCTAGCTACCCATTCAGCAGTAGGTAAATTTAGTGAGGAGTAGGGTCTTTTGTGTGTACACATGCCACTGCATGCCAGCCTCACCAGGGCAGTCAGCCGCCCTGTTTAGAGGATTCGAGTTTCAGCATTTAATCCTAAGAATTCCGTGGGGGGTACTGCAATCAGAAAATACAAGTTGGCAGTTAATCCTAGGTGTCAGTAGATTCCACAAAACTTCAGGCCAAAATTTTTTTGGGGGGAAAAAACATGTCAACATTGAAAATATACTAAGATTTTTCTTGCCATTTTAAATGGTACAGCACAATGCTAGTTTATTCAGCATTTTGTTTTATTAGATAGAACTAAGTACATGAGACAGTATGTGTAGGTTATATGCAAAAAATGATGTGTTTTTAGAAAAGGGTGCTACACACCCATGACCTTGTCTCATAAGAGAGTCCTGAAAGCAGCATTCATAGACATCAAAGATTGACTGCCTCTTGTGTAAGCTGAGCATCTCAGGGCACGTCTCCAAGTCTTTCTGTAGATTTCTGGATAATAAGTCTACCTCTAGATGAAGAAATGCATTATTACTACTGATCTAGAAACATTTTGGATTGACACAAGCACATCAGAAAGCTCCACAATAGGCAGAGGGATAAACAAACCAGATCTCCCCCGGAGAAAGACTCATACAATGGTTCCCACACCATTGCTGACAAAGGTGTGAAATTGATTCAGTAAAGCAAAGGCCTTGGCTTCCAAAAACAATAGAGATGCAAGCAGACATTTATAACGATATAAAGCAAAAACCTTCATCTAGGCCTTGTATCTTGTATTAATACAGAAACTAAATCAATTAATCACAGACTTATATATAACATGTGAAAGCAGAAAGCATATTGTTTTGTTACTATGTAATCTCAAATAAGTCAAATGAAAATTATATCATTTAAAAGCCAGAAAGGACTCTGCAAGTTAATCAGAAGTCCCAGTGACTGGGGTTGGACCAGGGCTAATATAAACAGGCACTGGCTAGCTTCTGAAAGTTTCCTTTAAGCTATGCTGATTATGCTTGGAGGCTGTAACCTAAGTCCCAGAACATGATGATTTGTCTGATACATTCGTGGGCCTTATGAAAAGGTCTCACTGTGCCCTTGACATTTGGGCATTGCTGGTCCATCTCATCATTTGGAAACTTTCTAGCATATCATGAGGTAAACGGAAGTCTTCAAAGGCAGGAATCCTAGGCTAAGCTCTCATTTATCTCCTGCTGGCTTTTCTCTGCAATAGGCACAATCACAGCTGTGGTCAGGTTACTGCAAAGTCACTAAGCTCTTGAAAGCTGGGGAAAGTCCTATGGGTGTGGAGGTTGGGCATTCTCCATGTCTCCATATATATTTACTGTGGAATCAGGTGTTTCTTGTGACAGAATATTGCTGATAATCAATATGAATTTATAATAATTGGTAATTGTCTAAATAAAAGCACACCCCTGCTTCCTTAAACACGGCACATCAGAATCAGTTTTTGTAATTAGTGTGCATTATTTTGCTTAATTATTTTCACTCGATGGCCTGATTAGGGAAAATTGCTCGTGTTGTTTTTCCTGTATAATGTTCCATTAAGAGGAATGATTACAGCAGAGCCCGTGTCTCCATCATGTAGCTGAGCTAACACCCCAGAGTGTAGCCTTGCCAAAAGGTCCAGCTAGTTGATTTTAAGCCTAAATTAAAATATCTGTTTTCAAAGTAGAAGACAGTTGTTGTTTTTTTTTAACTCAGAGACCCTTGCTAGTTGGCAGACTCTTTACCTTTGCTCATTGTTACATCTTCAGCTTCCTGGAATTGGCATGGTGATTCTGGGTCTTCTGTCTGGGAACTTTTGCCACTCCAGGTTCTGGAGATGCCGGATGAAAGGGTAGGCTTCTCTTTACTGATTTTCATCAGGATAACTGCTATGGTGTCATCTCCCAGTGGCCGTGTGGAACGTACGTGTAAACTTTTGTGCCTGACCCTGCATCCTGTTGAAGAGGAGACAGTGATGGTGTAGTTGAGGAGAAGGCAGTTGCCTGGGGTAGTGGCTTACAGGCTCAGGACAGGCAATCCAAGGGGCTAGGATGAAAAGCTGTTTGGAACCAAAAGAGCCCCCAGCATCCCCTGAAAGCTGTGGCTCCTCTAGGGTGAACACTTTTAGCTTTGTCTTATGTTGGGTCAAGCAATGTAGTCCATCTCAGGTGATAATTCCCTCTCAGGAGTTGCTGTCAATCTTAAACAGCAATGTCTACCTCAGATGGTGTCACTCTCCTCAGGACAACAACATTTCAGGTGAAATGTATGCCTCAGATGACAAGTCCATTTAAGGTGGCATCATCTACCTCAAATGGCATTGTCTATTTCCAATGATAAATACCTTATAGGTGATATATTATTTACCCCAGATGACATCATCTACTCCAGGTGACATCATCTACCTTAGATAATATTGTCCTCCTTAAAGGGGGCCAACTTCTTAGGTGGTAACTTTTGCATCAGGTGATGGAGTCCGCCTCAGGTGACATCATCTTTCTTGGGTGACATTGCCCAGTCCTTCACTATTTCCCTCGCCAGGGGAAAGAGGGAGGAGATGAAAGACTGTGCCCATGCCTGCTACCAGCAGACAGCGTGAGTATGCCAGCCCTATTCAAGCTCCTGCCTTCCTTTGTGCTTGACTGGACTATAGAAAAATGGTTTTCCAAGGAAAACAGATTTGTATGAGGGGGCTGCAGATGTGGCATTGCCCCGCAGAACACAGCCCAGTGGGCAGACATCAACTTCTCTATGTTCCCTTACAGCTCCATTGTTGTCAGCACCAGGTGTCAGAGCCCAATTCATTTTATTTCTGATGGTCTCATTTTATTTCTGAGGTATACATTCATGGAAGAGAAATGTTGCTGAATTTTGCCATACTGGTAAAATGCTGATAGCTGAGGGCAAATACTTTTCATAGACAGGAAAGAATAAACAAGAGGAGAGACATGGCATCCTGGTTAAGGGAGCAGGCTGTGGGCCCAGTTCTAGGAAATAACTCCATCTAAGAAGCTCAGGAATACTCTGGGCCTCAGTTTCCCCACCTTGTAATGGATGATGATGCCTCGGCCACAGGATTGTGTTGACATTTAACATGGTGTATTCATGGCAAAGCAAAGGGTACTCATTACTTCTCTGTGATAACCTGCTTACAGCTCACTGCTTGGCTTCTTCCTTAGGGTAAAATGAATCACTTCACCTCACACGAATGATGGAAGGTTGCCCCAGCCATCAAAACTGACCACATATTAAATTCTGGGAACCATAAATGTCCCCTGAGATGGCAAAAAGGCTTGGCAGATGTGATTTCATTAGAGATCTTGAGGTGGGAGGCTGTCCCCACTATCAGACTTAGGCCTGACTGAGTAAGAGAGCCACAGGACCCTTCTAGGAGAAAAGCCAAGAGGACAGCTGGGAGATTGTGATGTAAAGAAAGACACAAAGGAAATGAATTAAAAACTTCCCTTGTCTTCCCTCGTGTACGACAGATATGTGTGTATATCCTTGCATATGCTCACAGCTGTTGCAAAGACACACACGTGTACCAATAAGTATATGTGTATTTGACTATATGTATGTATGAGCCTCTATAGGCGTGGGCACACACGAGTGCATGCACATGCATGTGCAGCCACATAGACCTATGCTAAACACAGACTAGGAACTATGAGATTTGAAGTAATTCATGCTTTATAATTTATTAAAGCAGAAAAAATGTTGTAATTTTATCTTAAGTTTATGAAATGAACAAGAACTTTAGAATCTATTTCTCAGCAGGGCTGGGAAGTGAAGCTGGTCATAAGACATGTCTGATGTCAAGGAGCTTAAAGTCATATCAAAACCTGAGCTGCCATGTCATAGCATCAGAGGAAAAACATCTCATTATTAAGTGAATGTTTTCAAGTGTTTGCTAAATATCTTTTTTTGGGAAAATATAACTTAAGCTATTGTGCTTACGGATTTAGAAAGCTAATAGTGCTGTGTTTAAAATTAGTAACTCTGGACCCAGGGGCCCCATTTTCCCATCACAGAGTGGCCACCTATCGCTACATCCCCTGCACCCGGCTTTCTCATCATGATGGTGAAAGAGTCAGTGAGTTGGCACAGAAGCTGTACCCACCTTAACTTGCTGGCTGTGCCCAGTGCTCACTGGCTGTGCCCAGTGCTCGCTGGCTGTGTCCAGTGATTGCTGGCTGAGCCCAGTGCTCGCTGGCTGTGCTCAGTGCTCGCTGGCTGTGCCCAGTGCTCGCTGACTGTGCCCAGTGCTCGCTGGCTGTGCCTAGTGCTCGCTGGCTGTGCCCAGTGCTCGCTGGCTGTGCCCAGTGCTCGCTGACTGTGCTCAGTGCTCGCTGGCTGTGTCCAGTGCTCGCTGGCTGTGCTCAGTGCTCGCTGGCTGTGCTCAGTGCTCGCTGGCTGTGCCCAGTGCTCGCTGGCTGTGCTCAGTGCTCGCTGGCTGTGCTCAGTGCTCGCTGGCTGTGCTCAGTGCTCGCTGGCTGTGTCCAGTGCTCGCTGGCTGTGCTCAGTGCTCGCTGGCTGTGCTCAGTGCTCGCTGGCTGTGCTCAGTGCTCGCTGGCTGTGTCCAGTGCTTGCTGGCTGTGTCCAGTGCTTGCTGGCTGTGTCCAGTGCTCGTTGACTGTGCTGAGTGCTCGCTGGCTGTGCTCAGTGCTGGCTGCCTGTGCCCAATGCTTGCTAATCATTACATTAATTTCCACAGGAATCATGCCTTGCATCAGACACAAAAGGAGCAATTGTACAGATGCTCATGTCCATTGTGTAAAATGGTACAGCATTTGCCAAGAATCTACACACCCTCAGTTAGACCCCACAGCAATGGGTTATTTCCAATACCTGACACAATGTTGTGTGGAGAGCCTTTGCACTGCATTTTAGGGATAAAATAACAGTACAAATGAAAGTCTGCATGCTCAGTACATATGCAGCATTTAAAGATAAGTTTTAACTCCAAACTTCTTTATGGATTACATTTGTTCTTTGACAATTATTCTTTGGCACGTGTGTAGTGTGCTCTGTTCACTCTCACCCCCGACCCATTCTTATCTCCTTCCAACACCCATCACAGTTCCTTTTCACGTTCATGTCTCTTTACTTGGTTCTGTGGCCCACTGACCTTAACCAGGGCTGTCCACGTGACTATGGGTTTAGAAATATCCATGGGAGCCTTTATTACTTAGGGGAACCTCTGGGTCGTTCTTGACTGACAGTCTATGGGGAGGTGGCCCACATCAGGGACTGAGAATTTTGTTTAATAAACTAGCATCTAAGAGCAAGATCACCCAGCCATGCTAGGTATGCCTTGTCTGGCTATTTTTTTTAACTTATATTTGTAATTAGCTTAGAAAACAGTAAGTTTCCATGTGGCTTTTTCATGCATCTTTTCTCTTGATTAACCCTCCCTCCCCCTTCTGTCTCTCCCCCGACCCCAGATCTTACTCCTGTTTGAACCTTCCTTTCCCAGTATCCCCCATTTTATATACATATCACTTATGCTCTCCTAGACCCCTTCCCTTAGGAAAGTACCCCCACAATGACCCCTGAATAAGGAGGCAGAGACTTAAAACAGTTTTGATCCATTATTGGATCAATCTACAGGCACAGAACCTGGGGGTATGAAAGACTCACAGGACCCCAGAGTGGGTAGATTAAGACAAGCATTATTCAAATTTTTCATGGCTATGACTTCTGAACAAAAGTGTCAGCCAGCCATACTTATGTGGTTCTGAAGAAGGCTCTTTTCCTGCTCTTTGCAGCCCCTGCTGGTTCCTGTGATCCTGGCAGCCCCACCAGGCTTGTGGGTGTGTCTCTCCAGGCTCCTGCCTGGCTTCTTCCTGTGTTTCCAGTCATTTCCCCCTCTATATGCATTTGTTTTTCTACTAAACCTAGAAAGGACACTAGTCCCATTGGATTAGAATGCACCTAACGGCCTTGCTTAAATTTGACTACCTTACCAGGCTGGCTTCAAACAGCAGAGATCCTCCTGCTTCTGCTTCCTGAGTGCTGGATTAAAGACCTTTGTCACCATGCCTGGTACTGATACCTCAATATTAGTCCTACCAACCCATGCACATGGAAGTTCTCTCTATCTTCTAGTATCTTATTCACTTTTGTTCCTCGGTCTTTTAAAGGCTTTTACTTCCTTGGTTCCAAAGAGAGTCACAGACCAGATATTGAAGGTGAGGATTTCATATGATGTTTAAGGGGTGCTTGGCTCCACGAGGTCTTCATTTGAGATGTGAATGTATCTGTTACTTCATTTTAGTGGAAAAGGTCTTGGGTATTTGTTATTATAAACATGTGAAATGCAGAAATTTAAATATTCAATTTTAACAGGATAAACTGAGGCAGAATAAAATGCTTAAAGAGTTTAAAGAACATGGAGTATTTTATGAACTAGACTGCTCTAAAAGAGATGTGCGCCAAACTTGATGAATGAACAGGGCATGGACTTTTCTAGGGCAGAAGCGAAGAGTTGGAAGGAGAGCTGATGCATCCTTCAGCAGTCTTGCCTGTTTCATGCCAATACCAGGGCCCTGGGGGTAGGAGACTGTTGGCAACTTCTGATCAGATGAGTTTATGTTGGGTTTGTGTTTGATTGCCCTTGATGTTGTCTTTCTTTCTTTTTCTTTGTGTTGCTGTTTGTTTTTGTTTAACCTTGGTAGTGCTTCAACAACAAATGCTCAAGGTACTTTTAGCTTATGCTGAAGTTCCACACACAGATGCTTTTACTTGTTCACTTTTACTTAGGGATATTTTTCAGACCTGGCCTTCATTTAATTTACTTTAACACCATTTATGATTTAAATTAATCTCTCTCTCTCTCTCCTCTCTTCTCTCTCTCCCTCTCTCTGATAATGAGTTTAAAATTAGTACTGTTTTTTGTTAATGAAGATGTATACATATATATACATAAATATAGTTTCTGTTTAATGTGTTCATGGGCAGAGTCAGAATTGGGGAGCAGGTGCCTCTCTGCTTCAAATGCTTCCAGCCAAGTCTGAGTGCCTCTGCCTGGTCAAGTCAGAAACAGGGAAACAGATTAGAAATACCTTTTATGCCCTCTGGACTCGCACGCCTCGTTAGTGTCCAAGGTTACTGGAAAAGAAGAGGGACTGTGGTGTTGCCAGGGAGACGGCAAGCCTGTCAACAGCCTCTGCACTCATGCTGACAAATGGTAGTTACTGCATCAAGACTCATTTCATGGAGCTCCACTCAGATGAAGACGCTTCCCCTTTGCTGCTAACGTCCTGTCATGGTAATTACTTAGCAAAGGACCTGATTAGGCCACAGTGTTCTGTGTCTATAGACACGTGTATAGGGTTTACTACTTGTTACATTGATGGCATATTTGAAAGTGTGAGTTTTCTGCAAGACTTAAAACCTGAAACATTGAGATTTTAGCGTGAGGCTGTCACATTTGTGGAAAAAACCCAACAATGTGATTTTAGCAATTTGTTATCTAAAAAATCTATACAATAACAATATATAAAATGTTCTAAAGATAGACTTCACACACCAACTTTCAAATAAGGCTTTTAATTTGTATACATGAGGTTAAAATATGTAAGTATGTCAACACACATTTTTGACCTTTGGAGTATATGCCATTAAAGACTGGAAATAAATTGTATTTTGAATGCCAGATCCACTCCACTGTAAGTGTCTTTCTTGGACTACAAAGCTGAGAAGTGCTCTGGGCCTTGGGTTAGTCCATTTTCTTCTGCTAAAGCAATCCACTTGAGGATAAGCATGGTATAAAATGAGGCTTACTTCCCTCAGAGCTGTGGAATCTGAAAGTCCATGACTCACATTAATCCCTTTCCAAGGTTGACATGCCTCCAGAAACCTAATTACCTCCCAGTGGGTCCAATCTCTTAAAAATTCATTCTACAATGTCTCATGTGGCTACTCTGGGGACGAAACTGCCTGCAAGCAAACCCCTTTGGAGATACATCCAAACTATATCCATGGAAGGTCTTATCTGAACTCACCAGAAATGAGTGGAGAAACTGATTATGAAAGTCTGCCCTGGGTGTGAGCAGGTCATGTGACAGTGGGTGTACCATAGCTACTATCCTGGATCCAAGTCCATGGGGAAAAGGGGATGGAAGGGTCCAGGTAGGATAGGTATTGTTTTGAGAAACACCCCCATCCTCCCTGTGCACACACACAAAGACATCTGAAACACAGCTGTTCATTGGCACAGAAACTATAGCCCAGTTTCTGAAGGAGGCAGCTCTCTAGACCTGTGACTAGCCTACCTTTCTACAAGAAACCCAGGAAAACAAAAGTGGCCCCTCTTATAGAGCTATTGGTTTCAGTCTGGTCACCAGAGGAATCATTTTGACATTTGTCTTTAGATCCACATGCTTTGAATATTCTTCCCCATTTTGGTGTCTTTTTCTCAGTTAATAATTCTGTTAAAGTAGTGATTGGTTACAGTATAAGCTGACAGCTTCTCACACTCCATCTTTGAATAAGCTGAATTTGCTCCGCCAAATACTAACCTTCCTAAAGGCCGGCACGATCTTTGACAAGAAAGGACAGGTGCCTGGCTTCTCTGTCCTATCACCCTGGTTTCCAGGGTAACTCAGCTTCTAATGTCAGTGTCTAGGGGAAGCCAAGTAAGGAGCAGGAGAGTGAGTGTGTCTGTGCTGTGGGCAGTAGTGGTGCCAGCCATTGTTCCTGGGTCTCAGCATCTGGAGCATTTGCAGTTTCCTGTACATTTCTATACTACTGAAGCAGTTTTCAGGTTGACATATTGTGTGGAAAATTACTGAGAACATCACACTTGCATGGAGGTGCCCACGGGTACAGCTGTCCCCAGGCTCACTCTTTTTTCGCTTTTTTGTTAATTAAATTTTTTCATTTATTTTACATCCCAACCACAGTTTCCTCTCCCTCCCCACTTCCCTCCCCTCTGCCCCCTCTCTCCTCTGTTTTTGTTCAGAAAGGGGCAGGCCTCCTATGGGCACATCAATTTGAGGTAAGACTAAGCTCCTCTCCTTGTATTAAGACTGGGTGAGGCAATTCAGTTTGGGAAATAGGTTCCCAAAAACCAGCCTAAGTGTTAGGGACAGGCCCTGATCCCACAAATAGACCAACTACACAACTGTCACACATATGTAGAGGGACTAGGTCAGTCCCATGCAGGCTCCCTGACTGTCAGTCCAGAGTCTGTGTGTTTCTATGAGCCCAAGGTTAGTGGTTTCTGTCGATTCTGCTGTGATGACCTTGACACCCCTGGCTTGGATAATCCTCCCTCTCTTCAACAGGATTCCTGGAGCTCGGCCCAGTGCTTGACTGTGGGCCTTTACATTTTTTCCCATCAGTTACTGGATGAAGGCTCTCTGATGACATTTGGGTAGTCACCAATCTGATTATAGGAGATGGCCCATTCTTTATTACATGGCTCCATTAGTTTCCCGAGACCACTACAGCAAGATACTACAAGCCAAGTAGCTTAAATGACAGAAGTACATTGTCTCATGATTCTGGATGCTAGAGGTTGAAGTTAAGGTGTTAGCTTCATTGACTGTTTCTGATGTTCTGAGAGAGGGAGCATGGGAGTTTGAATGAGAAATGTTCCGGTAGGCACAGGTATCTGAACACTTGGTCCTCAGTTGATGGTGCTATTTGGGGAGGTTATAGAACATTTAGGACATGTAGTCTTGCTGGAAGATGCATGTTACTTGAGGTACATTGATACTTTATAGCCTTGCCCTACTTTTTGCTTTGTGTTTGTTGTTGAAGATGTGATCTCTCAGCTTCCCGCTCTGGCTGCCTGCTGCCATGCCTCCTTAGCATTATGGATTCTTATCCCTCTGGAACCATAAGCCAAATAAGCTCTTTGTTCTTTAGGTTGCCTTTCATCATGGTATTTTGTCAGAGAAACAGAAAAATAATGCAGGGTACCTGGCCAGGGCCTCTCTTACAGCTTTTGGGGGTCTCTGGCAATCATGAAATTAGCCCATCTCTGTCTTCATCTCCACATGGCATTCTTAGTGTCTAAACTCCCTCTTGTGTAAGAATTCATCCTAAACAGTGTAATTAATTGACTCTACAAGGGCACTCTTTCAAAATAAGATTGCATTCTGAAATAATGGGTTAGGACATGGGCATATAAATTTTGAGAGGACATAGCTCAATCCTTAGCAATGCCTGTGTTTATATAAACCATATCCTTCTCTTTATTCTTGTTACTTTACAAATCATCTAGCTGCTATTCTCTCTCTCAGATATCAGGCCATGCCCCTGCAGTCTCTCTTCAGTGTCCTTCCTTCTCCTTGCAGCTGTGAGACAGCCTTCAATTATAGTTAGATTTGATCAGTGCCTTTTTGACTCCTGGCATGCAGGTTAGGCCAGGCTAGGTCACATAATAGGGTGCTTGCCCATTCCTCTAAACTGGCTTTGTTGTTAGAATATGAAAAGAACTGAGGGATTTAGAGGTTCCTATTTCTCCCGTCAGGGCCTCTCATGACTGTCTGTGGCCATTATGCTCTCTATCTCCAAAGACATTCCAGGAATTGATGGATCTCTCCCTTTAAGATCCCTGTCATGCTTACATGTGACCCATCTCTCATAATGCTCCTCCACCTCAAGGACCCATCATGACAATGATCATGAGCCTGTAGCTCTCTCAACAAAGGAGAATTCCACAGGAGCAACTCTCTGTGAATGTGCAGGAATCCTAGCAGTTCTTCTCTCTCTTATTCCATTGAGTTATTAATTTTCTCAGTTCTCTAGGATTTTAATTGTTTCCTTCTTTTAAAAGGTGGTTTTTATTATAAATTTTATGTATTCTAGTTTTAGAAAATTAGGGAGATATGAAGGATAAGGCACAAAGAAATCCACAGAACTGCAAGCTACAGACACAGCTGCAGCTAGACCTCTATGTTCATGTGTAACCTTGTATTTCAATCTTTCTGATGATTACAGATATATTTGAAAATAAAACTTTATGTATAATTTATCACCAAGATAATTTCAACAATTGTGATGTTATAATCATTTCATCAAATTGTTCAACACTACTGAAAATATGAGTCTTGCTGAGCTATGAAGTCGTCACAGTAGACTTCTTGTTATTTTGTTTTATGCTTAATGGTTTTTATTTCATCTCTTCTTACTCCTTTAATATGTTTTTCATAGAAACTTTTTCTATGTGACTATATTTCCATAGTCATTTTTTTTTCTGAAAAGAATTGCAGGTCATGTGTTAAGTCTTCAGGAATAATTGCTCAAAGTTCCTAGGTGTTAGCAACGCTAACCAAACTAGATCACCCCGTAAGTGAAAAGAAAAGGTTCGTTTGGGCCAATTCAAAGCTGCCATGGCTATTTCTTGGGAGCCAGAGAAAAGTACAATGGTGGGGAGAGTCTTGCCACTTATAAGGAGTTATGTTGCAAGGAGAGAGAAAGCAAGTTAGCTAGAATAGACTGGCAACTAGCATAGTGCTTTGATCTGCAGGAAGCTTGTGTGAGTTAATAGGGAACTAGATATTCTTCCAAGAAGTAGTTCACTGTACCAATATTATTTATTAAGCAGCTCAGTATTATTCATTAAGTGGCACTGTTTACTATGCAAGAAAAGCCACAAGATACAACAAAACCCACTATAAGAGTTTATTAAGGGGAGGAAATAGAAGGGGGTGCTTAGGCCTATGAAAAGATCCTCCAGGAAGATGAGGAGGGATATATGGAACCCACTTTTATAGATTCACACACACGCATGCGCATATGGGCTTATATAGCTATAACACACATACACATAGATTACATGATCACACTGTGCACAAATTATGTGATCACGCAGAGCACAGATCCAGTAGGACATAAGACCCTAGGATGACTAAGTATCTTGTCTAGCTACTGGACAGCGCATGTGTGGTCTTGTAGCTGGGGGAGTGGCTAGGAATTCTAGCATTCCAAACTCTTTGTTCTTATAAAAAATGGTGGGTGAATGAACAGGAATGGGGGCCTTGACAAACAGAAATGAACTTTACAAGGTTTCTTGGAAATGCTGATTTTAAGTATCAATTCTGCAATTTACCTGATCAGAATCCAGCCTGAGCTGAAAACCCAGACTACAACCAATGGTATTGTCAGTGACACTGCCATTTTGAGGGTTTGTGGGAGCCCACTTTTGTCCTAATATTAGGAACATGTGCACTTCCTTTACTCTCAAAACCAGGAATAAAGAAGCATTCACATTAGAATTGAGAAATTTAATAGGATTATGCTTCTTATATTCTTCCAGGAAGCTCATTGTTTCAGTAGGAGTAATGGAAAGCTTTACACTATGGTGGTGATGATGATGCTGGTGATGCTGCTGCAGCTGATGGTGATGGTGTTGATTTGATGGCTATGATGGTGGTGATGATGTCAATGGTGGTAGTGATGATGATGATGGTGGTGGTGGTGATGCTCATGGTGATGGTGATGGTGTTGATGGTGATGATTATGATGCTGTCCATGGTGGTAGTTATGATGATGGTGCTGATGATGCTGCTGATGCTGATGCTGCTGTAACTAATGGTAATGGTGTTGATGTTGATGAGTATGATGATGATGATGATGTTGTGGTAGTTATTTTGAGGGTGATTTTGGTGATGATGATGATAGTGATTATAATAATTTTAATTGTGACATGATACTGATTTTGGTGATTGTGGTGGTAATAAGGATAATGTTGGTGATAATTATGATGATGGTAATTTTTGGAGCTGCAGTTGCTGATAGTACTGCTTAGAGTGATGATAATGGTGATGATGGTGATGGTAGAACTGATTTTATTAAACTTTATTAGCATATCATAGCACATATTTTGACAATTGCATTAAGATGTGTTAGTTTTAAATCATGTTATATATTCTTAGTTACTGTATTTTAATCTTTCATAGAGTGCCATATCTATGAGAGTAACATTTTTCTGCATACATGGATATACCTGGTGAGACCTTGATACTGATAAATTTCTTCCTTGTCTTTTATACACAAAAGGTAGGAGAGCTGTGCACAGGAGTTACCCAGAGGACAGTGTGTTTTCCTTAGATGTTGAAGCCAATGTTGTTCATTTCTATAAACCTGTTTTATCAGCCTAAAAACTAGATGAGATTTTTAACTTCTATTTTAAAAATGTCTTCAATGTGTGTTTTAATATTCTGTTTTCAGATAAACCACCTGACAACACCTGAGCTCTTTTTCTATCTTGAAATACAGGGTTTGTTTGTTTGTTTGTTTTACTATTTCCTCTTGCTTCTTAGATATTAGAACTTTTGGCAAAAGTCCTTTGTATGCTGTGTCCAGCTTTCAATTCTTCCTTGTGTCACTTTATTTTGTTTTACCTTGCATTGTCACTCAGGAAATATCTTAGGCCATCATATCCTATACTCCTTATCCTTTCTCCTACTTATGTTTTTTAAATCAGTTACCGTGTTTCCCATCACTGACCAACTAGATTGTTTATACCCTTTCTTTGTTCTAAGCTAGTGTTAGTAGATTCCTTTCTGTGTAATCACTGTAGGAGCCCAGAGGGTAATGAGAGCCTTGTGTCCATGAAGCAGCTAGCTGCCACCAGAGCAAGGCTTCCCCTGCATGCTATCCCCATGGTTAGATGCCATGTAAAATTTCAGAGATGTATTTATTTTTATTCTGTGTGTGTGTTTCTTATCTGTATGCATGTTTGTGTGCCATGTTCATTCATACCTGGTGCCGACAGAAGCCAGAAGAGAATACTAGAACACAAACTAGAATTACAGGTGGTTGTGAATGACCATGTGGGTACTGGGAACCAAACCCAGAAATTCTTTAAAACCACTGATCCATCTCTCCAGCCCCTTTGCTAGCTTTCATATATGGCCCAAGACCACCTGCCTAGCTGCCTATCCTGTGCTGGGCCTCCTACACCAATTAACAATCAAGACACGCCCCCTCAACACCCACAAACTAGTCTATGGGACAATCGGACAATCAGATCTGGGCAATCCCTCTATTGAGCCTACCTCCAAAGGTGACTCTAGGTTGTGTCAACTTAATGGTTAAAGCCAGGTAAGACACCTCCTAACCAAATAATATCCTGAAATCCAAGGTGGGTAGTTTTGAATTCTTCAGCCCAATCCATTTGATTCTCTGGTATCTTCTGGTTACTTCATGCAAGCAGAGGCTCTCTCCTCCCATTTGGGCTATTATAGTTTTTAATTCTTACCCCCATGAAAGTATGACAATCTAGTCCTCAGTGTGGAAAAAGAAAAGATGTGCTCATTCAAGAGTCCCAATGTCACATCTCTGTGAGCCATTACCTCACTGAAGAGTTCTAGGGAGCAGACTGGATCAAATGAAGCATCACTTTGTGTATTCATACATGGCAGTCATGAGAACACAAGGCTGTTGCCCTTAGGAGTGAATGAGATCATGTCTATGACCAAAGATTTATATGATGGCAATAAGCCGTGTCCTTTGTCTCCATTGACTGATTTATCTAGCAGAGAGTTTACACTCAGAAACCCATCTTTCTTTTGATTAATAATAATTAAAGCACACTACTATTTATTGAGTTAAAGTGATTTGAAGATGCGTTATGCCCCAGAACTATGATAGAAATAGCCAGATAGTTATCATAGATTAATTTAATGCTAAAACAATATCACAAAAGTTGAATGACCTCCTTGTGAAGTGGATGTGGACCCATCTCTGTGTGCCCTTTATTTTTCTTGTCTTAATCAAATACCAATGTTTTATGATTGCCCTATGATGTTAGAGACAACACTTAGTTTGTGGTCAGGTTTCTGAAATGAATTCTAGTGTGTTTTCTATTGTACTCAGACATTAATGGTTTCCTTGTAAAATCTGCATTATAAAATTATAGCTGATTAAGACCACTTTCTTTCTACCATATCATAAAGTCATGAAAATGATTTTACATGACAAGGAATAAGATCTTTAAAAAACTATTAAAATATCATACATCAGCAAAGCAAAACAGCAGCAAAAATGATATTAAAGGTTTTTACTCAGCCTTTACAACTTTAAGATTCTATTCAGGGAATAGTTTTGGGGAAATCTTCCAGTTGTTTTGGAACTGTCACAGGGAATAAAAGCATGAATGTCACAATTGTAGACTTAATCAAGTGCTTCAGATACGTCAGGGTAGTGTCATCATTCCGTTGACACAATCTGCATGAAAATTACATCTTCCATCATCTTTTAACTGGCTCCTCTAAGAACAACTAGGTATACAAGTCCTTGGCTTTAAAAATTCTCCAGCATATTTTGGATAAATAAAATACTCAATAAAGAACTCAACGACTTGAAGTCAATGCTATTTACCCTTCCTTTTTTTCCATTAACGTGAAATCTGGAATTTATTCTGAAAGCATCTTGCTCTATAACCAGCCACTAGAGAGTAGTCTAGTACCACATCACCAGTTCTGGAATATCTTAAGTTTTTCACATAACGTCTTTATTATTTTATTTAACTAATTGTGCTAAGTCAATTGGCCTCAACATCAACCCCATAATTTTCTTTGTAAATAGTTGGCTTTTTAACCTCCAATTGGAGAGTTATCATTTTTTTCCAGTGTGATGTTACTTTGTGCTGAAATGGAATGCAGACATGTTAGTCCTGTGCTCATCCTCTGTATACTACTTTACCTTGGTAAAGTAACAGCATTACCCTAAGAGATGACCAGGGGAATGCTCACTCAATCAGCTTGGTATATTCAGCAAGTGTCTTTTAAGCATACAGTACAGACCAGGCACAGGTCACCACTGAGGTTATTTTTCCACATAATCATACAACCATATTTTTCCTCTTTGTTGTTAAAACATGAGCAGTAAAGAAAGGAAGGAACTCGGGCTGGCCAGGATGGTTGAGGGATCAGCGAAGACAAAGAAGGCCAAGTTTCCAAAGGGGAAGAAGCCAACACAGCTTGGACCATCAGGAAGACACCATAGGGAGGGGAGGGGAGTGATCAGGAAGCAGTCTTGCAGGGCAAGCTGAGACCAAGTGCTATATATACCACTTGCACATCCTCTGACATCACAGTCCAAGGATGTTCCATGCTCTTCATGCAACCTGTGTACATTCTCATGTATTTTGAGTCATCTCTAGACACACTGCAAATGCTAGCCAAGTAGCTACTGTGTGTTGTAAGGTAGTGTTTCTCAACCTGTGGGTTACAAACCCTTTGGGATTCGACCCTTTCCTAGGGGTTCCATATCAGATATCCTGCATATCAGATATTTACATTATGATTCATAACAGTTGAGAACCACCCGTTTAGGGGATAACTTCAAGCAAAATTTCTGTCCATGTTCAACATAAATGCATATCTTTCCTGGTAAATTTGAATCCATAGCTGGTGCAGTCTGTAGATCTTGGATGCAGAGATAGAGAGTTCTGACTATAGGAACTGTGCCAAGAGTAGAAACATTTAGAATAGTGGTTCTCAACCTTCCTAATGTTGCAACCCCTTAATACAGTTCCTCATGTTATGGTGATACCCAGCTATAAAATTGTTTTCATTACTATTTCATAACTGTAATTTTGCTACTGTTATGAATCATAATATAAATATCTGATATGCATATGTCTTAGGTGACCCCCATGAAAGCATCATTTAACCCACAAGTTGAGAACCACTGGTTTAGATAGAGGAAGATCCTCTACAGGCTAAGGAAAACTTCCCAACTAAGTCTCACCTGCCTACTATGGAGCTGGCTCAATTGCATCTCACAGCAGTCCCTTGCCAATGTATGGGATCCTGATTCAGGGATAGGGGTAGATGTGTAGGGCTCTCTGGGGCCTATGTGATGTCTATGATATCTAAGCCTATCCTGGTTCTCTCGTCCTTGAAGGATTCTGGACTTCATGTCCATTATCCACCACCCTCTCTACTAATCAAAGCCACCAGCTATAGCATGGTCCTTGTAAACATGAGGTCTGTTTCCCTACCACCAGACGGTGTGACCATTCTGATCAGAGAAGTTCCCTAGTCCCTCCGGTATTTGGCTAATGCCTCTCTAAATGCATGGTGAATTGGTATATTACCTGTCTATAGAAATGAAGGGCTTGTATTAGTCAGGGTTCTCTATAGTATCAGAATTTATAGAATGACTCTCTCTCTGTCTAGAAAGGGAATTGAAGATGAATTTCTAGATGGTCTTATTAAATAAAAAACATGAAGCCAGAAACTTGGGTTAAAGTCTTAGAGAGATCAGGGAAATATGGATCTTGTCTACCCAGGCTAATATGTCTTGCTTTTCTGCCCTCTCGTTGACTCTTAGCCCAGCTACCTCACTTCCTCTTCCTACACAGCTCTGTCACTGTCTGTCCATACAGACCTCCAGGACTCTATGGTTGGTACTGGGATTAAAGGCGTGTGTCACCATGCTTGGCTCTGTTTCCTAGTGTGGTCTTGAACACACAGAGATCCTGCCTGTTAAGGGATTAAGGGCGTGTGCTGCCTGACTTCTTGTTTACTTAAAATGGATGGCCTTTCCCCCCTGATCTCCAGGCAAGCTTTATTTATTAATGCACAAATAAAATATCACCACAGGGAATTTATGAGTGTGTCTTATATACCGTGGTCCAGCTAATCCAACAATGGCTAGCTATGAACAGAAAGTCCAAGAATCCGGTAGTTGCTCAGTCCATGGGGCTGGATGTCTCAGCTACTATTCAGTGTACACTGGAATCCTGAAGAAGTCGGCTCTAACGCCAGCTAAGGAGTGGGCTTGCTAGTGGGAGCAAGAGCAAGCAAGAAAAGAACAAAAGCTTCCTTCTTCCATGTCCTTACCTAGGCTTCCAGCAGAAGGCGTGGCCCCTGTTAAATCTAGATTAAAGATTTGGATTAAAGGTGTGTCTTTCTTCCTACCTCAGAGATCCAGATTAGAAATAGATCTTCCCACTTCAAATTATGCAGAAATCTCTCACAGATGTGCCCTCTATTGGGAGTTTTAGTTAATTCCAGTTATAGTGAAATTGGCAACCAATAATGGCCATCACAGGCCAAGAGTGGCGCTTACCCCTGTTGGAAAGTTCTAGCAAGGAAACTACACTTGGCAGTACCTTTCCCAGTCAGATACATCATGCTACTATTTTGCCCAAAAGTGTAAGCCAGTTAAAAATCTTTTTCATTTTTTAAAAAATTATGATAAAATTGTGACTCATTCAGTTGTAATTACAACCTCAGGCTGGAAAAGTCTGACTCCTTTTGACACAATATGTAGCTTTGATATAAATAAATAAGCTGTATTGAGTGCCAACCATGTATAAACATGTCCAAAATGACCCTGTGCTCCTTGGTTTGCTGCTCCCTTTGCTTCCCTGCATTGCCTGTCTTTTCTGTAGCCTTGCCCTGGAGGAAGGTCCAGGTGGACATTGCAGCCCTGCAGTTGTTACTGTGGATAGATGTGACTGAGAGCAAGAACATTGTGCCTCTTACTCATGAATGAAGCCAGACAAGGCAGTGTCTCCTTCCCTTGTGCCACATCTGGGGAAATCTCCTTAGCTTTGAGCCTGGTGATTTACCCAAGTGCTTGTCAGGGAACTTTGTAGTAGTCAGGCTCATGCTGGCAAGTGAATGACCTCTTCAAGATCTCTGCACTTTGATAATAAGAACTTTTTTTTAGTAAGATTTTTCAAGATGTGCCCACCCGTGTAGTTTCCTGAATCCATGTCCTTTAAACTGCAAGTCACCACCTGTTCTTGAACGATGAAATGAATGCAATGATTTCAACTCTGGCATTCTAGAAGAAGACACAGAAGAGAAGTAGCATGAGCTAGCCATCAGACTGAATGCCCTGTATGTGGCTTATTAATGAGGATTTTTGCATGATTGTAAGTAACAGATGAAAGATGTGATAGTTTCACTCTCTCACCAACACATTAGAGCTGTAGCTCATCCTGGAGATATGCAGTTGTATCTTCAAGGATTAAGTTTACAAGAGTAAGCAAGGAATGAAAATTCACCCTGACTGCAACAGCAAGAGCTGACTTTAATAGCCTGAGAGAAGTTGTACCTCAAGGCTGTCCAGATATCCAGAGCACTCAGTATGTGATTTGAGTAGGGTATGTAGCTAGGAAGGGAAAAGAAAAGGTTTTAATAAGGGCAGAATGGAGGAAAGTAAGCAGGGCTTTGTTTGTTTATTTGTTTGCTTGTTTGTGACTGTGCAGGTGAGGATGGGACTGTTATCTGCCTTTGTAACCTTTGATATCAGGTTGAGGTCAGCTGTGTTTTGCTAGTTTTTATTTGTTTTTGTTTTTCCTCCTCTGGGAACTATACAAATAACAGGGTTTATGGAACTCTGAGCCCAGTTTGGGGCCTTGGTTTTTAGGAAGATGATTTCTTTCTTTAGTATCAAACTGTGGTTTTATTATGTATTTTTATACACTAGCATTTAAAATATGCTCATGGCCATTCTTATATTTTCTTTGAAGTGCTTCTTCAGATATCATGAATGCTTTGAATTGGGACATTTGTCTTAGAGCTGACTCCTTGAATTCTTCCATGCTTGGAGAGTGTCTCCTTTGAACCTGAGTTGGCTTTCTCCATTTCTTAATGGTGTTTTTGAAAAAGTGAAGATTTTCATTCTTGTTGTCATCATTGTCATTAAATTTACTTTATGAAGATCTTCCTTTTGCAGTTCACTTTTCTCTGTGTCCCCAGTAAAATGTCTCTGCCTACTCCAAGGGTGGCTCAATTTAATTTTTTAATGCTTTCTTTGAGAGTGGAAAGTTTAGCTCTTAAGGTGAGGCCAGCACCTGCTTCAATTTCTCATAGCCAGTGGTAGTAATGAAAGAGTCTTTTGTTCTCCCTACATGCCCATCAACACCTGAGGCAAGTGGGAGAGCTGGTCCTGTGGTCATAAGTGTGGGAGAGCCATCCCTGACCCCCACCAGCTGCAACACTCAGAAGAGGAGGCCCTGCACCTCACCTGGGCAGCACAATTGAGCCAACACGGTTAGTACAGGTGTGGGAGTCAGCCCTCTAAACTGTGACCATGGGAGAGCTCTCCCCATTACCCATCTGCCTTGTGGTGGCATGGGCAAAGGAGAGTTCCTTCTCCTGCCTATCAATGCCTGAGGTGGGTGGGAGAGCTGGCCCTGTGGTCACAAGTATGGGAGAGCCATCCCTGACCCCCACCAGCTGCAACACTCAGGAGAGCAGGCCCTGCACCTCGATAGGGTATAGTGATAAGCCCTCCTGCCATGCCCATCAATGCCAGAGGCAGGTGGGAGAGCTGGCCCTGAGGTCATAAGAGTGGGAGAACCACCCCTGATCCCACCATCCCTGACCCTCACCAGCTACAACACTTGGACACCCAGGAGAGCAATCCCTGGACCTCACCAGGACAGGAAAATAGAGCCAACACTATTAGCATAGGTGTAGGTGAGCCAGCCCCGAAATTGTGACCATGGGAGAGCTGTCCCCATTTCCCATCTGACAGACCAACTCAACAACTGTCCAGGCCCAGACCCAGGGTTATGACTTGGCCTGCCCTAACATCCACCCCATCTGTGGAGCATACGAAGGGACCTGACCTACAGACCCAAAGCTACAGAATCTCCACAACACAGGGCAACAGTGGGATGTCCAAGAAGAGTTCTAGTGGGGGCCCAGCATCGAACATGTAGTGGAAACCAGGGGCCTTGAACTTGACCAATGACTCTTTGCAATAAACACTTACAAGTAGAGATGTATGGACAAGGGGGTATGTGATGTAACTTCTTGAGTCACACTTCAGTTTCCATGAAAACATTTTCAATTCCTTCCTTTTTTATAATTTTTCTCATTTTATTTTCTTCCTTTTTTCTCTTGAATCTTGTTTTATTTGGGGGAGGTGCAGAGGCAGAGGGCAAATGCAAAGGGATGGGGAATGAATGTGATCAAGATATATGATGTAGAAAACACATTGAATAAATAAAAAATTAATTAAAAAAGAAAGAGCCTTTTGTCACATTGATGTCTGAGTGTTTTTCAGATGGATATCCAAATCTTGAAATATTGATTTGTACATATTTTTCTTTTATCTTATTGAATTGCTGGGCCTTGCCAATCCTCTGAGCCAGGTAGTGGGACCTGGAGGCTAGGAAGGGAGAAACTTTGAAATTTCCATGGGTTTGAGGCTTTGGAGTCCTTGACATGGCTATGCTCAGGTCAACAAGACACACTCGCTCAGGACTTCATCTTATCTCCACAGGAAATGCCAGAAATAACAAACAATTTTTACAAAGTTATAGAGTCTCCTCCCTTTGAATTTGTGATCCAAGCCCAAGTCACATCACAAATGGAATGTATGGACATAGGTCTCATTTTTTAGGACTTTCCCTTATCATTTTTAAAATGCTTTAAATTGAAAAATAAACATATAATATATATATATATATATATATGGATATATATTTATGTTATACAAGATGAGTTTTCGAAATATGTATATGTTGTGGAATTGCTAAGTTAAGCTAATTAAAATATGAATTCATCCCAGACAAAATCTGCTCCTTGACAAGTTGTGATACATTCTTATTTAACTATAATCAGTATATGGATGGTAATTTTTTAACTTACTTCTTCCACATTGACAATAACTGTGTCCCTTGATCTGCAATGCTCCAGGTCCCAGGCTCCAAGGCCCAGGTGGGACATGTCCCCTTCTTCTATGAGCTACTTCTCAAATCTCACATGAAAAGAGTATCACCAGTTACAGAACTTCTCTCTTTACAAAGGCTGAGTAGCAGTCCTCTGTGTGCCTGTGCATCGTGTTATCTGTTCTTCAGTGCTGTGGTCGCTGTTACGTCCATGGCTGATTGTTGTGGGCTGTTCCACAGTGAACCCAGGAGAGCATGCAAATGTAGTCACATATTCTCAGTACTATGATTTCTTCGGATGTCTGCCAAACAAACTACCTCTATCTTTTTTTCCTTTCTTTCTTTTTTTTTTTTTTTTGCCATACTGAAAATCCAACCCAAGCCTCACACATGCTAGGTGCCAGCTGTTTTCCCTGGGAGGTAAACTTTAACAATATGTACTGTGTGAAGAACTATGTTAAACTCTTGCTATGGCCATTTATGGTTAGTATTCTTCCCTTATGTTCTGTCGTCTCTGTGAAGTATTACAGTGTGTATCCTGAAAGGTATATTATCAAACATAGCTAAGCGTATGTGTTTTTCCCATATACATGTTCTAGCTTCAGTGCAGGAGGAATATTATTCACCTCCACCATGACTCGCATAATTCCCTGAAACATGAGATTCAAATGTTAGGTGGAGATGGATCTGCATTACATTCAAGGAGTTTATTTTGCCACAAAAATATATATGTGTCTCCAGACAGTGGTAAAAGGTGAGATCCAGTCAAGGAGGGATGATGGCCATCACTGCTCACTTAAGCCTGGCATGGAGATAGTGTGTAACAGGCCACATTTATTGAATAGACGTTAAGCAATATCTAAAAAGGGAAGCATTCCCTATGTTTTTTGTTTAATTTGGAGTCATGCAGTATGCAAAATCCTGTTGGAAGAATGCATTCTTCATCTCTGTAAAGTCTAGAAATATGTTTCCTGGAGCAGAGGAACCCAGCACACAGTCTCATCTCCTCATCTTGTCTCACTTGCACTATTAGATTAGACCTTGTAACCATAATCTTGATGATGATAAGTGACACAGTATTTTACCTCCTGTTAAGGGAGGAAGAGGTCTGAGTGAATCACCTTCTCAGCAATGATGGGGACAGATATAAGGACATGACTGAGAGGTAACTAGGTTGATATGATCCTGTTCTTAGAGATTCAGAAAAGTTGTTTGGCTGGGCAGTAGACCTCAGCTGCCTGAGTACCAATGGATGCTCTCTGTCAACCCTGACATCTTAGCCAAAGGAGCCTTGTGAAGTGGTTAGTGGCATAGCACCTGATGAGTTCACACTCCAGATGAAAAGGTGGAATCATCAAAGGGCACTGGGCCCGTTTATGAACCATAAGGAACTCAAGTTCCAGCACAGAACCCCTTTCCTGCCCAAACCCTGAAGTTGGTGTCAAGAGTGTGTATGTGTTTAAGTGTGGGTATCTGTGTGCCCACTTAGCATGCCACATAAGTGTGTGGAAGTTGGAGGACAACTTGCTGGGGCAGGCTTTCTCCAGACACCATGCAGTTTCCAAGGCTCAAATTTGGGGCATCAGCAATCTTGTCTGCTTGGTACAAGAGCTGTTCACACAACAGATGATGAGGTCAAAAAGTCACATGGCAAATGCCAACATCCCCAACCCTTCTCTTCACATGAGGACCTCAGAGTGAAGAATGAGACAAAATGTTCAAGATAAAGCCAGCCCCAGGGTTCTGCCCATGAGTCTCTGTTCACAGAAGTAAACCTTTTTGAAGTTGTTTTAATGTACACTTTTTAAAAAGTTTATTAATATAAAGATGAATATGTCATGATTTATTTTTTTAAAAAAAGAATTGTGATTGAAGATAAAGAAAAAGAAAGAAATTTCTTGGAGAATTATAGAACCCAAGTAAAAACCTGCAAATCATACTCCCACCATAGTGGACCTAAGAAAATATACGTATTTACAAACTTCTTTCATCTTAAAATAGGGAAAATGTTATACTCTGCAGGTGGACAAAACTGCTTTGTAACAAGGCTGGGTACCAATGAGAATAGAAGTTCTGATTAAAAACATATCCAGAAGGGAAGTAAAAATAGACCTGACCTTTGAGGAGCGAAAATTCTGGTTTTCAAGTTTGACTTTCATTAAAATAAAAATAACAAAAGAATGTCCCAAATTATTCTCTCAGGTTCAAAATCTGGTCCCACATGAAATTATTTATTTGGAACCATCCAGGGAAGGGAAAGGAGGAGGAGGAGGAGGAGGAGCAGGAGGAGGAGAAGGTTGAAACTTGATGTTGTAGCCTTGGTTATTGGATCAAGATTTTTCTGCTGTGGGATAATGCTCTTGTAACACTGGTTTAATAAAATGCTGATTGGTCAGTAGCCAGACAGGAAGTATAGGCAGGGTTGAGCAGACTAGGAGAATGCTGGGAAGAGGAAGGGTGAAGTCAGGAGTCACCAGCCAGACACAGAGGAAGCAAGATGACAAGGCAGAACTGAGAAAAGGTACCAAGCCATGTGGCTAAACATAGATAAGAATTATGGGTTAATTTAAGTCTAAGAGATAGTCAGTAGTAAGCCTGAGCTAATGGCTGAGCATTTATAATTAATATAAGCTGCTGAGTGATTATTTTATAAGCGGGCTGTGGGACTGCGAGGCCAGGCGGGATTGGAGAAAACTTTCAACTACATTTTTCCTCACAAGTCTAGGAAATCTCATGGAAAACTAGACTAATGAGGCTTGATGTACTTGTATGAACTATGACAGTAAAGGAATTGTCACACATTTTGCCATGTAAAAGACACTGACTCCTAAAGCTTCCATTTCTATTACCCTGGGAAATAATTAACAAAGACCTGAAGCCCACTGAGTTATAAGCTCCCTCCTCCTCCTACTGCCTGTCACTTTATCTCAGGTCCCCACTGATCCCCAGTCACATGGTATGGTGTGTACAAGGCCCAATTCATCTTCAGCTTTGGGCATTCCCAGACCTGGGGGTCTGTGCACAGGAAGGGCTGACTTATAGAGAGCCAAGTGCCTCAGTTTGTCACCTTGACCATGGGAGTAATCCAGTCTGGTGCGGTGGAAAGTGTTCCTCAGAGTCAGGGAAATCTAGATTGTGTGGCCTCATCCCCAAATGATTGGCCCTATAACCTCAGATATTCTGCACATCTCACAGAACTGGGGGGTTGAAAGAAGTGATATGAACCCCTGGGTCAGTCAGCAGAGCTCACAGCTCTGTGCTCATAAATGTTCTAGATGAGGTAGATGCGAGTATACATCTGTGTTTAGATGTTCAGCAGATCACCATCGCAGATCATTAAACCACTACTCAATAACCTTACTATATAATTCATGTCACCAATCCATCCATTTAATGTCTTTCTTTAAAAGGAATTAGGTTGGATCCCAGGAACTTCATAGAACCATATTGAGGAAATCATCAGAAATGTGGGCAAAGGTCTGTGTATAAAGCTTCATTTCACTCACAATAGTGAAATATTAGAAGCTCCCACCTTATATGTGTTAGTTAAATGATCGTATGTCTACTCGATGAGCCACTCCATTGTGTCAAGGTGGTGCAGTTCGACAGTCCTTTACTTGGTGGGATGGGACTTGGACTTGAACACAGGTGCTGCTGATGGCGTAGAATCAGTCTGCTTCATGTGTGTCTGGGTTTAAACATCTGGAGTTCTGGTGGCCAAGCCTGGTTTCTGAGGTTGCTCTTTTCCTGCTGCTGTCTGGTGTAGCAGGAAGCATTCTTCAGAGCATTATGTAGAGATCAGCTGGGCCAGGGAGAGAGGTTCAGAGTATGGACCAGGCGCAGAAGGAAGCTGGGTCTGTGCCTGGTGCTCTCCACCTCAAATCACCAGCACAGGAAACCTCTGTCCAGAAAGCCGACGTCTTTAAACAGTTTTCCCATTACACATATATTTATTTAGAGGAATGTGTGTGGCTGCATGTATGTGTGTATGTGTGTGCATGCATATCATGACAAGTTACAGCACAGGAAGTAGTTCTCTCCTTCTACCCTGTGGGTCCCTAGGATTAAACGGGTTATCAGCTTGTTGCCAAGTACCTTTACTGGGATCTCATAAGAATCTGTGGTTACCCATCCCATGTATTGATGGGTATCTATCACATATTCCTATGCTATCATTTCCTGCATTTTATTAAGGTGTGTTCTTAGAAACCAGTACAATCTCAGGCTTTGTAAGAGTAGTGTTTTCTGGCCCACCATCATCTGTAACTATTTCAAAATATATTTCAGTTTTGGAAGGCTGCCGCCTCTCACCAGAACATCCTAGGATTGTTTCATGAGTGTTAAAGTCTCTAAATATTTGTTAAAATAATGTTCATTGAGGTTGGTGTGATGGTTCACACTATAACCCCAGTACTTGAGAGGTTGAGACAGGGAGATTGCTGTGAGTTTGAGACATTTAGGCTTCTCTTGTTTGGAACACACCAGAGATTTAAAAGCCAGAAATTCCTCTTTTTATTCCATAATGAAGTAACAGATTTAGAAATGTATTAAATGAGCAAAGCCTTAGGAGGGGGTGGCACAGTAAAGGAATGAAATTCATCAGGTGTTTACTAAACATCTATAAGATGATCATGGAGAATCTAAGGGAAGGAAGGTACTTTTCAAGTGTGACATAGCAACTGCCTTTGAAGAGCATTTGGCTCCATTCTTTTCTGCGTGTCTGCTACAGAGAAGTTCTCTGTATCTCTCTGTATCTCTGTGTGTCTCTGTCTGTGTCTATCTGTCTATCTGACTCTCTGTATCTCTCTCTCTTCCTCCTCCTGCTCCCACAAAGAACAAAGAAACCCCAAACTGACTCTCATCTCAGATGCTCAGAGTCACAGTCCCACAGGTTTCAGCCACGTATCCTGCTCATTCTGAAGTGAAGAGCTCCTTAGACATTTGCAATAAGGAATTTCCAGCAGAAGTAATGGGCTGGCACCATTCTCTAGGTAGCATTCTTGAACAAGCCTTGATTGAATGAGTTTGTGTCACGTGACATGTGACACAGGGGTGGGGCCACTGACACATGCTAGTGCCATCATGGTGTGCCCCACCATTGAACTGTATTCACTCTTGCACTTGCCTAGAGAAAATCCCACTAGGGGCAGGGATATGTCACAGCATGAAACTTGATGAGATTGTTTGCCCCAGAGAAAGAAACAAAGAAACATCAGACTCCCTGAGATCTGTAGCTGTTAAATACACTCAAGCTGTTGTTTCATTTCACTTAACACAGATTTTCTTCTGTTTCCTCTTTGAGCTGCTCTCTTGTCGTGTTTGGTTATTTATTAGTGTGTATGTGAGTGTGTGTGTGTGTGTGTGTGTGTGTGTGTGTGTGTGTGTGTGTGTGTGTGTTTGTGTGAGTGTGTGTGTGTGTGTGTGTGTGTGTGTGTGTGTGTGTGTGTGTGTGAGAGAGAGAGAGAGAGAGAGAGAGAGAGAGAGAGAGAGAGAGAGAGAGAGAGCGAGCATGTGAGGGGGTCAGAGAACAAATTTCAAGAGTCGGTTCTCCCCTTCACCCTGAACTCTGAGGTTTGAACTCGGGTCATCGGGCTTGCACAGTAAGTGCCTTTACTGGCTGAGTCATTGCGCTGTATGTCACTTGTGTCAAGAATTATGTGGCTGTTGATCCTGAGCATCAACTTTATTGGCTGAGAAGCTCATAGACCAGTGAAACAAACCCCCAGGTTGCCTCTGAGTCTGTTTCTAGAGAGGAATTGAAGACCTGCCTTGGATGTGGGTGGCACCTCCTCCCAGTGTAGGGTCCTGGATAGAGCTGGAAGGTTTTTGTTCTCTTACCATTCTGAGGGGCTCTGCACATGTTGTGCCACTCTCCAGTGTTCAGATGGAATGAGAGAGAATAAAAGCAAAAGTTCCTACAGCCTAGCATTTTCTCTGTGTTTCCTGTCCACCATGATGTGAGCTGCCCACCACACCCTCCCTGCCACGATGGCCTGGAGCTCTGAAACCATGTTCAACTTCATCTTTTCAAGTTGTCTTGCTCAGATGTTTGTCACGGTGATGGAAAGTGACAAACACACCTTGACATTCTTATTGTGAACATGAGGTGTGCGAAGCGAGTTGTGATATTCTATCTGCCTCCAGCTGTCTGCCTGGTGTTCATGCATGCAGGTTTTTAAATGCAGAACTGGCTTCTTCAGAGCTTATCTGGAGTAATACCCTCTCTTCCGCTCATCCCTATAACCATGACAAGGTAGCAGCAAATACTTGCACTTATCAAACCACGGCTATGGCAGCAGCTGTGGAGGGGCCGGGGCTCCACACAGTTCAGGCCTGGTAATTTCTGCAGTTGATATCATCCAATAGCAGTGTTATATCCCTTTGCATTTTTCTATGATAAAGCTATTTCCTTGGAGAAATCCCTCTTTTCACCTTTAGTGGAAAAAGTATAAATATCATTTCTCATGGGCTTTATTTTAGCTAGGGTTTCATGTAACCTAGGCTAGCTTCTTCAAACTCACTGTGTTGCTCACACTGGGCTTGAGCTCCTCTTCACCTAGAGAAAGGTGTAGCCAATGGCAGACATGCAAAGGGTTGTCACAGCAATGAGCTCATCAAAGTTCATCCAGCCTCTCTCCATGAGTCATGCAAATATCCTTCACACCTGTCAGGAGGAAAAGGAGGACTCTTTCTTCTTACCTGGCTATTGCAGGTCCATCTAAAGTCGCTACTGTCTAATGCTGACTGAGAGACTAGAATTTTCACGCCTGTGCAGTGAAAAGCACATGGACAAAAATTTCAGCTTTTAGCTGAGTCTTGAGATCTATCCATCCACCAGCACAGAGGCTGAGTTTCAGCATGAGTGAGGTGGAGCACAGGCATCAAAGGAGACTGGATGAGCAGATGTTGAGTGGGGCACCATCCATTTCTTCCTCCCAAACACACACATCGGCATCTTTCCAAGAGGCTTTGAAAAGGAAAGGAGATGGAGTCAGTGATGGGCAGGTGGCAAAGGGTTCCTTCCCAAGGACATCTGATTGAGTTGCCCAGGAGAATGAGCGCGATTGTCCTCCTAGGATGTAAGATTCTCATTTTCTCTCCTCATCTGAACTCCCGTCTTCTCGTTCCTGCATCCTCCCAAACCTGAGCTCTCCAGTTTTCCCTTCCATGATGGCTGTGCTGTGACTATCTCTAGGGAGGTCCCCAAATGGGGATGTAGGCAACAGTGATGATCTGTGCCTCCATGAGAAGGTTCTGGGGGAGTTCCTGTCCCTCCGGTGACTGTAGCATGTCACAGCTCTTCAGAATGGGATGTGTGGTTTAACTTTTTTAATTAGTCTGAGTCAGGGAAGCCTGAAGTTATAGTTTCTGTGGTGAGATCCTTACCAGGTTCATAAGGTTAAAATGATTGGAGGACTTGTCTGGGATGTGGTTGTCAGGCTTCTGCCTATTGTATGTGAGATTCATGATCTGAGAGATTGGCCCAAGTATTTAATAAATATATCAGTATTAATACTAATCTATCAATGATGGAAGTTTGTTGCTGATGTACACACAAATACATGCACATATACATAGTTTTAAAAAAATAAGTGGTGCCCACTTTAAAAAATAATGCTACCTTTTCTCTGGTCCTCATTTTACTATTTCTTAGTATAAAATATTGGTTATTTTAAAAGATATCCTCTAATTAAAATTTACTATGAAGAAATAAAAAAAGATGGCCTCACTGCAAGTCACTTAAAATGGCTTCACTTTATTCTTATTTAAGTGACAAGTTGTTTTCCCAACATGACAGGAGAGTAATTTTCAGAGATATTAAGGTGAGTAACATATACATCTGAGGAAACTCTTTTGTGCTCCATCTCAAGAAGAGGATGAATTATCTTGGAACGCTGGGGACTTTCACTCATCTTTGCTGTAGGGAAATTCTGCCTTTATTAAAAACATGTTGGATTGCATCAAAGGCGTGGACAACTTTACCATGTTCTGCTCTGAGGGTTGTGAAGGGCACAGGGTGGTTTTGCTATATGAGACTTGCTAGAGAAAAGTGGTACAGAAAGAGTGTGTCCTGCTGATGTAAAAGTTAATATAAACTGTTTGTGCAAATATATGGGAAGGAGAATATGTAAAGTGAAACAAAAAGACAGGATGGGCTTTCTCCAGAGCAGGGAACTCACACCCCATGTTTAACTCTTTTGAGTGCTTTTCCCTTCGTGGGAGCAGTTTTGATGGAACTGAACACATTGTACATAGACTCGTAAAATATTAACGATCATGGTCTGACTAATCCGTGGAGGAAGGCACTCTCATAGTGGATTGAGTTCATGGTTTGGCTCTAAAAATAAAGTACTAAGCATGAGAGACTCATGTTAGATGCCTGCCAGGCTAAGACATGGGAGAAAGGCCTTGGGGGAGGTACTAGGGCTCCCCCTAAAGGACCAACTGTGAATTAACCTATCTCAGGAAAATTCAACCATATCCTAAAAGTAGTTTTCTGCTTTTTCTAACTTTCTCCATCCATCCTCTGCCATCCATGGTGGGATGCATCCCCCACTCTTTGTGAGTTCTGAATTTGCCTCACTGTTTTCCACCCAATTTTACCTGTTTCATTGTGTTTTACCTCTTGTCTCACCATCAGGAAATAGCAGTCACCTACCTCCACCCTGGCTCCAAACCCTGGGGCTTTTGGTACTCTTCTCCCATCCATCAAGGCAGAGGTGCGGCTTCCACATCCTCAGCCACTTGTCTCCCATATGCTCTTCTCACTCTCTGGCCTGGCCTTCTGGAACGGCATGCACACAACTGGATATTTTCTAATGGCCTCATCCTTTTGGATCGTTCCATCTTTCCTTCCTGGCAACCAACAGTTGCCCCTTTCCCATGTTGAGAATGTATTACTTACCTGGTGTCAGAAGAGACATGGATGCAAGGCTTCCCAATGCCAGGTCATTCTTGGACTGCATTCAGGATTACCTGCAATCACCTAACCCATCTACACTCCTACTTCTTTTTTGTCTTTTAAATAGCTCTGTTTGTCTAAAGCAAAGTATGTGTAAAGAATATTTGTATTGCTACCTTGAAATGTAAAGTCAATAGAACCAGCCATATATGTATATATGCAAGTACACTGACTTCTGGTTGATGCAATTATCTCCCAAAGACTCTAAGCTATGGGTCAGTTTTCCTGTATTTACAGAAAGAAGGATAGTAAGTGTTAAATAGGGAGAGATCACATGAGGCATCCTTTTGGAGGCAGCTGGATGGACATTGGTGGAGGCCAGGTCCTTGGGGCTTTTTCTCTGAATGAATCAGTGGCATTGAGGAGACTGAGGAGCCATGTAGATAGAACAGCTCTCCCAGCACATCACAGGCTTTATTGTGGTTTGAATGTGAAATGTCCCCCTCATATTGAAAAACTGCCCCCACCCATGGTGATGCTGTTTGGAAAGACTATGGAAGCTTTAGGAGATGGAGCCTTACTGCAGAAAGTGAATCCCTGGGGTGGGCTTTGGAGGTGTGCAGCATGGCCCTTCCTGTTGTCTTCTGCTTTCTGACTGCCAGGCAGTTGGTAGGCTCCCACTGCTATGAGGGACTGTATCCACTCTGTAAACAGAATAAACCCTTCCTCCCCTGAGCTGTTTTTTGCCTTGGTATTTTATCACAGCAGCAGAAAGAGGCCAACATGGCTGCACATGGACAGTGACTCGTTTTGTTGAGTGCTGGAGAGGCCATCCCTGAGGTTCTGCACTTCCCTTCAGTTCCTTCCACTGTTCGTTCGTTTTTGAACATGTTGCTTTTAATAGTTATAGCTATCTAGATTTAACTTTTTAGAAGTATTTATTTTAAAAATTGTGATGACTGCATAATTATACAGATGGATAGGATTCCCTCCCTTGTCTGCATTATGCTTCGATCATGTCTAGCCTCCCTAGTGCCCTTGGATTTTCTACCCTGCCAAACACCCTTCAAGTCACAAGTCATATCTCTCTCCCCTCTCTCCTCTGCTTGTTCCCTCTCTCTCCTCTCCTCTTCTCTCTCTCTCTCTCTCTCTCTCTCTCTCTCTCTCTCTCTCTCTCTCTCTCTCTCTCTCTCCTCTCTCTCTCCCTCCTCTCTCTTTCTCCCCCTTGGCCCCCTCTCCCTCTTGAGGAAGCACTCACTCTGTTCTGGCTCATTTCTTAGTTCTTTTATGCACCTATGCACCCACCACTGTTCACTTTTCTCTCCTTTGTCTAATTGCTATTCTTGTCTCCAACTAAGACATTTTCCCGCAGACATGAGTGGCCCCATAGCAAGTGACAAGCGTCCCCTCCTCATATGAATGAATGAGTACTGTGTAAGTTGTTTGAGCATCTTTGATGTTGTTGTTGTTAATCCTTAAATAATCCCTTTAAAATCTAATTTTTTTCGAAGGATATATTCTGGAAAAAATCACGAGAAATCTAACTAGAGTAAAGATTAATGGTAGACTCCAAGATCTGCACAGGCGAAGCTCTGATCATTAACAAACTAAACAGGGTAATTAGGTGCACAGTTGAATGCAGTATGCAGGCTTAAATTAGCAGTGTGTAATTGAGCCTCATTTAACTGTGGGAGAAGTACACTGAGCAAATCTTAGTTACAGGAGGAAAATGTCTTTGTGAGATTGCTTTCAGAGTGTTTTAACATGTCTATGCTGGAGGACTCTGGACTTAGAAGCCAGCCTAGGCGTCCACATGCCCCCTACTATAATATATCATTATTTCCAGTGCAGTGATTTTTCCAAGCAGCCCGGCCTGTGCTGTGCATTGGCTGCCTTGATGACGCTTTCCTCAGCAGCACAGATTACAACAAAGAATAGTGGCAAGGTGAGGTCACTGCCTGAACTCGAATGCCTGCTCCTCTTCGGAGGCGGGGAGGAGGCGAGGGGGGACCTCAGAATCTATGTGTCTTGAATATCCAGTCATTCAATGCAGAGTGTGAGGGGAAGGGCAGAGCAAGGGGAAACAAGAGGGTGGCTCTGCTCCCTGAGGCCTCTGTCGTGGCTGACATTGTGACTGAAGAACCATGATGCTAACTGCAGTTCGGTGCAAAGTTGGAGGGTGTGAAGCAGCCATGGGTGGTAAAGAGGTGGGAGCATGGCCAGTTAGGTGTTTGGAGGGCAGGGATAACAAAGGTCAAAGGAATGTTGGAGGCATTCCTCTCTGCTACATCTGCACCCACCAGTAGACCAGCTTGGAAAGCAAGAGAAATCAAGTCACCTTTGATACACCTTGCCTATCCCAGCCTTCCTGATTACCCTGTGTCTCTAAGCTACCAGGGCTTTGGTCTGCATGTGCCATGCGCCATATCCACAGACTCCTCTAGGAGCAGGCTACCAGAGTGTGTAAGAGAGCATGGGGTGTGAGCATAAGAAAGAAAATGTATTCTGCTCCTCTCCCAGCTCACTTCAGTAAATATCTGCTACTTCAATACCTGTGTTCATTTGCATATTCAAATTTTATGCTTAGACACATACATATGTAGTATGCTGATTTACGTATCATTTTGTTTTTACTCTAGATTGCCTTGGAGATCTTTCCAGAACTATGGTAGCTCTACCTTACTGTCCTTTTAATCACTATGAGTTTGAGCATATTAATTATTTTACTCAGTTACCCCTCAGTTAGCATTCTACTGTTTCTAAAGGGTCAGAGGGCACTATAGTTCAGTGCTATCTATTAATATGTGGCTGTGTCTGAGGATTTACTTTGGACAGAGTCTTGTAGAGGACCCACTGGGTTGAAGTATGTACAATACTTATGACTAAAAATAATCACATGAGTTGGTCCCAAGAAATGCTTCACCAATTTATACTCTATAAGATATGTTCATTTCCCTTCACCCCCACCAAGATTACGTATTCTCAAATGTCTTATTGATTTTTCTAATCTCCTTGGTGGGAGTAGCATATTTTAATCAATGCAGTTTAGAAAGGGAGGAAGATCAATTGCTTTCTTTCATTTTCAGAAAATTGACATTTTCATAATATCAGATCATCTGTTCTTAGAATGTGGCATCTTATCATTTAACCTAGTCTTTGACTTTGTTCTGGGGAATAGTTTAGAGTGTTCTTTACACTTACTTTGTACATTGATAGCTGTTGAAGCTGGCTATTTAATGTTATTATTAGTATAGAAGTAGATTCTTTCATAGATAGATGGTGACACAGCCTGGCTTTCTTCCAAGTTCTCACTTCATGCAGCAATGCTTCAAAGAAGATAACATCACCCTGACGTAGCCCTGGTGCAGATGAGGAAAGCCAGACCCTAAGCTCTATGCACATCCCAGGTCATGCAGTAGAAAAGCACAGGGCTGAGGCTGCAGTAGCCACTGTGTTTTCCAAAGTCTCTCTTCCGTGGCCTCCTGGTCACTGCCTTGGGCCCTCGTCTCCTGCCCCCTTCTTTGCTGGGTCTTGTCTTGGCCCTCCTTTCTTATTCCCTCATGTGAGTGTTCTGAACATCAGTCTCTGAGACAGGCTGCTCCTCCACACACAGATCAGCTCCTGTGCAGCCTGCTTCGGTCAGTCGTGTTCTCTAGGGACCTCTTCTACAACAGAGCCCCTCACCCACCTGGAGGTCTTTTCTGGCCCTCACTGAGAACATAGTATCTTCTGCCGTGATGAGGATTCCTGTTGTACTCAGGTATTTCTGTGCCAGAATTGTCACTTCCTATGAGGATCCCAGTCACAGGGCATCAGGGTTCTCTCACCACAGTGTGACTTCATCCTCAAGTAGCCCATCTACAATGACCTGGTTTCCAAATAAGGTCATATTTGGAGAACTTCAGCATATAATGTTAGATGAAGAATGTTTTAGCCGTACCTCCATACCAGTCATCTTAATCCACCCCTCCTTCAGCTCTCCCAGATGAAGCTGCCAATGCAGTTCTTCAAGGAGCCATCGTCTTCAGGCTGTTCTCTGAGGTCCCATCTGCAGCTCCTGCTGGTGTCTCTAACACAGAGAGCAGAGGGCAGAGAAGAGCCCTGCCGGGAGTCTAATTCCTCTCTGACCTACATCTGAACTAAGAGAAACTGAAAGCTTGAAAGTCACCCTATTTCCCCTTCTAATTTAGTTAATGCTCTTTGAGCGTTCCCGTTTCTAAAAAGTTACATATTCATTTCCAGGATCAGCTCCCAACCATATAGACTTAGAACTTAGATTCTGACTCCAGTCCCCTGATTTCCTAACGCTGCTGTGCAAACTGTCTCGAGGAACCTAGAGAAAGTTCTGTCATTTGGGGGTGCAGCTGTCGGTGCGAGGTGGCAGGCAAAGCCTAGACAGGTTCTTTATGTGGCATTACCAAGCAACATCTGATTAGCAGAGCCATCTGCTCTTTTAATTATTATTGGCTCAGTTCAGACGGAAGTAGCAAAGAATAAAGAAAGCAAACTGAAGAAATGATTTGGAGAGAAAAATCAAGCATGCTTTTAAAAATCTTTCTGCAAATTGTACCAGCCTCATTGAAGACCTAACCCAGCTGCACAGCAAAAAGCCAGAGAGTCTAATGAAAGAATAATTAATATCCAAATTCTAAAATGGGCTTGCTTATAGGTAACAAACTGAGATCATTCCAGGAGAGGGGCAAAGTATTTTCTTGCGGATTGTACATGAGGAAATAATCATGTTGGGTTATAAAATGGTATATGTTAGCTTTCTCTCATTTTACCTAAAACCAAATAGAAGATGTTTTTACATGTGTATCTGTATTGCTGTGCATGTATAGATGTATGACTGTTTACATGTAATAGGCACACATGTAACCTGGAGCACGGGTATGTGTGTGCATATATGTGTGAAGACTCAAGTTGGATATTCAGTGTCTTCCTTGACCACTTCCCACTTTATTTTCTGAGACAGGGTCTCTTTCTGAATCTGGTGGTTGTTGATTCTGGCTACTCAAGCTAGTCAGCCTGCCCTGGGATGCCCTGTCTCTGCTTTCTGAGTGCTAGGATTAAGGCTGCCACCACACCTGCTTGGTGTGGATTCTAGAGATCCAAACAGTACTCCTCATGGTTGTCTGGCAAGCTCTTCACTACTGAGCTGTTCCTGAGCCTAGGAAAGAGTTTTAAATGCAGCAATGATGACAGATTGCTTTACGTGGATATCTATTTAACAAATACTCTTGGATGGTATAACCACATGCTGTTCTGGGTAATGGGGATAAGAAGTTGAACAACATGCAATGATGCCTTGCTATTCTGAGTGGAAGAGAAGGACACTGAACCAGAGTCATATGTATGAACAACATTAATTCCCATCAATATATGATAAAGCTCAGCCTGGGTAAGGAGAGGTCTTGGGCACAGAGAATGTGAACAACACTGCTAAAAACTTAATGTAGGAGCTGAGACTAGGAGTATACAAAAGGAGGCATCTAGGGAGCGTGGGGCTCCAAGATTCTGAGGAGAGCAAGTGAAAGAAGGGGAGAGTTTCAGGCCTGATAGGAGAGGGAGGAATAGAGGAGAGTCTACAGGATATGGTCACAGTACAGTCCTTCATAGGTAGCACATATGACCTGGTGTGATGGGACTCCATCTTGACTCCTAGGGGTGACTTGATGTGGTAGAACTCCATCACAACATCTAGAGATGTCAATTCTCTGTCTTTATGATTGCAAAAATCCTGAATGTTGAGTGGGAAATGAGCTGGAGAAGCAGGCCTAGCACTGAGTATCTCTAGACACACATCATGCAGTGTAAAGCAGGCATGCAGATGGATCAAAAACTACTCTAGAGGGTGGAAAAGAGAGCCCTGCTATTGGCTGCACTATGACGGATGCAGAATAACTAATTTTCAGGACTCCTTGACATGTACCTCATGTTCAAATGGTACATATCATGTCTGACAGTTGAAGCAACATGACAATGACATCAGAAAGTCCCTGAGTTCCCACCACGATTCCTCTGGACAGATGCAAAGACTTCTGAAGACAGCTGTTGTGATAAAATTGCACTAAATAAATGGCTTAAATAACAGTTATATAATTCTTATTTCACAGTTTTGGAGGGTGTCTAATGAATCATTTATTGAACACTCCTTTCTGGCTTGTAGGTAGCTGCTTCCTCACTGTGTCTTCTCACCACAGAGAGGATGAGCTTGCTTTACTTCCTCTTCATATGAGGGCACAAACCCCATTTCAGGGCCCCACCCACATGCTCTCATATAACCTAATTACTTTCTCAAACCATTACCTCCAAGTACTATCACACAGTAGCTTAGAGTGTCTCTGTATGCAATTTAGATGGATATGCATTCAATGTCTAACAGATGTCTATGTGACTCTCCTGACCCACAGCCTGTCACTGGGATGTATGAAGATGTTCTTGGACATGTTATATCTTTCATTACCCCAGAAAACATAGCCAGGTCATATAAAACTGGCTCATGGGGTTGGCACACATTTCACCATGTTGACACCAAGAGATAGAAATACATACATATGTGAACTTAAACACATCCATTACACTATATACATACACATGTACATTCGTGGTGCTGAGGATCAAAAACCAGGACTTCATGCATACTAGGGCATCACTTTGCTGAGCTGTACTTGTGGTCAAATGGCAGAACTGTGGTATAAGTCTCTTCCATGTCATTTCTACGGTTAGACTTTTCTAGTGAGTTTGCCTCTTGTGATTGAAACCATAACAATGAACTCCTGTGAGACCCTATGTGCAGCGGCCCTGCTAAGTGAGACACCTTCTAGTAGTCACCCACCACCTTTAGGTCTTGCACTCAGCTCCCTCTTCTACAATGATCCCTGAGCCTTTGAGGGTGAGGGTGGCATACACATTCCCTTTAGGGCTGAGATTCTGTAGTCTCTTATTCTCTGTGCCCTGGAAAGTCGTGGTCTCAGTGTTAGTCACTATCTACTGAAAACAGAATTTTCTCAGATGATGGGCAAGATGTGTATTGATCTAAGGGAATAATGAGTCATTAGGAGTCAGTTTAATATTGTGTCCATGTAGCAGTACAATAAATAGTACTAGGTTCTTCCTATGATCTACCTAGCCATATGTCCTTGACCCTGATAAGATATCAGGTTTGGGTTTTGTTTGTGGTGTTGGGCTTAAATCCAATCAGAAAGTGGTTCAGTACTCCTGTGTTGTCTGTGCCACTGTTACACCAGTGAGCATGTCTTGCAAGGCCAATCATCGTGTATGAAACTCAAAACTCTCACAGAGCTAATAAGAATGGAGGTGAAAGTTATACGTTAAATAAAAAAAATCTTTAAAAAATGAACCATACCATGTTTGTGTCAGTGTTCATGGGGACAACTTGGATACAAATGTTGATCAGTGCCTATCAGATCAGAATGATCCTGTTTATTTTTACTTATTCTTATCAATAGTATTTTAGTTAACAAATCATAGTTGCACATATTTATGAGGCATAATCTTTTGTATGTATATGTGTACAAATTGTGAAATGATTAAAATGAGCTCATTTACATATATATCATATGCATAGCCTTCTTTATGATAAGCTGTTTGAAGCTTACCCTCTCATAGTTACTTCAGGATATATAATACCTTATGACCACCTGCTCTCACCTGGAAATTGAGGTGTCTGCCTGACATCTGTATCATCAGCCAACCTTCAATAGTAGAACTGATCTCCTGTCTGTCTTAGAAGAACAGACCAAAGTCTAGAGAGTTGAATGTCTTGAATGCCACCACATGGCAGGAAAGTGACAAGATAGCTTAGTGTTCATATCTATTGGATTCTGGACTCTGGGTTTTCTCTGCAACCCTAAGAGATCTCTCAAAGTAAAGAAGCTTGGTCCACCTCATACAATGGTGAAAAAAAGAACTTTCAAATTGATTATTTATTAGAAACTGATCCAAATTAGCCAAATAGAGTGAGCATATCAATTAATACTAGATAGCATACTGGCTGTAGTTAAACATTTAGACTGTTGTAAAGGAAACATACAAGCTTGGGGATAAATTCCAACTTCTTTTCTCCCATTCTTCGTATTTTTAATCCTAAGACTCAAGGCTGTTTAGGATAGAAGCTCCTTGATGATATGGCTGTTACGTATGCTACTTTGCATTCCTGGAGCTCAGATGGTTGTTAACTCAAGGGATGAGCATGCTGCTGGGCCCTCAGCTCAATACACACCAGCTTTTTGCAGCTCAGTTGTTAAACCTGAGGCTTTCTACTACCCATACTGCATTAAAACAGAGCTCTTGTGCATTTGCTGTTTTAATCTGTGCCTTTGGTGCAACTGGACCAGACCATGGCTTAGCTTCATTGTCCTGTGGGCTTTCCACCCCTCAGCACCACAAAAGGGAGGCACATGGATGTAGAACCCCCATCCTAAGGGGTCCCGCAGTGCCACTACTATGCAAATGTCCAGTTTCTGAGATAATCCTGTATCTCTAGATAGAAATACCCCCACCAACCCATTTGATACATCTAGGCAGACCAGCTGGACGAGGGCTTTGTCACAGACGTATTTTAGTGGCCCTAGAATAACGCTCACATTAAGTGACTGCAAGGTGGCTCAAGAACTCCCTACAGCCTGTTCAGAGTCATAACTGTACACCTGTTCCTTCACTCTGGACACTAAACACATCACACACATGTGAGGACAGGGATAGTGGTAACCCAAGCAACAGTAACAGGCAACAGTCAGAGAAGCAAGAAGCAGAAGAGCGATGGAGATCAGGTCCAGGGGCTTAGGCACTGAAGAGCTCAGGGACCACTTAGTATATGTTGAGAAGCCAGAGGTGTTTCTCAGACATCCCATGATACCAAGATAGTGCAGCCCAGCCATCACTGATGTTCACAGTGACAACCTCAAAGTCAAAGACCGCTCACTGCCATTATCCTGGTGACTTTGGTTTGCTGAGTGTCTGACATTCCAAAAATTAAAAACTATAGCTGAGAAATATTTCCATTAGAACTCTATAGTCTGTCCCTGTAACCTACACCAAAAAATAATGTTAACTGTAAAATTTGCCTTTGGGCAATTGTGTTACCAGGCAGTTCTCAAGAGTCAAGGTGTGTGTGTGTGTGTGTGTGTGTGTGTGTGTGTGTGTGTGTGTGTGTGTGTCTGTGTGTTTGTGTGTCTGTGTGTCTGTGTGTGTGAAGGGGTGCCATATTTTATTGCCTCTAATAATCCATGTTTGCATATTTGCTTATGTCAAAAGAAGTTTATAACCCATGTAAGAGTATGAACAAACCATCTTTACATGTGACTCAAGAGCCTCTGGTATAAAGCAGCAAGCAGGGTGCAGCAGAAAGCCAGGGAACAATAGAGGGGTCCTTGACACCATGGAGACAATGCATCACAGGGCTTTGCTCAGTTCCCATTGTCCCCTAAGGGTTCCACACACCTTGAAGTTGAGATGACCCAGAAGCCAGAGGCTTTCATGCTCTCTGATGATGAAAAGCCTCTATTCTTCTACCTTGTTTTCAGTTTTTAAATGTTGATCAATTTCAAGATGGAATTCAGTGAGTAGTGGCAAAGGAGAGGTCATCAAAGACGAACTAGGTCAGCTCCTTCTCCGTTCTCTAAACTTTTCAGAAAGTGTTCACAGCAATAGAAGATTCCAGTTCTCCTGAAATAATTTCCTATGAGTCTTCTTCATGTGCCATGTTAGCAGTGCAGTGGGAGCATGCCCAGGACCAGTGCAGCACTGGTCCTGCCACCATGGACTCACTCCTCCCCTGCTAAAGAGCCGTCACAGATGGCCATCCACGTATGTCTTCCCAGATGATGGCCTGCCAATTCTCAGGGAAATGTTCCATGCTCAGAAGATGACAGAATCTGCATGTTTCCTCTTTGTCCTCTTGTCTGTCATTGCACTTCAAAAGAAGGGGTTATTGGAGCATTATACAACCATGTAAAATATGTTGGAAAAGAAAACATGTTTCTGTTCTGCACAGTGTATATCAATAAGAGGTACTTGTAGTACTTGCCGTACAATGACACACAACAGAAGGTAAAAGATTTCTTGTTGCTTTCTTTTGAAGAAAATAAAGCAAAATTGTCTAGACAGTATGTACATAATATAATAAAGAAAACATCCCAGCTTACTCTGATTGAAAAGCTGAAACAGACTGGACCCTTAAGGAAATACATAACAGCTTTTAATCATTGTGAGAAGAGTCTTTGAGTGAATAAATAATTCTCAGAGGACTTTGTTGATGTGGTCAAGTTTTTTTCAATTTACTTTTAATTTTTTTCTACTAATTCTTTAAGAATCTCAAACAATGTATTTTGATCATACTCCTCCCACCTCCAAATCCTCCCAGATCCAATCATTTTCCTACCCACCAAACTTTGTGTTCTATTATACTTTTCAAACTTCAAATCCAATTTGTGCTGCCCGTACATCCTTGGATGTATGGTCTTCCCCTACAAAGTGATTGAGTTACAAGGGGCTGCCCTCTTAAAGAAAACTGACCCTCCCTCTCCCAGCCAGTCGCCAGTAGCTCCTCAGTTGGAAGCGGGACTTTGTGCCCAGCTCCCCCTCTGTGCTGGGATTTGGTCTGGTTTGAGCTTGACCAGGTTTTATTCATGCTGTCACAGCTTTCCTGCATCTGCCCTGCTACATCCAGAGATACTGTTTCCTTGTAGCCATCCAGTGCCTCTGGCTCTTACAGGATGCCCCCTCTTCTGCAAGACCCCTCAGCTATCAGGGAGGGGTGAGGAGTATGTGTTTCTTTTACGGATGAACATCCTGAAGTCTCATTCTCTGCCCCTTGTCTTGTGGGCCTCTGTGTTAACCATGTCTACTGCGGAATGAAGCTTTTCTGATGAGGGCGGAGAGACACACTAATCTACAGGTGCTAAGCTGTTAGGGGTCTGTTTCTACCCCGTTTTCACAAAGCCCTTGTTTCTCTCTGTTTCAGGATCTAGATTTCTCATCACATCCACGGGAGCCTTGTATATTAAAGATGTACAGAACGAAGATGGACTGTACAACTACCGCTGCATCACGCGGCACAGATACACGGGGGAGACAAGACAAAGTAACAGCGCGAGACTGTTCGTATCAGGTGAGAGCGTGCTCCCAGGGCTGCCGCTTTCTTTGTGCTACCCCTCTGTTAGTTCTTGATGTCTTATCCCAAACGGAAGGATTTGTAACTAAGTGGAAACCTGCAGCTTTTGCCTCGACATATTTTATAGGTCACAAGTGTCTTTTAAGCCAGCATCCACATAGCAATACAAACACAAATATTCCAACTCATTTCACAGTTTAGGAGGCTGTACCTTCTTTTGACTGAAATGATTTTCAGTTTTGGAAGGCGTGTTCTGTGCCCTTGTCTTACATATTTATATGTTTTTGTTTTTCGTTGAGGGACACAGCCAGCCCCAGCCTGCTTCCAGGCGTACTAGTCACAAAGGCCCTGCTGGGACAAAGCTCTTTTCAGGACTTTGAAGAGTTCTTTTCAGGTCAGCCACCTAGGCACTCAGAGGCTGCTGTGGACATGGTCATGGCTACTCCTTAAGTAGGCATCAGAACATGGTGTCAGCCCTACTTTTTTCAGGTACAGGAGTCAGGAGAGCATAGAGATTTACACCAAGATTTTTAAGGAAAGCTTGGAAAGCCAGACAGTGTGTAGTGTGGTCAGATTCCCTGCAGAAGCACCTGAGCAGACCACGCCTGAAGGTGGGAAGGTGACGCTCCCATTGCAGTGAGTCTCCAGAGTGTCGGAGATGCCAGGAATGTGGGAGATCTTCCTAGGGAAGCTGCAGGTGCTGGGTTGAACTGGCCCCAGAAGGAAGTCATGTGTGATGCAGGAGGCCAAGGCTACAGCAGCAGAGTTGTGCAAGGCTATTTGAGCTCTCGCCTTGGATACAGGCCAGAGAACCACAGGATTTGGTGTTTACCATACTGGAATTTGGAGGGGTTTTGGTCCTGTCTTAACTTGCTAGTCTCTGTCTTCCGCTTTTGAGGTACAATGCTTACAGAGGCTCACAGTGAAGACATTGCCTTCAGTTTCTGGAGAAGCACTGAACATTTGAACCATGTTGGGGCTGTGAGACTTAGGGAGACTCTTAAAGTTGCACTAAATTCATCTTGTATTGTGGGATGGCCATGAGCCTCTGAGGTCCAGGAGCAGAATGTTGTAGTTTTCAGAAGTCAACTGTAGGCTTATGTTTTGGACACTTGTTCCCTGGGATATAGGAGGGAAATGTTTAAGAGGTGGATCTCGGGAGGCTGAAGTAGGGCACTAAGGTCTCAGGCCTGGCCTTTGCAGTCAGAGCCTGCCTCATCTTCCAGTCTACTCTCCATTTCCTGTTCTGCGGTGGTGTGAAAAGGTGCCACTGTGCACTCTACAGCTGTGTACCCCCAGACTGAAATCCTTCTGTCACCTAAGCCAGGATGAGCCTTGCCCTCTGTTCCGTGCAGTCTGGAATGGCTTATGACCGTGGTGCTTTGTGTTTTGAATTGTGAGTTTGATACTCAGGTAGCAAGCAAAAGTAAAAGAAAAAACAAGAGGTGAGTAGAGAGAAGCAGAAGATAGCAATTAAGCATCAAAGCAGATGCTCACACCCAGCAGGCATGACTAGAGTGGTCTGATGGAGAGCACAGACAAAGGTATATTAAACCAGGGGTGTATAAACACGCAGCAAAAAGTCTAGTAGGGAAACCCTCTTTGGTTAGTTGGCTCTAGCTCCTAGTTGAGAGAGTTCTAGGGATAGCAGAATGCCTCCTCTAACAAGGCTTCCGGGGGAAAGAGCAAATAGCAATAGATAAAGATGACGTCATTAGATTGGGTACTCACATCATTCAGCAGAAGCCAACTGGGAAAGTTGAGGCATCAGCTGGAGTTGTTATTGAGCTTTCTCTCCATGGCCGAGCTTCCCATGCCTGAACGTCTGGCTTCTCATTCCCACTGCAGGCACTTTTATATTATGGGATAAGTAATAGTGACCTAGGTTGGAAGTAGTTTGCCTTCTATCTGTTCTCAGTGGTGCAATGATTAATACCCTTGGCTGTTTGCTGTTTTGTCCTTCCCACATTCCAGAGCCAGGGGCCAGGCTGACTCAGGACAGTGAGACTTGGGGGATACTTGAAATAAACATGCTGGAATCTGGAACAGGAAAGACTGCAGCTTCTCTCCCAGTGCTCAGGGTCCCCTTACTTTCTCCTTTTATTTAGTCTTTCTGGGACTTTTTCATGAGCTTCGTAAGTCCTGTAAGTTTCATGAACTTCCTGAATCTTGGAAGCATCCCACCTCCCTCCTGAAGGAAATATTTCAATTCTGAGGTAATAGGTACACAAAACAGGGGAGTTGTCCCCTCTTCCCTAATCACCTTTCTGTCTCTAGGGTCAAACTTTGTGGGTGCTTGTTCTAGACTCCGGGACTTCAAGGCCTAGACATACCATGACCAGGGTGGGAGAGAATGTGTAGGACATGATCGGAATGGGGTTTGTAGCTAAGAGTAAAGAAGGTGGCAGGGTTTCCTTAGGGGCAGAGTGGGGGAAGTAAGTTGTTTTTCAGGATAAGCTGGTTTTGATACTGTCGGGGAAGGATATTGGGGACACAGTACATTGTCTATTTTTGTAACTGCTGGGTGTCTGGGGTTAGGGTCAGCTGCTTTCTTTTGCCATCTTTGGAAACTGTACACCTAGATGATTTCTTGGAACTTTGAGCCCAGCCAGGGCCTCGGTTGTTAGGAGAGGGAATATTTTCTTTTACCGGCCTTTCTAAGTGAGATGGAATTTCACTACTGCCTGATCTGCTGTTGGCTATTGATAGATACCTGTTGTCACTTAGTATTTTTTCCTTTTGATAAACATCTCTTCACTTTTAAATTGATTATTATTTGGATTTTAAAAATACTTCAAGTGGTTTTTGTTTGTTTGTTCGTTTTCCGTAGTTCCTTATCTATGCTGGACATTGATCCTTTGTCAGATGAATAGTTGGCAAGTATTTTCTTCCAGATAGAAAGAGTGTAGAGAAATAAGAACTCTCTCCCCTCCTGCTGTGAGAATGTAAATTAGTGTGCCCACCACAGAGAACAACATGGGAAGTCTTTGCAAAGCTAAAATCAGATTTGCTGTGTGATCCAGCTTTCCCATTATTGTGCATATAGACCCAAAGGAAACGACATTGGCATGTGACAGAGATCCTGGCATGGCCACATTGATCTAGAACTTTCTATATTAGCTTAGATGTGAAATAAACTTCAGCCATTAACAGATTTAAAAGAGACAAGGAAAATGTGGCGTACACATCATGGTGTGCTTGAGCTGTGCAGAGAAATGAAACCTCATTACTTGCCGCTCATGAACAAAAGTGGGGATGTGAAGTGAAGTAAAACCAGCCAGGCAGGGAAAGACAAGTACCTTGTGTTCCCATCCATATGTCACTCTTACACAACACAGTCAAACTGAACTAGACTAGTGATTACTAGAAGATGGAAAGAGGCCTGGATTTGATCAATACCAACTGCATACATGTATTGAAATATTATACCAAATGCCCAATATATGTACAGTTAATACTGCTAACCAAAAGTAAATAAGTCTAAAACATCTAAAAATGAATAAAGAAATATTGTACTAAACCCCTTTATCTTGTGAAATGAATTTTGCTAATTTAACAGCTCTCTTTGCCATTGTTGAGAGGAGCTGTGTGACATGTTCCATTATCACAAGATAACCCCCTTCTTGGCTGCACTGACAACTCCTGTCAGAGCACGCTGACTCCGCGTATTTTCTACAAAGCAAGAATCATCAGCCAGAGCTCTGACAAGGGTTCAGGCTTTTGTGAGTTATGAACAGGATAGATCTGTCTGTCTGTCTGATTTAGAGATCTGTGGCCACAGTGGACAGGAGGTACAGGAATGCTGTGTGAAAGCCCATGTGTGGTTCTCAGTGGTCGCACATACTCCCCATCCTTGGCCTTTGATAGTTTCATTTGTCTTCTGCAGACCCAGCGAACTCAGCCCCATCCATCCTGGATGGGTTTGATCACCGCAAAGCCATGGCGGGGCAGCGTGTGGAGCTGCCTTGCAAAGCGCTTGGGCACCCCGAGCCAGACTACCGCTGGCTGAAGGACAACATGCCCCTGGAACTTTCTGGGAGGTTCCAGAAGACAGTGACGGGGCTGCTCATTGAGAACAGCCGCCCCTCAGACTCAGGCAGCTATGTGTGTGAAGTATCCAACCGATACGGCACGGCCAAGGTGATAGGCCGCCTGTACGTGAAACGTAAGTTGGACAGTTGGAAGGTAACTGGAAAAGGTGGCACTAGCCACATGGTTGGTGTCAGACAGAAGCTAATCTTCATCTTTCCCCACAGCCTTCTTCTGACCTTACAGCATTTGACCTACATCCATGGTACCTGCCTGGCAGATGGAAAATTGCCCTCATGGTTACACAGCCTGGTTTTGAACTCAGAATTGTCTGATGACCACGCCTTGAGGTTTTCATGAGGCCACAGAATGGCTGCCTTCCCAAGAAAATACCACCTAGCTGTCATTCACAATGGCCAATTCTGAAAACAGACAAGGGGGAGGGTGGGGTTGGTGGCTCAGTGATGGAAGTCAGGCAAATGGTTTTTCTTAGCCTCTTTCTAGAAGTTACTTTAAATTTCTCAAGGGGACTACTATCAGTAGAAATGCAGGTTCTAAATTATGCAGACACTAGACTTGGGCACAGTTTCTTTCCCTTTCTTTCCTTTTACATTTATTTGTTTTGTGTGTGCTGGGGTAGTAGTCACATGCCATAGCTCATGTGTGGATGTAAGAACTGATCCTCTCCTTTCATCCTTTGGGTCCTAGAGCTCAAACTCTGATGGTGAAGCTTGGCAGCAAGCAGCTTCACCTTATGAGCCATCTTATTGGCCCTGTACTATTGTGTAGAGAATGTTCTTTTCATCTTTTCCAAGGTCCCTCTTCACTCCATCCTGGCCATGGCCTTGAGGAATGTGCAGCAGATGCTGATGGCCTGTTGGGAAGCAAGGAGGTGTAGCTGTGGCCTGCACTCTGACCTAGTCAGACATCTTCAAATTTACTAATATAGAAACCAAAACAAAGTGAACTAGCCAGCTTCACACGCTCAGAAGGGTGCAACAAAACCACAGCTAGATAAGATGTTCCTTTCTTGACAAAAACCCTGCAATTATCTTTAAAATGTATTTTTGAACTGGAGAAATTGAGCTAAGCAGGGTGAACCCTTAAGACAGAGGTGCTGTGTTAGCATGTGTTAGCATGTTTTTTTTTTCTCCAACCCAGCACCTAAGTATGGGATCAACCATAGGTAGCCCGCATGCCTTCGTGGTACCTTAGGTAAACGTGTTTAAATCAGAGATTTGAATGACTACCTGGAACCAGCTGTGCTTTCAAAGTCAAAAAGCTCAGGCTAAGGCTGGGTGGTAGTGGGAGAGTATTCCCTCACAGCTGTCTTTTCCTCTTGGAAGAGCTGTGTCTCATCTCAATGAAACAGTTTGGTATCAGACAGCCACCAGAGCTGAGACAATAGACTCCAAATGCTCCCCTGCCAATGCAGTTCTCTGTGGTTCTATCCTGAAGTAACTTTGTATCTTGGGTAGTGTCCAGGGCATCTCAGTGAAACTCTGGTCATGTGCCCTATTTTTTGCTTTAATATATCTTGATGAATCTAAATTCCTTCCTTCAAATCGTTAGATAATCCCTTTGTGTCAGAGTGCAAGTGACCTTGCTTATGCTACACTCTCAGTGTGGACCTATTCTCTAATCTCAGGAGTCCAAAACCTCCCATCTTCCCTCCTCTAGCATAAAGCATCATCCTAAGACATGCTCCCCTCCTGTCCTCAGCTCTGACTTGCTTCCTCTCTCTCTAAAGACATTTACCACTCACTATGTTTTCAAAGGTATCGGTGCAAAATTATAGATTCCTTCTGTGTTGGCTTTTGTAATTACAGTCCTCTGCCACATCCAGAGAAATCCTGTGCACCTTTTTACCATTCTCTCCTTCCTCTGGATGGCTCATTCAGCCTGTGGAATATCACATCTTCCCTCCTGACTCTCTGATCTTGATGGAAAGCACTCTATTGGGTTCTGGGTCCATGAGTATGGCTGGCTCCTTCTTAAGTGACAGATAAATGTAGATACAAGCTTTATGCAAGATGCTCAGCTGACATTTCAACAGAATGGTATACAAGGCCAGAATGGAGTCACCACAAACTCTGCTTCCCAAATAGCCCTTCTTGTTAGGAACATCTTCCTCTCTCACTCCCATAGGAAAGGTTTAAGTCTTGTGTCTCCTCAAGGCTTTGTTTCATTGTCCCAGTCAGGCCAAGTCCTGGGCACTGATTCTTCTCAGGTGCAGTCTGAACCGCTATGAGGCTGACTGTAAGATCTATCTCCACTCCACTATTATAATACCTCCTTGATGACTACCTTCCTCCACCCCAGTGTCCAACATCATGTGACCCATCAATTCTCCTGAAGATAGTTGATGGTGCCATCTACTTAGTCAACAGTCTTCAATGACCATTTGTTTGTTTGTAATACAGGGGTTTGGACTCAGGCTTTTTCCAATGATCTTCCTCCCAACCTTGCTACTAAATCTTATTTTTTGAGGCAGGATTTCACTAAATTGATTAGGTTAGTCTTGAACTTGTCATCTTTCCACAGCCTCCTGAGTATCTGGGATTACATGGTATTACATTATTCCGTGGGGTTGGGGCAACAACTCAACAGTTATGAGCAGTAGCAGGTCTTACTGAGGCCCTGGGTTTGATTCCAAGCACACATGGCAGCTCACAACCATCAGTAATTTCAGTTCCAAGGGCTCCAGTGCCCTTGTCTGGCCCCCAGAGGCACGAGGTGTGCTTGTGGTATACTGACATACAAGCAGACAAGACATCCATCCGTATGCATTAAAAAGTGTTCCAAAATCTTGAGGCCCCTTATAAAGGTGTCTCAAATGGCCTTTGCAGTTTGCCTCCCACATTTATACTTGTAAGAGTTTCTGTTGCATCCAGACTGAATCAGACACTGGCATACCTGTGCTCCATGCTCTAATCTCTGCTATCCCCATTCTCTGAAACCCCCTTCCTGCTCTCTGGGCCAGTTCTTGATATCTGAGGATTTCCTGGTCCTTGCTGTGCATCTGATATGTCACTCTGCTTGGCTGTAACACTCATTCTGTTTGCTTGGTCAATCCTTTGACCTTGACCTTGAGAGCTGAAGATTTATACTCTAAAAGGGTGAGACTTTGGGGGAAAAAGGTAGATGAGGCTTATTGACTCTATTCACATGTCTTGTGGATTTGGTTAAGACATGTCAACCCCTTGAGTAACTCTTTCTTCTCCTGGCAGTGAGGATGACAAAGTTCTGTAGGGACGGCTTATGAGGAATATCTAGTTGTTTTTGGCACATGCTAATTATACCACAGAAAAGCTGCTCATATGTGTCTCACCTGTGAGTGTAAACCTTGGCACTTGCTAAAATGATGTCTTGTAGCTTAAGTTTTCCTGCCTGGCCCACAGTCAGGACAAATCTCTATCACCTGCCAGTCCCGCAGCCCCTCAGACCCAACCAAGTAAACACAGAGACTTATATTGCTTACAAACTATATGGCCGTGGCAGGCTTCTTGCTAACTGTTCTTACAGCTTAAATTAATCCATTTCCATTAATCTATACCTTGCCACATGGCTCGTGGCTTACCGGCATCTTCATATGCTGCTTGTCATCCTGGCGGCTGGCAGTGTCTCTCTGACTCAGCCTTTCACTTCCCAGCTTTATTCTCCTCCTTGTCCCGCCTACACTTCCTGCCTAGCCAATGGCCAATCAGTGTTTTATTTATTGACTAATTAGCAACACATTTGCCATACAGAACATCCCACAGCAATGTCTAGATGTTCTTCCCTTCAGGTAGGTTTATAGAGTTGGTAACAGGAATTTTAAAGATGGGAATTCCATCTTGGCTCCTGTGAGTGAGCCATACATTAAAGCAAAGCACTTAAGGTCACACATCTGAACCCAGTCCTTTTCTTGGTAGCCATGTGTCACTGGCCCAAATGTGGGAATGGGACAAAGCCACCAGCAGGGTTTATATTTTCATACTCACGAACCTGTTGGTAAGTAGCATGCTACATTTCTTAGTATATGTGGGTCAAAACTATCACATGTGCTCTGAGGAAGAAGTGTGCCCACCAGTGTGCTATTTGATATATATGAAGAAAGAGGCCCAGAAAAAAAGAGCAAGGAGGGTCTATCCAAGCAAAGCACTACCCCAAATAACACTGATGTGTTCCCCCAACATAGCACTAACATGGGAACCCCCAAGTAACTGATGTGGAATCCAAATGAAGTACTCTGGCAGTTACACCTTGGCCTCAACAACAGCCCAGTGTATTATTTAAGCAGTGTCAATATCTAGTGATGTTTTACCTTCTTTCTCTCTCTTATCTAACTCCCCAGAGCCACTGAAAGCAACCATCAGTCCCAGGAAGGTTAAAAGCAGTGTGGGCAGCCAGGTCTCCTTGTCCTGCAGCGTGACAGGAAACGAGGACCAGGAACTCTCCTGGTATCGAAATGGTGAAATCCTCAATCCTGGGAAAAATGTGAGGATCACAGGACTGAACCATGCAAACCTTATCATGGATCACATGGTCAAGAGTGACGGGGGTGCCTACCAGTGCTTTGTGCGCAATGATAAGCTGTCTGCTCAAGACTATGTCCAGGTGGTCCTTGAAGGTCAGTGCGCAGCATTGGAGGGTGCACTCCAAACAGAATCCAGGGGAGCATGGGATGGAGAGAGAGCCTTGCAGGCCCACCAAATGGGAGAAGACAGGCCACACTACCTGTCTCTCCATCTATTGACTCTGACCTCACTAGATCAGGCAAGGGGGAGAGAGTGTTCCGATAAGGGAGGATGGCACAGTGTTGGGTGAGAAGTGTGATCTGGAGCTGTATGAATGCTTCCCACTGATGTTTGAAGTTACTTGCCAAAAGATCAACATTTGAAACTAGAGCCTTGGGTTCTATTGCCAGTTCATTTTCTAGATACGTAGTTTCAGTACTACCTTGTTTGGGGGCTGTGGGATGCATAAATAGAGTGTTTGTTCGGGGTCTACCTGATAGCTACATTGTGGGATGTTTAGGGACATTTATGGCCTCAACTCTCTTGATGCCAATAGTTCCTCCTCCAAGTTGTGACCACACACACACACACACACACACACACACACACACACACACACACAAATGTCTCCAGATATGAGAAAGTCTCTCCTGCGCTGTGGGGCATGGACAGGACTATCCCACACTTAAGAAGTTAGTGTCAGTAATAACCTCAATTTCAGCAGGACGTTTGTTTGGATGCCATTGTCTCTAGCCTGGTCAATATGTCCCCAGACTTAGTTGTGAGGAATGTGTAAGGAATTGCCTTGGGGTAGAATAACACGGACTCTGTTTGCTTTTCTTAATTGGTTACTGAGTACTTAAATCTTCAAGCTCATCCATCATCCAGAGAATGGAGCTGTGACAGGTGACATTTAAGCAAGGCACATATTTATCACCAGATAATTGAAACGGCTCCTGTCTATGTATTTGTGTGTCTTGATGGGAATTGTATCATTAGCTATCATTTAAAATCCATCCATTATCAATTGGTGAAAGTGATGGAATTACTGTTCTATAGCCCAAGGTTAGAATAAGTAAAACCCATTATCACATGTGAGAAAGTTTAAATCTGCCTGATACGAAGAGAATAGTTCCATTATTGCGCCTTTAGCCTCAGCTACTTTGTAAGGAGCGGCAAGCTTAGCAATGATGATGCAAGCATTACTGCAGACCGTGAGGTTTGTAAAGTAGGGGTGAAATGACTTGAAGGCACAGCCCTTGTGTTAAATGCCTGACACCACTTCGCACATAGTAATTAAGAGCGGAAAAGTAATCAATTTGCATGGAGCTGGAGCTGCTAGTCAGGATGCACCCTGGTCCTCCCAGAGTCACTGTTTTTAGCTTCTCTGAGAAAGAAAAAGAAGAGATTACCTGTCTAGGTCCCGTTACCTTGGTAACTGTCTCAAGTAACTAAGAAAACCTAAAGAGCATATTGATCACCCACAATGATGTCAAAAGGGTTCCTGTTATCAGAGTGACAGCTAGGCAGATCACAAAGACACTCGGGTCTCACTGGGAAAATAATGTCTGCCTTCATCTTCACAAGGCCAGTCACTGTAAGAGAAAGCGGAGGTGGTCTGCCGAGAACACTCCCCAACTTATTTATCTCAAGTCATTTTCTGTTCAAGATGAGAAGATTCATCTCATTTTTCTCTCTTCTGAAAGGTGGTAGGGCTAATGTCACAAAAGAAAGAATGCATATCTAGAATCTGATGCACAGCTGTGCCTGACCAGTCATTCTCTCGGGCAGCTCCCATGGTTCCCATTATAAGAGCTGGATTAACATAAAATTATAATAATCTCAGCATACAGTGGACTCTCCATGACTGTGGATGGAGTAAAAAGTCTAAGAGACTTTGCCAGGAGGCTGAATTCCCTGGAACCTGTAATGGTGGGTTTGTGGTTAAACAAGGAAAACAAGAGATAAAGTGGTTCATGCTCTGGGAGTGAAGAAACAGCATCTATAAGGCAAGCTTTCATGCACATGAAAAAATGAAAAAAATGGCATTTGGAAAGGGCAGAGAACATGCAGAGAAGTGAGAAAACCCCAGAGCGAACAGAGTGATGGACTGGTCACTGGGAGGAAGGGACAGGGACAGACTGACAGCAGCACCGACTCGACTTTGAGGACACCTCAAGTCCAGTGGTGCAGAAACTAGAAGCAAAGCCAAGTGCCCAAGCCTGCAGAGCTAAGAAGGGCGGGCACCTCCATGGGAGAGTGGAGCAGAAGGTACGGGAAGGAAAGATACAGAAGAAAACCCCACATCTCCACGTAGTCACCTTAGAAAACTTGGTTGTCACATGGACTGCAGTGTGGATGGAAATCTAATTCTACAACTCAAAGACACTAGAGATAGTAAAAAGAAAATAACACCGATTCACAAAACAAAACCAAAGCAGACAACAGAAAAAGACTTAGGGCTACCCACAAATTAGGATTAGTGAACCAAGTATATCATTAATTGAAATATATTTGATGACTTAAAGGAAAACAAAAAGTCTATAAAGAATGAACATGTAAGAAAAACCAGCACTTGGGAGGCTAAGGCAGGAAGGTCATGAGTTTGGAGCCAACCTGGCTACATAGTGAGACCTTATTAAATATATAAAATTTATATATATATATATATATACATATACATACATATATATATTAGATAGATAGATAGATAGATAGATAGATAGATAGATAGATAGATAATAGATCTCTATATATATAATGAATTTTACGTTGACATAGAAAAGTAGGGATCTTATAGTGGGAAGTTGATTTACAGTGTGAATATAAGAGGCTAAAAGACTAAAAACTGCACAAGCTTGGAAAAATAACCAAGCTGCAGGATTCCTCCCACTAGTTCTGAAGCCTCACTATGGAGCATGGTAGATGTGATCTTGAGATGTGTCCACACATGGGTAGTCAACTGAATTTCACAAGGATACAGATATTCACTAGATAAAGGAAATATTTGCAACAGTCATGTGCATATATAAATGTGAATAAACAACTCAACCAACATCTAGAACTTACATAAAATTAATTTGATATATATTTTAGACTTGAATGTATAATATTAAACCACAAATGTGTTAAAGGAATACAGAACTGTTCCTAATTTAGAGACAGCACACAGAAATGCAAAAGACAGAAGTATAAAGGGGTCCACCTGGGAGAAACTATTTCAGACTCACACACTACCAGGTATTCTGTACATTGTATGTTTGTCTGACATGTGTGATTTGTAAAGGACACCTGACAAATAGATCCTTTTAAATCAACAAATATTTACTTGTATTCTTTATATAATTTAGAAGTCAGGGCTGGAAAGATGGCTCAGCTGTTCAGAGCACTGACTGCTCTGGGAGAGGACCCAGGCTCCCAGCACCCACATGGTGATTCACCACAGCCTGTAACCCCAGTTCCTGAGGACTTGACACTTTCTTCTAGCCTCTGAGGACACTATACACATGTGATATACATATATGCATGTAGGCAAATATTCATACACGTAGAATAGAATGAAAAACCTAAAAAAAATTAATCTAAATAAATTCTTTTTAAAACATCTACAGGCTGGGCAGTGGTAGCTCACACCTTTAATCCCAGCACTTGGGACGCACAGGCACGCAGATCTCTGTGAGTTCAAGGCCAGTCTGGTCTACAGACTGAGTTCCAGGACAGGCTCAAAAGCTACCCAGAGAAACCCTGTCTTGAAAAACCAAAACAAAACAAAACAAAATCTACAAATCCAAAACTGAAAGTCACTCTGATAGCCAAACTAGTGGAAACGCATGAACTGTGAACCAATGGCTGAGGAGCCCCCATGGAACTGGACCGGGCCCTCTGGATAAGTCGGACAGTTGATTAGCTTGAACTGTTTGGGAGGCCCCCAGGCAGTGGAGCTGGGACCTGTCCTTGGTGCATGGGCTGGCTTTTTGGAGGCTGGGGCCTATGCTGGGACACTTTGCTCAGCCTTGGTGCAGGGAGGAGGGGACTGTACCTGCCTGGGCTGAGTCTACCAGGCTGGACTGACTACCCAGGGGAGACCTTGCTTGCAGGAGGTGGGGATGGGGGATGGATTGGGGGGGAGGGCTGGGCGTGGGAGGAGGGAGGACGGGGGAATCCGTGGCTGTTTTGTGAAATTAAGTTAATTATAAAATAAAAATATAAAAAAATAAAAAAATGAGTAGAAAATTTGAGTGACACCTCAAAAAAAACACAAAAATGATGAATAAATGCTAAAAAAAAAAACCATAATTTTGGCTAGCAAACATGAAGTCCTAGGTTCAATCTCCAGGTTCAAACACAACCAATCAGTCTACCAAACAACCCAAAATGTCCCTATGCTATGTCTGGCAGAAATGGACAAGTACTTAAATATGAGGAAATATAAGACAAACTCAATACTTGTAACTGACATCAAAAATATTCTTCTAAATTTTTCAAGTCAAGAAATAAAACATTCCAGAATATTCTAGATTCCAGGGAATTAAAGAGACATAGATGTAAATATAATATGTAATGCTGATGGTACTGGGAAAGAATTTTTTTTTAGCATTTCAAAGTTCTTTTCTCATCACCGAACATAGAAGTAAAATGTCTGTGTCCCGAAGGTGCTAGGCTACCTACCAGCACACAGGAGAAACACATTTGTCTGAGGGCCTCCTCCAACCACGAATACTTGAGCTGGAAAGAAGAAGTAAAGATTTAGGAACCCCCGTGCGGAGAAATGCAATGTATAAGAGGATAAGGCTAAGAGCATTTCTCCCAGTATCTTTTTTATTCTAAACTATGGGCAATCTCTGCAAACACTGAGGGAACAATAGAGAAAGCAGCTTTGGAGTGTGCAGAATCCTCATCTGTGGCTTCAGGTGGGCACACGCATGCTTTGAACTTCAGTCATGGGATCTCTCATCATTTATCTCATTCTGGTAAGGCCATCAGGAAAGGGATGTTACCTCCCAGGCACTCTTTCCTTGGAAACTGGCTTTTCCCTGCAGCCGGGCCCCTTGGGAAGGTGCTGACCAACTACTCATCCCAAGCAATCAACAATGAACTTGGCAGCAGTTTACAGTGGGTATGTGCTACTTCCTTTCTCGTTTTGTTTCCCTGCAGATGGAACTCCCAAAATCATTTCTGCCTTTAGCGAGAAAGTGGTGAGCCCTGCAGAGCCGGTGTCCCTCGTGTGCAATGTGAAGGGGACACCCTTACCCACGGTCACCTGGACCCTGGATGATGACCCCATCCTCAAGGGCAGTGGCCACCGCATCAGCCAAATGATCACATCTGAGGGGAACGTGGTCAGCTACCTGAACATCTCCAGCTCCCAGGTCCGGGACGGGGGTGTCTACCGCTGCACCGCCAACAACTCGGCCGGAGTCGTCCTGTACCAGGCTCGAATAAACGTAAGAGGTGCTTGTCAAATCAGCTCCTCGAACAAACACACACAACTCATTGTAGCAGGGACGGGGTGCTGCATGCTCTGGGCTGAGCCTTGCAATGCGCGATGGAGGAGCGGTCCCTCCTTCTCCCTGCCCTCTCCTCCCTACTCAGGAATGGCGCTGATGGGCCGGTGTTGAAAATGGCATTTTGGTCTCTGTAGTCAGCTTGTCTACTTTCTGTCCTCTTACACCTATCCACTTGATCCTTCCTTTCCTGGTTTATGCTCTGCATGCCCTTTTCTCTTTCCTTTTCTCCCGTCTCATGACATCCATGGTAAGCCTTCACATCCACAGTACCTAACTCACATCCATAGCGCAGCGGCGGCATAACCTCCATCTTCATTATCCTCCTGACAGAGTCAATCAGTGGCTGTCAGCATTTTCACCAGAAGAGCATGGCGGTGCAGTGTAGACTAGTTACTTTTTATTAGTTAAACTGCCTTTTATCTTGTAATTCAAAATATTTTCATAGAAGTAGCTGATGAGAAGATTTCAGCATTCATTGACTCATTTGAGAGTAGTAAAAGGGGGAAAAGTATTTTTAGTAGAAAATGCCAAATGCCGAGAAACTGAGACAAAAAAGGGTGTGCTTACATAAAAATAATTGGTTTTCACCAAAGGAAAAGTGTACCCATTTCCTTCCATGAGATGTGCCCTTAAATTATTTTCAAGAGTTTCCTTGTGTCTCTCCAGGGCCTGCAAGCATCAGACCGATGAAAAACATCACTGCAATAGCCGGGCGGGACACATACATTCACTGCCGTGTGATTGGCTATCCATATTACTCCATCAAGTGGTACAAGAACGCTAATCTGCTTCCTTTCAACCACCGCCAGGTGGCCTTTGAAAACAATGGGACTCTGAAACTCTCAGATGTACAGAAAGAAGTTGATGAGGGGGAATATACCTGTAACGTGCTGGTACAGCCACAACTCTCCACGAGCCAGAGTGTCCACGTGACAGTGAAAGGTAACCCTGTCCCCCTGCCTGTCCCACACAGCTCCTTCCTAAGCCTCGCTTTGTGATGAGACTAGCTCTTAGGGTGGGGCCATCTCAGAATCTGAGTAGAGTTGGGTAGCCATGAAGACTGACAGATGAAGGTGTGTTTAACAGTTGTCTATATGATCCTGGATCCTCACAGGATATGAACTCAGTGCCATTTTCTCTGAAGGTGAGGTTGTGGCTTTGTCGTTTCCAGAAGACGTGTTATTGACTGGGCCTTCTAGCTTTCTATCAGATCATTTTTAGAACATGTGTCTGTCTTCCTCTGAAGACACCATCAGCAAGCTCTTTAAATCTCCATGGCAAAAGACTTTTTTATGGTGGACAAGTTACTCACCTTGAGTGAACAAAAAGAGAAGAGCCAAGTATCCCTAGGGCTCATGTGAGGACCCATGGCTAGCAGCTCCCCAGACAGTCTTTCTGACTAAATTAGCCGTTACATCATGTCATATACTGTCCTGGCTTCCAACAGTCAGGGTAGTCTCTGCAGTTTCTGCAATACTAAGTCCTCTGCCCACAAGCGATGAAGCGTCAGGTCCACCAAGGACTTGCAGCAGATGTTTGAGGGGCCCCTCCTTTTCTTCCCACGCCAGTTCCCTCCACCAAGGAGAAAGTCAAGGTTTGCATCAGTGTAAATACTTTACAAGCAGTACACCATGAAGAAGGTTCTGATGTGTTTTAAAACAGCGTGCATATGGTGTGAGCACCCTCCAGCCACACTGAGCTGCCTCCCTGAGCTGTCAGGCTTCTCCCAGGATGCTAGGAACTGTCTTTTAGTATCCCAGTAGCAAAGATGCATAAATTTCACATGGATATCCCCAACCTCCTTTTCTTCAAAATATATCAGATTTACTTTTATTCTTAGGAACATCTATAGACACATGTACTCACACAAAATGATCCTTCATTATAAAAATATGTGATATGTTGTGTAATAGATACTTGTAGTATTTTGAATCCTTCTTAAATTGCTTCATACCTTAATTTTTCCTAAAATAATTATAAATCCTTGATAAAAACAGAGTAGCACTTGATGAAAGCAAGGTCCTCTTCTGTGCTACTCAGTCCTTCATCACTTATGAAGTATCTGGCCGTGCTGGGTACCAGACCTGAGCACTGGATATAATAGTGACTGAGAACATGAGCTTTCCATCAAGGAGCTCTTCTCTTCCAGAGAGGCAGTCATCAAACAAACACAAAAGATAAATACATAATCCATAAAACACCTGAGTGTGTGCATGACTGTGCAGAAAACTAAATCACAGCAGTAGTATAAGGGTATGTTGCCATGGAGACATGGGAGCCATGTCACTGAATGTTTTCACTTCGCTTTCTTAAGGTACATCACACCCTCAGATGAGGGTTTCACCCACACATCATCTCCTGATTGGCTCAACATTTGCAGATGACTGGCTCACTGAGATGTGAGGCTCTTTTGAATGTTAGCACAATTTGTTGTATGACATCAAAATATCACATTATTAATATCACATGATCTCATAGGCATTGACACTTGAGGTTTGTTATTTGTGACATCATCAACTGTGATTCCAGGAGTTGACAACCTCCAGCCTCTCTCTTCCAACAGAGTCTGCCAAATACGTAAGTCTGCATGGCTATCATTTTAGGGAGCCATTCTAGGCAGAAAACAGTTGGAATTTCATGAGCAAAGCAGCTAGTTATTTGAACTCACACAGGCCACAGTACTTTCCTTACAGATGGCTGTCCTCTCATGCTGCTTAGAACTCTGGCCATTTTTCCATCGAGCAATCAAATAAAACCAACTGAGACCCAGAAATAAACACCCCCGGAGTACATGGTGGGAAACCCTTGATGATCACGGCTGTGTCTCAGTGCCACCGCCATAGTTGATGCTGAGACCCCAGTGTCTCATCTACTACACTGTGACAGCAACAGTGCAAATGCCCACAGAGAGGCAGGCAGGTGACATCTCAGCATTATAGTGAAAGAGCCTTTTTACTTCTTGTGAACCCCCTCACATGTGCAGATTCCCCAGAAATCTCTAAGCTATATTTAAAATAACTTAAAATGTAGCTAGCCTTAATTACCCATTCTTATGGTTGAATTCTAATGATCAGCTACAATGAAGGATACAACAAATGAACTTGTGTCTGTTCTTCCCATTGGTCTTTGTGGGCTAGCAAGATTGTTCCTTCAAGAGCACCTGATGGAAACATGACCACTTAGATATAAATTGGTATAAATATGTTAGTACTAAATTTTGGAGATGACACAAATTTAAGCAAGGACCAATTGAACAATTAACTTTTAGTCTTAAAGCTTGCTGGACCATCATAAATTGATATGCTAATATAAATCCTGTTAATTGTCATAAACCAACTCAAAATATCTTAGGCCTAAAGAATAATATACCTGGTCTTATAACCAATATGCATGATTTCAGAAAAGGACTTAACCAAGCAGCCTTGTGTTTAGGGGTTTCTATGAAGCATGTATAATGCAGTACAAAATTATCAATTCTAGTATGAGGATATCTAGAGGAAACTGTTATCATATGCTACATTTCAATATAGTACCCTTTTGGGCAGTGACTATTGGCAGGCAGACATGGCTAGATTTTCAAATTTGCCGTGTTTAAGGATGTGGTCATTGAAGGGTCTTGGAGAGAGTGAAATGCTGGAGTGCAGGTGTGTGCAGCAGTATAATCACTGAGTATAGACAGAGCAAAGGTCGAGGATTCTCCTGGCAGGCTGGAGGAAGCAGAGCAGCCACCCTGATTGCAGAAGATGAAGAACTTAATGGGACCATGCCCAGGGTAGAAGGCCATTTCATAGGGGATATGGCAGGCCAGGATTTGGTGTGTGAGGACCTGGGCTGCTTCTCTGAATTGGGAAGAGCTTGACAATGATTTTTGGACAGAGAAGCCAAAACCTGAATTGGATTTAGAACAGGCAAGGACATTTGTGAGTCCAGGGCTGAGAACAGAAGAGGCCATACAATGCAAAGGCTGAGTCATGAGGAGGAGGGCAGCAATGTGGACCAGAAACATGCATTCGAGGTGGATGATAGATTCAAATTCCACATGGTCACGGTGGATCCAATGTGAGTGTGACAGAATGAAAGACACAAGGTAACTCAGATTTTAGTGTGAAAAGTGGGAGAAAAAAAGGCCTTCCATCTACAGAATAAGCAAAGGATTTGGGGAAAACAGTCTGAGAGAAGAAATTATACCAGTTGCAGATGTGCTGAGGTTGAAACATTCCACAAATGCGTACATTGAGTAGGGAGGAATAGTCGGTAGACTCTCCACAATTGTGGGTTCCTCATCTTCAGATCAGCAAACTGATCATTGAAAACCATGAGAATAGGAAGAAGCAAAGTGCTAGAGAGGCCCACAGAAATCCACAAAGATACCCACACAACAGACTGCTGGCAATGGTCGAGAGACAGCCCGAACTGACCTACTTTGGTGATGGGATGGCCAAACACCCTAATTGTCATGATAGAAACCTCATCCAACTACTGAGGGATCTGGATGCAGAGATCCATGACTAGGCCCTGGGTGGATCTCTGGGAGTCCAATTAGCAAGAATGAGGAGGGTTTATATGAGCGAGAATTGTTGAGACCAAGGTTGGATAAAGCACAGGGACAAATAGCCAAATGAATGGAAACACATGAACTATGAACCAGTGGCTGAGGGGTCCCCACTGGATCAGGCCCTCTGAATGGGTGAGACAGTTGATTGGCTTGATCTGTTTGGGAGGCATCCAGGCAGTGGGACCGGGTCCTGTGCTCATTGCATGAGTTGGCTGTTTGAAACCTGGGGCCTATGCAGGGTCGCTTGGCTCGGCCTGGGAGGAGGGGACTGGACCTACCTGAACTGAGTCTACCAGGTTGATCTCAGTCTGTGGGGAAGGCTTTGCCCTGGAGGAGATGGGAATGGGGGGGGGCTGGGGGGAAGGTGAGGGGGACGGCAGGGGGGAGAACAAGGGAATCCGTGGCTGATATGTAGAACTGAATTGTATTGCAAAATAAAAAAATAAATAAATAAATAAACAATAGATCTAAAAAAAAAAAGAAAACCAAGGGTTGGGGAGATGTCACAAGTGTGAGGACCTGAGTTTGATCTCCAGAACCCACATTAAAAAAATAAATCGGACATGACATATATTTGTAATCCTAGCACTGACTATTGAGACAGAGACAGGAGGGCCACTGAGGTTTGCTGGCCAGTCAGCCTAGCTAAATCAGTGAACTGAATGTCAGACTATCTCAACAAATAAAGTGGGGAGCAAAAGAGGAAGATATTGGATATTGACGTTGAGCCTTTTTACATACACACACACACACACACACACACACACACACCACTTGAAAATACTTTAGAAATTTCCCCAAAGCAAATCTTATGCTTACTAAACATTCTGTCCAAGTCTGATGTGAATGCTGTGTGTGCACACCTCACAGTAGCTTTACACCCTGCCCCAGGTGCCATCTCTTTGTAGAACTTTCTTGTCATTATTCCTTAAACAATAATATATGGCAACTGCTCCTTTACTTGGGTATTACGGGTTATCTAGAAATGATTGAGAGAGATAATCCGGCTATAAGCCCATATGAGACCATTTCACAGAAGAGACTTCAGCTCTCTCAGGTCTTGGGAACCAAGGGATACAGAGAGACAGCTATGAGTGACAGGAGCATTCAGGAATCCAGCATGCAGACTGAAATGCATCAGCCAGTAGACGATGTGTGTTGCTGTAGCCAGGATGTGACAAGATAAGCCATCCCTCATGCAGGCTGACAATCTGATCAACCCCTTGGGCAGATTCACATAAAGACCTGTCTGTCAACCATATGAGGTCAAAGTCCAATAATGACTGTGACATTTAAATTGACCCTTTTAAATTCCCTACATCAGTGTGTCTTCCTCAACCTTCTTAGGGAAAGCACAGGATCCCGAACTAAAATGTTACACTTATGATTTATAGTTTGAATTCCTGACGCTGTTAACTGAAGGAATAGAATGGTGAAGCTAGGCAAGTCTGCAGAGATGCTTCATCTAGATCTTGGGTCATGATTCCAGTTTTTTCATCTGTTGCTCCTTCATGATCCCTACTGTACTAGGACCCACCTTCTCAGAGCAGCCTCTTAAGACTAGAGATTTAATATCTATGGACTCTCATGTTCATTACAACCAGAAAAAATAGAGCTCTCTCTGTTCCCTGTGAGTGGCACCTGGAGAGGTCACTCTGCTGATATCCAAGGCTGTTTATGTCACTCACTAAAAGCTGCCCAATAAGAAAAGCCCTTGCACAGGGCAATCTCTTAGAAAATAAACTGTACTGTAGAGTCAGATTTAAGTTTCAAAGCTTTGACTTAGCTTAAACTTATTCCCAGCTAACTCTTCAAACTTAGATTAACCTGTAATAATCTACATTCTGCTATGTGGCTCATTACCTTCTTTCCATACTGTATATCCGACTTGCTCCACATCTCACTGGTGAATCCCATCTCTCTTCCTCCCTCCATTCTTATCTCTTTCTAGAAGTCCTACCTATTCTCTCCTGCATAGCTATTGGCTGTTCAGCTATTTTATTAAACTAATCATAAGGTGCCTTGGCAGAGACACATCTTCACAGTGTACAAAAAGATTAGCCCACAACATTTCCCCCTTTTGTCTAAATGAAAAGGAAAGGTTTTAACTCTAACACAGTAAAACTGTATGTACAATAAGAAAAATTATCAGGTAGGAATTATATTCACAATGTCCAGTCTATTTGTATTTGGCAACTTTGGAGAAAGTTGTTGAGTCCAAAGTTTTATACCTAAACCATTTTCTATTGTAACTTGTATTACCAGCCTAAAAATATCATTTTAGACCTTAAAATATTTTCTTAGATAAACAACTCAAGCTCTTATGTCTCTCAACCTTTATAAACTTTACATCTCTTTTGTGAGTCTTTTTTTAATTTGATACAGAGAAAATTGTAAAACTAGAACTATCTAGTCTTCAACCCCCATCAAAGACCCAAGAAGAATAAAATATTACCTGAGTAAACATAAAGTGCAGAACAAATGACTTCAAAAACTATAGAAATGACAGAGACAGCTGCTGCCTGAACAGTCACCCAGGTACCTCTGCAATGTTGGAGCATCATCTTTGGCCTACAGGCCTAGAATATCCAACAGACTTTTCTGTAAAGCAAGAATTTTGAAGGACTGGCCTATCTTGTCTTGGCAAAGATTGGTAATTGTAGATGTAACAGTCTTATTAAATAAGAAACACAGAGCCAAATACAGAGTTAAAAGCCCAAGAACAGTAGCTAAAAGCTGATACTAAAAACCCCTGTCTTCTTTTGTGTCCTGCTTATCCAATTTGGACAGCATACTGTCAGCAGTCAAGGCAAGAGTAATTTCTTGCCCAGTGGCTAGTTTTGCCACAAAGAAAGTAAACTCCATATGAAGTTTCTCTAATGCCCATCATCTTTTCTTAAGTAGATTGGTGCTGCCAGGAGCAGACGTATCTCACTGTCTTAAAAAGCCTTATGTTATTAAAACATTTTAAATTCCGTACTCTGTAGGTCTTTAAAGTGTTTGAAGGCCACCTGTCTATCTAAAATATATCTGTTTGACCTAGAAAACCTACCTAACATCACTACAAGTTTGATTGTTATAGATGACTAACTACTAACCTGCATTTCTTAGTTATCCTAAACAGTTTGTAATAGTAGCTTTCAAGGACTACAACTTTACATTACATCTTAAAATAAAATGTATAGATACTGTACATTAAACAAGAGTTTACATATATATATAAACATATATACAGTATGTTATAACAAAAATAACCTCAAATTTGTATCAATATACAAAAATCCATACCAATGTAAAATATTTGAGACTAGTAGTTGCTTTTTAGTGTAAAAGTAGATTCAATAATCTACCCTTTTATCCTATCATGCCTATATCCCCCATTTTTCTTTTCTTTTTTAGTAGATAAGAGATAAGAAGGATAGAGGAAAGAAAAAGAAAGAAAGAGAGACCTTAATCCAAGCTCTTTGTTTAGTTTCCTCACTGATCATGACCAATAGCAACTTGCAACTAACCCCCCCTAAACAATTACAAACATCTGTCACCCACTGAATGACCAAAAACTACCCACCCCACGTCTTGGGAATGTGGGCATTATGTTCTTAAAATTACTTCCTGTTGTCTGGGGGTGATGGCATCTTTAGGGGGCCCTGAAAAATTGGAATAATGATCAGATCCCAGGACACCTAGTTATATCATTTGTTGTCCAAACTCTGTGTGATGGGAAAGTTCAGGTATTAACTGAAGTCCTGACTAAAGTAATCTGTGAGGCTGGGCCATCTCAGCTAGCAGCTTTGGAGTTGTTCTGGATACAGATATTTGAGGAAACTGTAACAGAGACATTCTGAGAGGCTGATTCACCTGGGCTGCTTGTCTTTATTGGTGTCTGGTCCTTTTTTTCTGAAAACACATAAACTTTTAAAGGTAATATACATATCTTCATTAACACAAGCATGGAATGTGTGATATACACAAGTCATCTAAAGATGATTCTCTGTTCTATGTTTGAGCAAGTAAAAGGCATGTGTCAACTTTACAAGTCTGTTTGGACTGTATAACTAAACTGTAATATAAATCTTCATCCATGCCATATGAAAGGATGACATGTAATAATAAGTCATGACAACTCTGTAGCCACCAAGATTTATCACATCTCACTGAGTCTCAGCTGTTCCCATAGTAGAGGGATCAGCATAGATGTCACCTGTCTTCTACTTTTTCTTGATTTCTTCCTTCATATCTGCTGCCAAGATTTTCATGAGGTCTCCCTCTGTCAAATCTGATTTTTTAATTAATTTTGGAGGAATCCATAACAATTTGTTTCCTGTGGAAACAAAGGCATAACAAATTCACTGACTTCCATTCTGGAGTTAAGACATCTTTAAAATATAAAGGCTGGTTTAATTCAGCAGTTTTTCCTACAATCCAATGTGTCTCTACAGCTGTCATTTTCTTACTCATTAGCATTTAAAAATTTAAAACTAATAAAACATTATATAGGATCCAGATATCCTGTGTATTTCCCATCCTTACATAGCTTATTCTTTTTAGATTAATTTACTCTTTCTTTAAAGATTATATTTTATTATTTTTAAACTATTTTTCTATGACTGTCTATACTCATTTTCTTTTCTTTCTTTAGCATCTAAGCACGTTTTCAAGCATACTGTACCTGTTAAGAGGTTTTCTTGGTCTGGAAGTGGCTTTCTGTGTGCCTGTAACCTTCTCTGACCATGTGAGCCAAATCTTAAATGGCCAGGTTACCAACCACAAAGCTCTGCTTAGTGCATGGCACAGGCAGCTAGCTCCACCCCCCTCAGGTCAGTCCAGCAGGGTACCTCACTGGTTCTGGGCTGCAACCACTGTTTGCTTTTCCATGATAGCCTAGCCTCATGCCTGTGGGCATTGATTGGGAGCTGTACCTATTCACCACATTGGGCACCAATTGTAGTCAGACTTTCTTTAGACCACCAGCTCCCAAATAATAACACAGAAACTTATTATTAAATATGAAACCTTGGCCTTAGCTTAGGATTATTCCCAACTAGCTCTCAAAACTTAAATTAACCCATTTATATTAATCTATGTTCTGCCACATTGCTTGTTACCTTCCCTCCATAATGTAAGGCCAACTTGTTCCCTGTCTCACTGACAAATCCTACCTTTCTTCTGCCTAGAGTTCCTATCTCTTTCCAGAAGTCCTGCCTAGCTATTGGCCATTCAGCTCTTTTATTAAACTAATAAAAAGCTGCTTTGGCAGAGACACATGTTTACAGTGTACAAAAAGAGTATCCCACAATAGTACTCAGTGGTTGAGGATCATCCACATAAGAAACCAACCCTGAGTATAGAGAAAACTCATTCAGGCAATAGAAACCAAGTGGAAGTCATGGTTACAGGATGATGAAAGGGAAGGGATAAGAGGGCCAAACACCACAATCAAACCATGGCTCTGTGTAGTTGGAAGTTTTCCTGTATCCTGCCTGGTCCTGCAGCCACTGGGTCCCAAGTAAACACACAGAGGCTTATATTACTTACAAACTGTATGGCCTATGGGTCAGGCTTCTTGCTGGCTGGCTCTTATAACTTAACTCAACTCTGTATGTTGCCATGTGGCCATGGCATTACTGGTGTGCTGGCATCTTGTTGCTCCTTCAGTGGTGGGCTGGTATCTCCCTGACTCCACCCTTCTTCCTCTCCATCTTCAGTTTGAATGTACCACCTAACCTTATCCTGCCCTGCCACAGGCCAATGAAGCTTTATTTATCAACCAGTCAGGGAACACATATTCACAGTATACAGAAAGACATCCCACAGTACTTCCCTTTTCTGTCTAATCAAAAAGGAAGGTTTTAACTTTAACATAGTAAAATTACATATAATAGAACAGTTATCAAGCAAGAATCCCAGTTACAATATCTAGTCTATTTGTATTTGGCAAATTTAAAGAAAATATTCTATCATCAATTCTGTATGTGTGAGTCTAAAGTTTCATATCTAATTTTTCTTTTATCATAACCAATGAAAATTATAACTAATCTTCAACTACATCAAAGACTCCAGGAGAATATAATATTACCTGAGTAAATAGGAAGTATATTGCAAGCAACTTCCATAATTCTAGAAATGACAGAGACAGCTGGCTACCTGGACAGTCATCTGAAGTTCCTCTGCAACGTTGGGGCATCCATCTTCAGCCTATAGGCCTAGAGTGTGTCCTGTAGAATGCCTGGCAGTCTCCTCTGTGAAGCAGGAACCTGAAGGACCATCTTGCCTTGTTTTGGTAAAATCCAGTGGTCATTTTCCTATGGGTCCTATATGTCCAGTTTATACAACATCCTGTCAAGCAGTCGAGGCAAGGGCACTTTTTTGCCCAGTGGCTAAATTTTGCTACAAAGAAAACAAACTCCATTAATGGGTTTCTTTGATGCCCATCATCTTCTTCAAAGTAATTGGTGCTGCCAGGAGCAGATGTGTGTCTTTGTCCAGAAAAGTCTAAGTTCTTAAAACATTTTAAATGCCATATTCTGAGGTCTTTGAAGTGTTTGAAGATTACCTACCTAATTCAAATATATCTTTGAATGCCTAAAAACTTAACTAACATGACTATAAGTTTGATTATCATAAATGACAAATTATTCTGTATTTTAATTATATATTACAGTTTTAAATGAGTTACATAAACATAATACCTCAAACAAGAATAGAAATATATATAGTATAACAAAATTAACTTTAAATTTGTATCAATAAATAAAATCCATAGCAATGTAAAGCATTTAAAACAAGTTGTTGCTCTTTAAAAGTAGATTCAATAATCTACCCTTTATCCTATCATATCTATATCCCCGTTTCTTCTTTAGAAAGAGATTGCATTTATAATCAACCTACTTTAAATAAAAATATTCATGAACAATATTTTGTGAATTTGGGTATAACATCTCATACTACTTCCTGCTGATTAGGAGCACTGGCAATCATATGGGGATCCTGAGAAAATTAAAAATTATAGTTAAATCTTGGCTGTAGTAGTCTGTGAGGCTGTATCATCTCAGCCAATTGCCTTGAAGTTGTTTTGGATGTTGGATCATCTGGGCCATGGATATCATGGGAGACCTTTCAGGGGGTCTTGGTTGATCAAACCATATTAGCCTGAAAGCAATCCACAGGTTCTCATCTTCTGTGGAAACAAAGCAGAACCTCTTTTCCAAAGCAACATATCCTTAGACACAAATTTTGAAGTGAAGATACCTTTAAGAGATATATATTGGTTTAACTTAGTAGCCCCTACAATCAAATGTCTTTCTGCAGTTAAAAATCCCAAAGACAACACAATCCAGACTCTCTCTGTAATTTCCATCTTTATGTAACTTATTATATTTTTATATATTATTTTTTAAGACTTTATTTTATTTTTATGAATATCAATATCCTTTCTCTTCTCTCTCTCAAGCCTATGTACCTTTTACACATACTGTAAACCATTTAGAGTTTTATTCCATCTGAATCTGTCTTATTGTGTATCTACACTCCTTTTCTGGCCAGGAGAGATCTTAAACTGCTAAGCTGTGCAGTGACTTATCTGTTGACTCTGCCCCATTTGACTTTTCAATATGGTCAAGGCACCATGAGTCATGCTTACCTCTCCAATTCTGGAAAGCAGTATTAAGTAGTGTGCCTGTGCTTTTAAGCCAGTGGCTGTGCTCCCAAGCCTGCAGGCAGCACCTGGGAGAAGGTTCTTTGTATTGTGGCCCAGGCTCATCAGAGACCTCTCAAGTTTCCACCATGTTGCCACTGAAGCCCACCTTGGCCAGGGGACACATCTCTGTACAGCAGCCTGCCATGAGTGACATAAACTAGGAATGTGCTCTTAGCTGCATTTATAACTACTTCTTAAGCTCTCTCAGGTTTTAGGTGGAAACACTTGCTACCACATCTGGGTGCCATTTGTAGTCAGAAGTTTTCCTGTGTCCCGCCCGGTCCCACAACCACTTCATCCCAAGTAAACATACAGAGGCTTATATTAATTACAAACTGTATGGCCTATGGGTCAGGCTTTTTGCTAGCTATCCTCTTATAACTTAACTCAACCCATTTCTATTCATCTATATGTTGCCACGCAGCAGTGGCATTACCGGTCTGTTGGCATCTTCTTGCTTCTTGGGCAGCAGCTGGCATCTCTCTTGACTCCACCCTTCTTCATCTCTGTCTTCAGTTTGAATGTACTGCCTAATCTTATCCTGCCCTGCCATAGCAGTTTTATTTATCAACCAATCAGAGCAACACATATTCACAGCATACAGAAAGACATCCCATAGCAGCTATGCAGATAGTCAGAAACCCCTCAGATGTGTGTTGTGTCCAAACCAAACAGTGTGTATTTGACCCATGATAGCCACATATACATAAGAGTCATCCCTCGCCTGTCTCTGATGAATGAATGCCTTCTAGAAGGTAGATTAAGTCAGCCCACAGACCCCACAGCTTGAGACTAGCATGCTCCACCAACAACTGAGTTAGAAGAACTTGAACAGTAACTTTATCAGGAGGCTGATATTATAAAAACACGCTGGAAACTTATGGATTCTGTTAGTGGTGCTCTAGTTTCCTTTCTGTTGCTATGGTGACACACTCTGACCAAAAGCAACTCAGGGGAGGAAAGGGTTCATTTGACTTACACTTTCAGGTCACAGTCCAGCACCGAGAGGAGTCAGGGCAGAAACTCAAGCATGAACTTGAAGCAGACCATGGAAGAACACTGTGCAAAGGCTCCTGCTTAGCTAGCTTTCTTATGCAGCCTGGGACCACCCACAGTGGCTGGGCCTTCCTACATCAATTAATGATCAAAGTAATCCCCTACAGACATCTCCACAGGCAAATATGATCTTGGTTATGGAATGAGAAGAGAGAGACAGGAGGGCAAAGCACTACAATCAAATCATGGCTCTGCACTCAGTGGAGGGCTCCATCCCAGATAACTCTGGGCTGTGTCCTGTTGACAACTGAAGCAGATGGGTACTGGATGCAAATTGTTTGTGTGCAGGTCACTGCAGACATTGACACCTCTGACTGTCAGCTGATCGGAGGGGTATCTCACATGGCTTTTATCTGATTTTACCTTTTATGTGTCCAGAATCTAGGTCACATGTAACTTCACACAGCCTAGAAGAGCTATGAATGAATGCATTCCATGCAAAAAATCATAAACCTACTTTAAAATGTTATAAGGTTTTTTTAAAAAGATATTTTTGTTACTTGATTACGTGGTCCTCAAGTGTAAAATGTCAAGATGACAATGTCATGTTACAATATTCATAGGTTTGGTCACACCTGGTAGACAAATAAAATTTTAGACACTGAAATAGGAAATGGAAGGCTGAGTGGATGGGGCAACCTTCTGTAAGCCTGTGTAGGACTTCACATAAAGGAGAATCTTCTGGATGCTGATATGATAGCTAAGGGCTTTCTATGGTTTTGGCTGCATTCACATGTATATACTCTAGCAAGATGTCCATAGTTGTTATTGGTTGAAGGTACCTATGGCATTTCTTGTTGGAAGTGACTTCTAATTGCTCATATAGGTAACAGTTATGAACCATTAACAATTTTAGCTTTTACTCTGAGTCTGTGAAGGCCCAACCAAACTTACTTCTGTGCATCTAAATTTGCACTTAAAGCATTTTTGAAATGTAACATACAGATTAAGTGAGATTGTTGTCCGTGAAGACATTTTTTAAATGAACAACCCTTCCTACCTTCAGCGATGAGATTTAAGGGTAAGGAAGCTGAAGAGTCAGCTCGGTTGATGAAAAAGATGAGTGTTCCCTTTGCCTGAAGACACTCTTGCTATCTTATGTGTATAAATCAGCCCTGTTACCCTCCCCTTGAGTGCATGGCCAGCGCTTTATTGAATTATTCCAGAAGAGTAAGTATGAAGCTTCACAAGCTGCTGCCCCAGGCAGGGGAGACAGCTGTCAGTGTGGCACTTCCCCGGCAGGCACAAGGACCTGAGTTTGGAACCTCAGAACCCACACTCAAAGACAAGGTGCTGGGTGCTCCTGTGATGCTGGTGCCGCTCTTGCACCAATAGACTTCTGCCAGCTGTTTATTACTGTTGACCTGAGCAAGCTCAAGCCAGACCAAATACCAGCATGAGGGGGCACAAAAATCCCACCATTAGCTGAAGAGCTATTGATAGCTGCTGAGAGAGAGTGAGCTTGCTTTAAGATTGCAGTCTCTGGCAAGTTTACCATGGTCTGATGGAAGACCATACATTCAAGAATATATGGACAGCACAAACTGGAGCTGATGGATATTTTTAAAAAACAGAGCACAGAGTAGGGTGTTTACTACTAGTTGGGACTAGTAGTAAATCAGCAGGAGTTGGGGAAGGGCAAATATAATCAAAACATATGGTACAAATTCTCAGAGAATTAATAAGAAATAATCAGGTGTGGTGACACATACTTGTTATCATCAAACAGAAGGTAGAGATAAGGAGATACCTCGTGTTCACTGGCCATTCATCCTAGTCTGCTTGCCTAGATTCAGGGTGCTGAGAGACCCTGTCTCAAAAGAAAACAATGTGGATATCACCTGAGGGAAGATAACCAATGTTATCCTCTGTCTTTTACATACATGCACACATGTACCTGTGCACACACATGAACATATAAACATATATACATACAAGCATATACAATAGACACATACACACAAACACACAGAAACAAAGACATATATAGTCATACATACAAAAACATGCAGACACACATGCAGATATACACACAGATAAACAGACACATACAAAGACACACATACAGACAGACAGAAATACATACACACAAAGACACAGAGACAAACAGACACATAAACATATGCACAAACACACACAAAGACATTGAGACTTACACACACAGATTCACTCATATACACAAACATACTCTCTTATACTCTCTCTCTCTCTCTCTCTCTCTCTCTCTCTCTCTCTCTCTCTCTCTCTGTCTATTTCCTTGGGGAAATAGGGTTTGACCCACTCAGTTCCTATAATACTGCTGCAAATGATAAAAGCAAACCATTTTTATTTTGTTTCAGAATATTCTTCCAAGACACTGAATATCTAGCTACATATGTAGGTGTGCATATGCATGCTGTGTGAGTGTGTGTGTGTATGTGTGTGTACACATGTGTCAGTGTATGTGTATTTAGATGGTATTAGGAGAAAATAATATTTTTCAGCATAGCTTTTTAAAAATAATAGCCATGGCCCTTCAGCTTATTTTGTTGCATATGTCTGGACATTTGGGAGGAAAATCCCTCAACAACTGATGATTCAATCTGTTAATTTTTGATCGTGGCTGAAGCTAAGTAGTTCTGAAATATGTTCAACACACTTAGCGGTGTGGCTGTGCTGGCTCCCAATGCACAGGCAGAAGGGAAAGTCAAGACCCTCCCTTCATTTCATCTCATGCAATGTTTCATGTAACATATCTCAAAGCGTTTTCTCTCCCTGAGTCAGTGCCTCCCTGAACTCGAATGCCGCCTGACTGAGTGTTCTAATTGCTATAGACCAACAGTGCCAAGAAAGTTAATTGGCTGCTAGATAAAAAAAAAAGTGTCACCTTCTATTTATATTGATATAAAACTTCATAGTTTACAAAACACTTTCCTATGTGTCATCTTAATTAATGCTCATGGTGCCTCTGTCACGGAGTTGAAGCGTGATCAGAGAGTCGGGAGAAAGGAGAGGAGGTGTCTGGTAGTGTGGTGAAGGCTGTCAACTCCAGCACACCCTTGCTGGGACTTTCAGTAGTTGCTCATGCCACCCGAGGAGTCAAGGTTGGAGCAAGGGGCTACAAGGCCTGTGAAGAAGCTGCCATGAAAGCTGAGAATGTTATTATCTCAGAATGTACAGCCTGGCTGAGGCAGGATCAGGCTGGGAGTCAAAGGCCAGCCTGGTTTATAGAATGAGACCATTTCAAATCAACTGCGACAGAAACTAGGGTGAAAGCAGCGTGAGGACCAAATCAGAGATGACAACAGAGAAAAAATTAAAGTGGAGATGTAAGTAGCAGATAGTTAGATCCGCGTGTAAAAGTATTTGCTGTGCACTCATGAGGACCTGAGTTTGAATCTCCAGCACCCACCTCAGTATCTGGGCATGTGTGCACACACCAGTAATATGACCCTCATGTTGTAGGATAGAGACAGGAGGATGGATCACTGGGGCTTGCTGTGTGTCCACATAGCTCCAGTTTGCTGAGAGACATTGCCTCCAGGGAATAAGGTAGAAAATGATACAGTCTCCTCATGTATGCACATGAGCACATAGACAGACAGACAGACACACACACACACACACACACACACTCACTCTCACTGTCACCAACAACAGCAGTGCTGAGCCTGGCACAGTAGCAAATTCCAACAATCACAACACTCAGGAGACAGGAGCAGCAAGATGTAGAGGTCAAGGTTAACCTGGGCTACCTAATGAGATAGCACTGAGAGTGGGTCTACAAGTTCCATCCCTCTGTGAGCAGCCAGGATGCCACCTTCTAATGATGTCATTTTTCAAGACCTTCCGACAACTGTGGTTGTGTGGCCCAGGCCTGCAGAAACACCCTTGGCAGATGGCCCTCAAGGTCTCTGACTGTTGTCATTTGCTGTCCTACCCAGAACATCATCAATTGCTACAAGTGTCCAGACTCGGCTTTGTTGGCCTGAAACTCTTCTTCTCTTGATGGCTGCCACATTCTTCCGCCCTTTAGATAGAGTCTGCTTTCTCTCCAGTTGCTAGAGAGACTCATATCTTTCACAGAAAGCACAGCATTTTCAGGTTGTTTTCTCTTTCAGTCCTGTTGACAGAGATCATTTGTATGTGGCCAAAAAATAATATCTGTTAAGTGTTTACATTGATTTTCCAACAGATACTTAGGGAATGCATTGTAATTAATACAGAAGAAACAACATTTTAAGTGTATGACCTGTGGTAACTTAGAGTTACAAGCTGGGGTTTAGATTTGCCTTTAAATCAGTACTGTGGTGGGGTCTAAGATGGCTGACGGGATGGGATTGTCAACATCCCTCTCTCCAGCTCCTCTGGGAAGGATCTCATGTGTTTGAGCGAATGGGGCTAGTTCTTCAGCTCCTGTGGAGGTCTTCTCAGAGCATCCATCATAGACCTGCCTTGGTCAGTGTAGGGTGTCAGAGCTGAACTCGGAATGCAGCTTACACATCTCTGTTCACAAGCCTTCCTCCCAGAGGCTGCTTTACTTATGACTCTCCCCCTCTAGAAGAGAAAGCAGGTGTCTTTCAAGGAAACACTTGATTGAATGTTTCATTAAAATTGTCTCTACTTGCTTTCCCTTGGATAAAAGCAAAGGAGACCACATGTACGATTCACTATCATGTCAAAACATCCAATTCTTTGATTTAGTGGAAATTCTTTGATGTAGGAGAAGGGTTTTCCAATATTTGGTATGCTTGCTGAACATGGGAAATTTGTAGAAGCAATTAGTGATGAGACAGGAAGAAATAAAATGAGTAAAAATATGTTATCCTTGTAAAAGCATTATTAATTTCTGCAAATACGCACATGTGTGCATATATCTGTGCATACATCATATGTATGCAAATGCCTATGCTCATGTAGGCATGCACACTAAAAAATCTTCAGGTAGTACTGATCATCATGTTCTGGTAAGGATATATTATTTACTTGTTTTTGAAGATTTATTTTACTCTTAATTGTGTCTGTGTACATGTATGTGTGCATGCCTGTGTGTATGTGTGTTTGTGTGTGTGTGCTTGTGTCCATGTGCAAATTTGAGTATGGGTGCCATCTAAACCTGAGGCCTCAGATCCCCTGGACCTAGGGTTACAGGCAGTTGTGATCCACATGTCATAGGTGGTAGAAACTGAACTCAGGTCCTCTGCACAAACAATAGGTACATTTGGCCACTGAACCATCTCTCCAGTCCCAGATAATGATATTTCAAATCAGAATAAAAAAAACTTTCAATTATTCAAAATCATGCAGTATTATTGTCTATATACAGAGAGAATTAATACAATATATAAATAATTATACAAATATATAAGTTCAATGAAAATATGTAGTTTATGTATGAATGTGGGCCAATAATATTCATATTATTTTTAATTATAAATATGAAGATATATTAATGTGCTAATAAAAAACATCAGGTAAAATATACCAATATACATGTGTACATTGCATTCATATGTCAATAAACATAAGTACTGTATCTAGTATGTATGCTTACATACATACACCAAGATATCATAATAGACTCTTTGAGGGGTTGATGAACTTGAGGTTGATGGAGTCTAGCCTCCCATGATGCCTCTCATGCTGCAGGTTGCACCCTGGGACTTCTAGGCTCAGCCTGCTGCACCTCAGGTCCTCTCTCTTTCTTTCTACATGGATGTGCATATCAATAATGCTTCCCCCTGCTGGGTATAACCTCCCCTTCTTCCAGGACCAGTTCTTCTATGCAGGGCAGTCCTCAGCAGCTCTCCCCTCTGTCCATGGAAATCAACCAAGTCCTCATATGAAACAGGGAGCCTATGCATTCCTGAGAAGCCATCTCTAACACCACGTTGATCAACTGTGTTGTGTGCTCAGAGCTCAGCATCTCTTTTCCTTTGTGAGAACACACTCAAAGAAACAGCCGTCAGGGCATTTACTGATGTCTCAGAGGAACAGGAGAGGAACACCTCCATCATGAAAGATGGGCCTCTTTGTTGGAAGGCATAGCCAGCTGTGGAGCTATGGTTTGGAACTCATGGACAAAGTCCCTGGCAGTGCTGCCCATTGGGATTTTTGTTTGGGTTTTGTCAACTTTATGTGGGGACCACGCTGTTGCCATCTGTCCAAACAAAGCCCTGTCTTTTTTTCTTCTAACTTGTCTTTAAAAATTCCAGTAACATTGGTATTACTCTTTTACACACACACACACACACACACACACACACACACACTTAAATGTAGGAAATGTTTATTTTAAACAAAATTCTGTGCCTTTACTCATACTCACAGGCAAATACATATAATAAAAATGCAGAAACTAATCAGGTCCCCATGGTCCCAGCTCTCTGGAGTCTATGCTAGCATGGGAATCCTGTAGATATGTCTTGTGTAGCATCCACAGAAACTTATGAACAGAAGTAGAATTCGTAGGTCACAGCGTTTAACTGGTTTTGATCAGTCTCCAAGATTCCTGTGTTGGTTTCTGCTGCCACCCACCACATGAGAGAGAGAGCCTTTCCCTGTATCTCAGGTAGGACTGCTCTCAGCTGCCTTTTCGGTTGCTGGAGACAGAGCTGATATAAATACTGTACTTTCATTTGGTTTTCTCTTCCATTACCAAGGTTGACTATGAATATCTTCTATTTTCATAGTTTCACTAGGTGTTTATTTTGGATGTGTGCATCAGAAGTCCCCCTAGGGGCTGGGAGAAAGCTCAGTTAGTAAATTGCTTGCCTTTCAAGCATGAGGATTTGTTCTCCATTCCCCAACCCCATGAAAACAACAACAGCAAACAAAAAATAAAACAAAAACAATCAGAGCTGGGTATGGTGGCATGGGCTTGTCATCCTAGCTAGGGATTACAGATCCCTGAGGCTCAGTGTCCACCCAAGCTAGCCTAACCAGTGAGAGACTCTAGATCAATAAACAAGGGATGACATCTGAGGCTGTCCTTCGCACTTACATGCACAAACACATACCCAGACCAACACACACAGGAAGTACATCTAAACAGATGCAAGCCTCTTTCCAGCCCGTCAGACAGGACTTTCCTGTGTAAATGAGTAAACCGTGATGGAGTTTTCCTTCCCTTGTACCATGGGGATCCGGTGGTGTCTCTTACCATAGTGACGATGCAGGTTAACACCACTGAATCAGAACAGTGATGCAATGTTAGAAGGAAGCAAGGTTTCCTCCCTGTCCGCGGTGATTCTGCTGACCTCACTACATAAGCATGAGGATTTGATCTGGTGGTCTAAGCTTCCACAACAAGTGAGAGGCTGCTTTGGGAGCCATCCATGCTCCCTGTATCTCCCCCGGGGCATCTGGGTGACAGTACTCTAGGCATCCCATTTTTCTTGCCATGCATCTTGGGATTTCTTTGAAAGATGGAGCTACCCGTCCTCTAAGCACATCTGACTGTCTTAAACCTCCAGAGACCACACAGCTTTTGTCAGCTTTCTGCACATCTCACTTGCATCTTTCATGCTAAAAAAAAAAAGAAAAATCCAGCAGTTCCCATTTCTCCTTATTACAGTCCTACTGTGATCCTTAAGGACTTTTTAAAATTTCTAAAACACTTTAAATATTTTTCTTTCATTAATTCTTGGAGCCTTTTAAACAAAGTGGGGGAGAAATGCTACTTTCCTGACCTTCTGCTGCACACATCCTGCTGAAGGCTTTCTGGTTCTTCCCCTGTCTAGTAGCTCAAAACAGGCTCCAGCTTGAGCACTAACTGACATCAGTCTTCATAACAGTGTTAGCCATTTAAAAATGGTTTATTACAAACATTACAGATAAAGGTTGTATTTCAGTTCCTACTGAACTCAGAGAAGCTAAGTAAAAGTAGCCAAAGAAACACAGGAACACGGGTCATTTTTTTTCATCTAAGGTGACGAGAAACAGTCTCCAACAGTTCTGAATTGTGTCTACCTCCCCAGGGTCGTCTCCTCCTTTTCTGTTCCTAAGAAGGCTAGCAAGATATTTTTTGCTCAGGTGTAGAGGGGCAAGCTGAAAGAGAGATTGCTCGCATGGTAGTTGTTTTCCAGTCACGGTACAAGATAGGTGAAGCAGCCAAGGGTGCAGCACCCACAGGCAGCACTGCAGACGCACCTGGTGGTTACTAATGAAGTGTATATGTTCTCTTTTGTATATAGCATCCTCTCGCAGGCAGATTCTCCAGGAAGACACATTTTAGAGCGGTGTGTTTCTCATTTGAGCAAGCCTCAAAGAATTTAAATATACCCCAAAATTTCTTCAAACATACCCCCCAAACCTCCTTAATTACATCACAAATACCTTTGAGAAAAGCAGGCATTTTTAACATCTTATGCTTTACATGGTTTGGACTGATGAAAGTGTGCCAAGATACAATGTTGAGGAAATCCTGCAGCTCAACCCCGAGGGGGCTTCACTACCATGCTTCAGGATGTCTCGTCCTTCCCCAGCCTTTCCCACAGCAGGCAGAACTTCAGGATGCCCTGCTGGCTCTCACTGTCCTTGTTTATTTTTCTAGGTCAACATCAGAGTGTCATTTAATATCAGTTCATCCTGAAGCCCAGGGGCAGTTCAGAGTGAGAGGCCAAACACAGAGCCAAGCTTTTGTGAATGTGCTTCAATCTGACCTCTAAGTTCTTTTAGGGGCAACATTCTTCTTTCTGTTTTCATGTCACATCCTAAATCTAGGCCTGATGCCCTTCTCCTGAAGCAGGTGCAGACCCCACCCACAGCCTCATTCACTGAGAGCCCACACTGGTGGCTGGTCAGAGGTCAGGGGAGTGAATTCCATGTGAGGGAGGCCATGTGTTGCCACCATTTCCCCCATGGATGGAAAGAACCAGGAATTAGATGCCCTACATGCCTGTTCCTATTTATGTCTTGACTGTGACGTCTCAGACATATGTGCCTCATTCTCTATTTTAAGTCATTCTTAAGGACTTCAACATGATCCATGACTTGGAGTATAAAATCTTGTCTGCCATCATCATTAAGGGTTTTCTTCCAAAAAAACTCATGATGCAATTAAAATGTGTAAGGTATTTATTCCTGAAGAAGATGTGGGTAATAAAAAAGAGAGAAAACTGATCTACCTCCTGCTGTCCTGGGTGCTTCTACATAAATCAGTAGTCACATGAGCCATAAACACCGTGCATTTCACAGCACAGAAACCACGGGTTTCTGCAGTGTGAGTGGAGGACTCAGCTGTATCCTATGTACCATATTCTACTGAGTCCATATCTACAGGCAGGGAGATTTAAAGCATGTCGAGTCTCTGTGTGAGCAGTCTGAGGCTAGTGTGCTTGGCCGCAAGCCCAGCAGGTCAGCAGCTTCATGCTATTTGCTGTGTTGGAGATGTAGTTGCACATGCATGGCCAGTGGCCAGTGACATGTCCGGGTAAGTCCTGAGCAGGTCTCATGAGGGTATGGCTATTCAAGTGGCATGTCATTGGGACTGAACTCTGATACAGCATTCACAGGAATTGCTTTCCTATAATGTATAGACATTGAAGATAGGGGTGATTTTGGAAGATGCAGTTCTCCCAAAAGGATATGGTTTGTTAAAGGGCAGGGTAGTGTGCTAAGGAAATAGTACATTTGATAAAGGGACTGCCACACAAGAATAAGGACCTGAGTTCAGACCTTTGAAACTTGGCATAGTAGCACACACCTGTAATCTCAGAACTGAGGAGGCAGAGATGGAAAAACCCCTGGGTCTTGCCAACCAGCCTGTCTAGATAGCTCCAAGTTTAATAATACTGTCTCAAAAGAATTAAAATGGAGAATGATTGAAGAAGGCACTTCTTCACACATACATGTACTTTGGCTACCACATATATGTGCACATACACAAACATATGTGCACATATGCCCCCACACACAAGTAAAAAAGAAAATGTCCTGAAGAAAAAGAAGAAATAACAGTGTATAAAACAGGGAAAGAAAGGAGGAAGAAAAGGACTGAGAAAAGAGATGTTCTGTATCCTAGAAGATTTAAAAGACAAAGGTCTTTGTGCAGTTAGTTCAGATCTCAGCACCATAGAATGATGGGTGTTAGGGTCAGCACCTGTAACCTCATGTTTGGGGTAAGAGAGACAGGGGGATGTCAGGACTCGGTGCCAAAATGCTAAGTCTTTGGTTTACTGAGAGACCCTGTCTCAAAAATTAATGTAGAGAAGCCATCAAACAAAGTCATCCCAATATCAATATCTGGCTTCACACATGTTCACAAGCGTGAGCGTGTCCACCTTCCACACCACTCCCCAAACTCTGACTTGAGATAGCATTGCTAATTACCAAAGACTGACCTGCACTCAACCCATGATTTTTTATTAATGTGCCAGACTCTTTTTTAAACAGAATACAGTTTTTATTGTTGGGGGGGAAAACAGAAATAGATCAACTTGATTTAACACCCCTCATATGAGTTTAGAAGGAATAAGAGCAGAAGCTGGCATTTGCAATCACGGAAGGCTCTCAGCTCCCACCTTCCCAAATACACAAACCTGGTAATGGGTGACATTTAACCGTTATTTACATACTTCTTGCAGAAAGGTTATGTCAAAACCCAGTGCATATCACACTCAGAATCTCCACTCCTGTAATATTGCCAGCTTTTGCTGTCAACAGGATGTGGGAGCTTTGCCTCATTTAAGAGGATGTTCTGAACTAGGTGAACAGTCAGGGTATCCTGATCATGCGGTTCAGCATTTTCAAAAAGTTATGAAAAGAGATACGGGATGATGATGGTGATTATTATTATTATTAATGTTATTTTATTAATATTATTATTACTTGGTTGAATTTGGGAATTAAGTTTTATACCTCACCAATGCAAGACCTCCATGTTGGACCCTTGACAGAATGTTAACCATTTTGTCATTGAACATGTAACTCTAGCTGAAGCAAGGGGTAGCAGCAGTGAAGTGATGTGGGTAGTTAATTGGCCCAGACATTGAATCTGCTTTAAAGATATGGGGCCTGTTCTAATAAAGCAGGTGATCAGCATAATATCAGATAACAAACCTGACTGTGAGGCCGTCTGGGGAAGGACTTTCCCCTGAATCACTGCTTCTTTAATCAAATGTGCATGTTAGCTATTTTGGACTTTCCTATAAAGACACTACGTTTTAAATATCACTTCTTATCTTCTTAAATATACTAGCCATGATTTCCAATTCAGTCTCAATTGTAGTCTATGATTTTTACAGAAAAACCGACAGTCAGGGACAGTGTATTCCAGTACAGCGCTCCCACCTCCAGACATGCCATGTGCTCCTACCCACGCCTGACTTCTCACCTCCCCTTAGCTCCCTACTGTGGCTCTTCACTGAGCCCTTGTCAGGACCCCTCATATCTCAGCATCTAGTTAGATCAAGTTGTGATTAATGGGTAACCGAGTGTCATGGCAGTTTAAAATAAGGTGTTCAGAGCAGAGGATTGTCGACTGAGTGGCATGCATGAGTGAGATTGTTGGCACTGGTTTTCTGGGATATATAATTATTTTATTTTGTGTATGAGTTTTTTCCTTGTATGTATATGTTCCACATCTGTGCTTGGTAATCATGGAGGTCAGAGAAAAGCATCAGAACCCCTGGACCTGGAGTTACTGGTGGTTTTGAGCCACCGTGTGGGTGCTGGGAACTGAACCTCTAGCAAGAATAGCCACTACTCTTAACCACTGAGCTGTCTCTCCAGCCGTGGTCTTGCTTGTCAGTATGGTGAATGCATGCCCCTTGACTTACATTTTAGAAGTGTGGCTTCAAGCCATGTCTGAAATTACTTATGAAACTGTAATTGTGTCCCTTATAATTTCATGTGTTGATGATATAAAGTATTTCAGATTTTTGAAAAGCATTCAGTTTTGGGGTATGTGTTTGTATATATGTGTGTGTGCAGGTAGCACATGTTCATCTATGTGCAGGTACACAAACCTATGTGGAGGGCAGAGGAGGACATTTGATATCTTATGCCACCATCTTCCATCTTGTTCCCTTGAGATAGAGTCTACGTCACTGAACCTGGAGCTAGATGGGCAGCCAGGAAGCCTTAGTGATCACACACACACACACACACACACACACACACACACACACACACACACACACACACACAAAACGCTGAGGATACAAGTGTATATAAGGCCATGCCTGACTGTTTATGAGGATAATGGGGATTAGAACTTGAATCTTCAAGTTTGTGCAGAAAGTACTCTTACCCCCTGAGTAATCTCCCCAGCCCTGTCTTGGTTTTTATGTGGATTTAAATGCTGCTTCCTTTGTACCTAATTTTTTCTCTCTACTGTTGGAAAATGCACGTATCTTTCTTCTGTCTTAAAACTCTGCCTGTGTAAGGGATCATTGCTATAGTTCACAGTTATTGGCACTCTACCCTCTAAACTTGTTTCGTCATTAAGTGGCTATGTAGAAAGGCCTTCGTTAGGCTGGGAAGATGTCTCAGGAAAGTGCATATCTTATAAGCATAAGGGCATGAGTTCAATCCCTGATACCTACACAAAACAGACCAGGATGGTGATGCACACTTCTAATCCCAGCACTAGGGAGGTAGAGACAGAAGGGTCCATGGGACTCTCTAGCCAACCAGCCTGACATGTTTGATGAGCTCCAGACCAAAGGGGGACCCTGTTGCAAAACAGGAAAGCTGCTTCCGAGGAACAATAGCCTAGGTTGCTCTCCTGCCTGTGTGCATACATGCTCTCATAAGAACACATACACACACACACACACACACACACACACACACACACACACGCACACGCACACGCACACGCACACGCACACACACATACACAAATACAAATGCCTTACTGTCCATGTTTGTCATGGTAAATAGAAAATAAACACATATATGCTTTTCCTAGGGAAATTTAATTCTTTAAATGTGTTTTTGTTGTTTCTCCTCTTAAAAGCACATGAACTGAATCAAACACTTAAAACTTCACTTAGATGCTGCCTCGGGTTATTGAATCACCATGGTGACTGATTAAGGATGACTTTGGTTGCCATTTCATAGATAGGGAAACCAAGACCCGGAGATTGGTTAAATGGAGATCTTAAGCAGCACAGCTAGATGGGCAACTATGCAGCCCAGTTCCAAAGCTCTTGCCTTAGAGAACTGATCTGCTATTCTGAGGGTATGCGCCAAGCCAGCAGTAAGGGCCAGTGTTTGTCTAAGTATGACCACCACAGGGGTTCTGTGTGTAAGAAACCAAAGATGAATAGTGCAATCCTCTATAATACAGAACATTAAATTATAATACAAAACATTAACTCACTGTTAATACTGTCTGCACACATAGTAAACAAGATGTAAAGATGTAAAGAAATACAAATGTCCTTGGCCTGTGGGTATTTTCCCCAGCCTGTTGAGGCTGTGAATCATCACATCTCACCTGCCCATTCCTGTCTATAGCACCACAGAGCATAGCCTCCTGAGGCCCTGCCTGTTAGCATCAGATCAGCTCTTTGTAGCCCCAGAGCTATGACCCCACATTGAGAAACTAATGCTCTGGACATTGGCTGTGCTTACTGGTACCTTCAGCTGTTTTTGTTTCTACGTTTCTCTAATTAAGATGAAACTCAAGCCTCCTAAAGAGTAGACCTTCTAGCTCTGGGCTGTGTTTGCAGTTCTGAGTTCTAGCTGGCAGCTGCTTCTGAGAGAATGTAGTAGCATCAGTAGTAACGTCAAGTTCCCAAGTAGCCAAGACCCTGCTGTGTTTCTGTCTGCTGCCTATGTCTTCATGAATACTGCATTTGGCAGAGACCCATACACTATGTTTATTGCTAGGCTTATCGCATACAGTGGGGGCCAAGCACATGCCAGGTGCCTACTGAACAACATTTTCATTAAATGAATGAATGATTGAAAACCTGGTTCTCTGCATAGACTTCTCAGCTGTGTTCCTTACATCCCCCTTGAGTTGATGATAGAGCTGAATCTATAGTGGGTTAATGAACAGACCCTATGGATACCAGATTGCTGTTTGATTCCCCTTCTGTCAATTCATCTGGCATAGTGTCTTTTTACCACAAGTCATTTTGAAGCTTAGTTTGTATCATATGTTATTTCCAAACCTTCATATTAAAAAAAAGTTTCTTTTTACTTAAAAAAGTGCATGCAAAAAATACAATAATGGCTAGCAATACAGGCTCCAACCTCAGCCAGATGGAGATGGCTTGAGCCCTCCTGAAAAGAACAACTGATTCCAAATTGAAGTGTAAAGCACCTTGCTGGAGACTCCATTTCCTCATCTGCAGGGAGGTTATGGACAGTATATTAATAACCTGCCCATTCCTAGGGTTCAAACCTGGTTCCTTTGGCTCTACTTTGACTAAGAGTCTCCTAGGTCATCAAAGAAGGTAATAAGGAAGCATGATCTTGAGGCAAGAAGACAAACAGTTTATGGAGGAATTAAAATAAGAGAGAACCGTCTAGACTGTTTAGCTGGGTCCCTGAGTGGACAGACTGACAGCACAACACATTCCAACACAAGCACCTTGCCATGGGTCCATTCATAAATTAAAATGCTATACACGGAACATGCAAGATTAAGGGGTAAGGAACACCTAAACTACCTGAGATAAGTAGCTGCAACATGTGGTGTGGTTGTTGTTAGCCAAGTAGATGAGCTTGAGTGCTGACACTGGAACCCACGATCCTGCTTGCCCTGCAGTGCCAGTGGTAGCAAACAGGAGAGCAAGAGCCTCTGTCACACACCATGTGTAAAAACAGACATGCCAGACCCAAAGCCTGCTTAAGGTCTTCACACGGCAGAACAGTTCAAATGTTGCCAGCCAAAAATAAATTCTCTGTTTAAAGCTGTATTGAATGAAATTAGATGAATCATAGTTGTTGAATGATGAATGAGCCCTGCTGTGTATTCAGCATGCTGAGGAAATCTGAGCCACAAAGGTCCTCTTGCCAGCATTCTGTAGCTCATAGACTCCTGGGCTGTACACATGGGTCACTGCACACTCTTTGGGAAATGGCTTAAGATAGAGTGAAATACCAGCCACTCATTATTGTCTTCCCTCTGTTACTTTTGTCTTCCTAGTTCCACCTTTCATCCAACCTTTTGAGTTCCCAAGATTCTCCATTGGGCAGAGGGTCTTCATCCCATGTGTGGTGGTCTCAGGGGACTTACCCATCACCATCACCTGGCAGAAGGATGGCCGGCCAATCCCGGCAAGCCTCGGGGTGACCATTGACAACATTGACTTCACCAGCTCCCTGAGGATCTCCAACCTCTCCCTGATGCACAATGGGAATTACACCTGCATCGCCCGGAATGAGGCAGCAGCAGTAGAACACCAGAGTCAGCTGATTGTAAGAGGTAAGTGGAGAGATGATGCCCACATGGCAGTATCCCACAGCGACAGGGCTCTAAATACTGTGAAAAGAATCAGGAACAGAAATTCTCCATTCCCACACTTAAAGAAAAAGGAGGAGGAGAAGCACAGTTATACAAATCAAGAAGGAGTTCCTCTAAATTCTGAAACAAAGTTATGTTTGTCTAAGCATTAATGTGTCCAATAATACAGCTTAGTAACATATGCAAGGGAAGGCTGTGGAGTCTGGGTTTCCACTTAACACATATGTTTTTAAAGGGAAAAATTTGTTAGCCCTGACTTTCTTATGTTAATTTTGTATAAGGCTTTTTAATCATATATCTTATCAGTTGGATTCATAGCTGTTGAAATGAACACTTACGGAGCTGGAGAGATAACTTAGCAGTGAAGAGTGTGTACTGTGCTTACAGAAGACCAAGTTTTGTGACCAGCACTGGTCCAGTAGCTCACAGCCACAACTGTAACTCCAGCTCCAGGATCTTGAAGCCTCTGGCCTCTCGTGGCACCTGTGCTCACAGATTCCCCCAAACCCCAACCCTCCACATACATAATGAAAAGTAAAATAAATCCTTTAAAAATAACATTTACCAGTGCTGTATATCATCACAGCTTTTCTGAAGAGCCACAGCATGACAGTGAGCTTATAGATACTATCCTCTTTGCTCCTTACTTCTATTTAGTGTTAAATAAGTCAAGCTTTTGTGATGATTTAAATTAAGATTACTGTCATAGTATCTATGGACAGCAATTAAAACAGGATCATCTAGTATAGCGAAAACACTGGCAGTGATCTCAGCCCTCCTCAGACATGCTGGTTTTGCTTCAAATCTTTGCTGCAGACACCAGAGTCTTGCAATGGTTCAGGCTGCAAGTGTGACACAGCAGTAGTTACCCATCGCACTGGTCAAGCACAGATTCGATTTCATGATTCTCTGAGGGTGCAATAGTTGTGCACATTGAGAAGGTAACCATGAAGGAAAGCTTTCATGAATACTGGTCATTTGCTCTTTTGAATCCCAAAACACTGGGGTCTCTGTGCAGTTATCTTCAGGACCATCAGTAGCAGTCTTCCTTGAGCAGAGGGTTCCCTGTCCTTCCTTAGTCTGGAGCTGTGTCCTCTCACACCTCTCCTTTTCTGACAGAAATGAATGCATTTCTTAATACTCACCAACAAAGCACAGAGAACACTGTGCACCTGGAAGTCATGGGAAGAAGCCAACTTCACACATTTGGAAAATAAATAAAACAAAACCAAACAAAAACACTCTTATAATTAATAAGAAAACCAGCTCTTCATTTAGAAATAAACAGCAGATACACATTGACTATGGGAATTAGGAAACTTCTCTCCTTTCCCCTACTTTTAAAAAAGATAAATGAAAATAGGAATCTCATTTTGTCTCTGTTTTCCAATTCTTCCTCCAAGCAGAATTATCATTGTTTGTGAAAGACATAACAGTGCCTTGACTGTCTTCAATATAATCTACTCTGAAGGATCGAGGTCAGGAAATAAAAACATTAGATTAAAAAAAAAGAGTATGCTGGGTTTTTTATCATTATTTTTATTAGAAACAGCAACCAGCACTATTTTGGCCAAGATCAAGGTCAGCTGAAATAGAGTTGACCTCACTCTTCAAGTTACAGATTGATTTAAATCTCATTAGTCATGGACATGTTCTTCAAAAATTAGCTTCTGTTAAGTGTACAGTGTGTCAGCAGGTGGGTAACAGAGCTATGAGGATGGAATGTGTGTTACATACTGCTGTGACTTGAAAATTCAAAGAGAACAAGGTGCTATGGGGGACAGAATCTCATATGAACTGCAACATGCAACTCTTAGGTCATTAAAGGTCACATGTGTGTGATTTCTGATCCTAAGCCAGATCTATTAAATGATGATATTTGAAAATAGATCTAGCTCCCATCTCTGTGGGAAATTATTAACTTTTTCCCCAAAATCACTGATAAATAATTATCATATTTTGCCAAAGTTTACAATGTTGCAGGAAGCTGGAAAGGCTGCTAAGGAATCAGTCATCTTAGAGGAGGACCAGGTCTCTACCACTCATCACCACTCATCTTACAGGTTGACTCTGACGTGTCCTCTGTTGGTGCCCTCGGTTTTGACCATGTGGTTACTTCACAAGTCTACTCTTCATGCCCAGAGATTCTAACCAAGGTGTTGACATAGACTGGTTTATTTATTTTTCCTAATAGTTCTTTGAAAACTTTGAACAATGTGTTTTGACCTTATCCACCTCTTCCCAACTCATCCCAGATATACCTACTCCCCTTCCTTAACTCCCCCCTCCCCAAATTTTGTGACTTTTTTTTCTTTTGTGTTTTTTTTTTCTTTAACACCCATCAATTTCAATTTGTGCTGCCCATGTACTCTTGGATGTGTGGCTTTCCTCTAGGGTGTGGCCCACTTACAAGGAGCTACAGTCTTAAAGAAAACTGACTGTTCCTCTCCTAGTAGCTATCAGTTGCCAGTAACTTCTCAGCTAGGAGTAGAACTTGATGCCCACGTTCCCTCTCCATACTGGTTTTTTTTTCTTCCTTTTGGTTCTGGTTTAAGCTTACAGTTCATACGGTCATGATCACTGTGAGTTAATATGTGCAGTTGGCCTGTGGTATCCTGGGGACGTTGTTTCTTTATATTCATCTGCTTCCTCTGGCTCTTACTGTCTTTCTGTCCCCTCTTCCATAATTACCCTCAGCCTTGGGAGGAGGTATATTACATAAATATCCCAATAGGACTGAGAAGTCTTCGGTTTCTTATTCTCTGAACCTTGATCAGTTGCGAGTCTCTATGTTAATCACCATCTACTATAAATAGGTTAACACAGAGACCCACAGCTGCTCAAGCTTCTCTGGTAAGAATTGAGAGATACACATATCTATGGATATAATGATAAGTCATTAGGAACTGGTTTAATAGTATGTCCATTTCTGGCCCAATAATGATGCAGATATAAGTTTCATCTTGTGGGGTGAGCATTAAATCCCATCATAAAATAGTTGGTTACTCTCACAATGTTTGAATCACAATTTTACCAGTCAGTATGTCTTGCCAGGCTAGTCATTCATTTGTAGCTCCCAAGATCCATAGCTTGGTAAGACTGATGATTACTGCTCTCCTCTGTTGACCTTCATAGAACTTTTGGCACTATGAAAGCTAGCCAGTAGGGATGATGCTTCCAGGTGTGTCCCAGATTGACATCTCCATGTTCTATGATTCAAACATGGGGTATCTTCAGGAATGGGGTCTTACTGTCACATTCTGGAGGGCAACCAATAGCATTTGCAATAACCTATAATGTTTGTGGATCTATATAGCCTCACTGGCCAGCAACTCCAAAAGACTATTCCTGGTACTGTGACTTTGTTTATTAGCCTATAGTAGAAGCACTGTTGCCATGTTATATGGTAACTCTGTTTTTAATTCTTTTTTATATGTGTGTGTATTGTGTGTATATATAATAGGAAGCTTCTACAGTAGTAGGTTTTAATTATCACACTGCTGCTATGTGAGAAATGGGCTGAGCTAAAAGGCATGGAGAGTCATTCCTAGTAACAGCCCTCCACCAGGTTTGTCCCCTACCCCAAAGTCCCCATGACCTCCTAAAACAGTACCTCCAGCTAAGATTCCAGTGTCCAAGTCCTAGGAGCCATCCCTGGCAGTAGATGGGTCCTGCAAAGGGTGTAAGAAGTCCATGGGAGAAGGAAGTGAGCCAGGCCATGGTGAGCAGGAGAATCTTGCAGCCTGACTGACTAGCAGTCAGAGTGTGTATTTATACAGAATTTAGTTAACAGGGATACATTCATGATGTCCTAAAACAGAGATCATATCATTTTTGTTTTTGGATATGTGTTTCATTTCCTTTTGCTCATCTTTTAGTCATTATTAATAAACTATGAAAGAACAGAGTTATCATTTCCAATCATTTTCCCTTAAGTTTTGACATCATTAATAAACAGTTATCATTCTTACTCATTAACCCCATAACCCAATTTTTGAGAATCTAGAGGCATATGACAGCCTGTGCTCAGGCTGGTTGCTTTGGTTGCTTCAAGGACACTAGACCAAAAAAAATCTTCAACCACCCTGGGCATTTTGCCATATCTCAAGCAACGTATTATTAACTCTTAGTGTTCAGAGTGCCCAGGAAAAATCCTCAGGCTAAAGCTACTGCAGTTATTATTCAAATTCTGACCTAATACAATCAATGTTCACATTTATATCTTTATTGAATTTGTTTATATGTCTAGTACTGGCATTTTGTTGTTCCTTGGTCATATGTCATTATAGTGGCTCTACATGAGCTAACTTCTAAAAGAGCGAGGTCCTAACACCTCATACTTTTATCATCTTTCCACTCCATACTTTACTTATCGATATGTCTCTATGTAGGGCAGAGTTGTATGCCACGTAATTGTCTGAGTGTACAGTGGGAAGAGGCTTGTAATCTCAACTGCAGACAATTCCTCTAGCCCACTGACTTTTGTTGACCTTTTTAAGTTTACTTTGTTTTGAATATCTTGTTCCAGTGTAAGTACAGGGACAGATGTTTCAAGAATGTCTCATAGCCTCATAAAGAGACCTCTGGCTTCTTATTTATGTGTCACAACCTCTAAGGCATAAGGAAAACCTTCAAGTAGATAAGGATATCTCCCTCAAAGTGAGTGTGGGGGAATAGTATGTTCAGGACTTTCCTGGGTGAGCTTAGAAGCAGCATTCCTGGGAGAAGGCGTAAATGATTCATAAGGAATTTTCCATCAATCCAATATCCTCAAATTGTACAAATATTAAAAGTGCCCCAAGTATGTAACAGGTGGAGATGAAAACCAAACGTGGCATGGCAGCCATCATGTGGTTCAACTTTGCTGGGTCTTTGTCAAGCAGCTGTGCTAGCTTTATGACTTCTACCATTCCATTCAGATATGGCTATGCCATCCAAGTACATGAGTGACATTTTGCAGTCTAATAACAAGGCAATGAGAGTGTCACAGGCCTCATGGTGAGGGGAGAGGTGAGGGTACAAGCCTAAGACGTTTCAGCCTCCATTGTTCTCCTAGTAATATCATAAGATATACCCATAAAGTCTCACTTACATGACAGCCTAAACATGAGCTGAACAAAGTCAACAACAGGCATCCCAAAGTGGATGGGGAAAAGCCCACGGGGCCTCAACTGTACACAAAGAACTACAGGAATGCTGAAGGTGGAATAAGTAGTCTCCCCAGGGGAAAAGCACACCAATTGGTTATCTAATACCAAATGGTCAAACCTGGAAACATACATACAGTAACAAATAACATTACACAGACTGAGCAGGTTATATTTAGGAATATATGCATCCAATAAAAATTAATGGGAAAAAAAGAGGCCATGAATTTGAAAGAGAGCACATAAGCATTTGTGGGAAGGTTTGGAGGGAGGAATGGTGAATCTCAAAAAAAAAAAAATTTCCAGAAAAAAAGTATTTTGATTAAAATTGAACTAAAAAATACAACATAACCAGTTTGGGAATTTATATCTATCATGCAGATTTCATGACAGGTCATTGTCCTGTCATAAGATCAAGTCACCTTGAATAGTTTGTAACTGGCTACTGAGTCTGGAGAGATGGCTCAGCAGTTAAGAGCATTGGTTGATCTTGCAGTTGACCCGTGTGCAATTCCCAGCACCCGTGTGGAGGCTCACAACCATCAGTGACTCCTTCTCCAGAGGATCTGATGCTCCTTCTGGCCTCCAGCACTGCATGCATAAAGTGCATCAATATACATGCAGTCAAATCACACATGCACATAAATAAAAGATGCAAAATGTGATGAAACAAGCAAAGAACCCTACAAGTAACCAATGTCAAGGTCCTTCTGGCTGTTTTTTTAAGTTCAGTTTATTTATTACGGATACAGTGTTCTGCCTGCATGTATGTATGCCTGCAGGCCAGAAGAGGGCACCACATCTTATATAGATGGTGGTGAGCCACCATGTGGGTGCTGGGAATTGAACTCAGGTCCTCTGGACGAGCAGCCAGTGCTCTTAACCCCTGAGCCATCTCTCCAGCCCCTCTTCTGGCTATTTTTTGTCTCATTATTTCATCAAGACAATGGCTAAAATTAAAGAAACTGCAAAAAAAATGCCGGATATGAAGCTCAGTGAATACTTTCTCTCTTAAAGTCTTTATCCATGGCAGTCTTTGTTTTGGTTTCTTAAGAATCTTCCTAGTGATGTTTTCAGTGTTTTTGTGTATTATTTTCTGAAGAGAAAAGAAACTATTCTTGGCTATAAATTCTTAAAACAACCATGGATATTTGTAAATCTGACACTTTATATTTGTTTTCAAATGACTATACTTTTTCTAATTTTATTCATTTCTTGCTTCTTCTATCATTAGCAACTATTAGCAACTATTAACTATTAGCAACTATCATTAGCAACTTAGCATACATACTTGCCAGAACCTGGAGTAGTCACTGAGATGACAGAAGCTCATCTGGCTGCAGGGAGCTTCTGGGCCAGTAGGACAGAGACACTAACAGACCAAGCAACAGGGCAAGCAGCATACCCTCCGCCGCCGAAGGAAGGAGGGCTACTTCACTTGGTTTAGGGGCCACATGCAGTGATTCCTAAGGGGAACAAGGGGGGGTCCTGAAGTTTTAGCAAACAGCCACAAGATGGGATGACAGCAAGAAAGACATTGTGTTCTGGAAAGCCTGTTGCCTGTAAGGGAGCGGGGTGGTAGAGAGCAGAGGGTGCTAATTGAGGTACGTGTGGAAGGTCAGCTGCATGGCTGACTTGACTTCATACTCAAGGTCCTGGGTCCTAAGGAAAGTCTCAAGGCCGTAGGAATCAATTAGAAGCATGGGTCACCTACTGGAGTGACGTGAGCTGGCAATCACAGAGGCCTACAGCAGAAGACTCCCTGCTCCCCATGAGAAACAGAGACGTGGGACCCAGGCGGTGGCTGCAGGAAGGACCTGGGGTCCAGGGTCATTGCAGAAAGTTCTTTGTTGTCCTTGGTGACCAGTTGTGTCAGGCCTGTGTGAGAAGGCTTGATGACACATCTCCCCAAGGGAGCAGCCAGCCCACCACTGTCCTGGGTGTTTGAGCTGTCTTCCTGAGGGTCCCATCCCCTCTGTCCTTAATACAAAGTAGCTGAGCAAAGGTGTGCTCTCCAGGCTCACACCCACTGCCTCTTCTGAGGTCTGGAAACTGTGCAGCTGTGCTCAGAATTCCAGCTTTTGATGTAAATGGCCAAGTTGAGTCAGGAACTTTTTAATCACTGCTTTAGCTACAGCTTGTACTGAATAAATGGAAATAGAAGTTTTAGGTAAAATTAAGACTCTTTCCGCTCACTGTCACTGTTCATAGAGCATTCCACATTGCAAACTGGGGCCTTAGTCATTAACTTCAGAACACAGTCTGGCACTTGGTTCATGAAAGATGCAAACATTAAATTGATGCATCACATGAAAGTACAAAAAAAGTATAGCAAATTGCTCTGTGCCTTTTACTTTAATCTTTCACTGGAATTGAGGAATGTCTCTCTCCTACATGCTTTAAAGTCTTGGTCTGAGATGTAGCTTGGGAAAAGGAGAAATAGAATGAGAAGTTTAGAGGTCTTGAGATTGCCTGTCACTGAGAGGGTGGTTTGGGACTCTTAGAGTGACAGGCTATTAATTACAAGAGCAAAACATACCTTGATAACAGGGAGATTGGTGCTCTTGATATGATCACAGACGATTTCACAGAGGAATGCACTCTATGGGCCTTGATATGTAAGCGGGTTCAGGGAGAAAGGGAAGGTGAAGACATATGCTAGAACTTTCTGTAGGCTGACCGGGCCCACATTGCTGCATGTGCACTGTCTGTGTGAGCTTGGGAACATGGCTGACTTCCCTGAGCCTTGACCTTCTTATCTATACATAGTGTGAGTTACCCAGTGACTTCAAGGGATTGTAAGGAGCTAACAAACTTTTTGGCTGAAGCATGTGGTTACCAGAAGAGCCCCCATATCCCCTGAGCTTAGTGAACATCCTGTGATCAAAACAGTACCCAACCTCCTGCACTTAGATTCTGTTCTCACAGGGTGCAGAACCTGATGTGGGAGACAGTCAATCAGAGAAGCAATACCAAGCAGCTGTAGTAAAAGTGTGTGTGTGTGTGTGGGTAGAGGGTTCAGAGAGGGATGAGCTTTCAGCTGAGACGGAAGCAATGATAAATAGAAATACATCAAACACAAAGGCATGGAGAAGATTGTCAAAACCCAAAGTAAGCCGGTCCTGGGGACCAGTGAATGGGAAGAACTTTGGAATGGCTTCAGAAAAGCCTATGAGGGGGGAGGTTGCTAAGAGCCTGCAAAGCAGTGTAGGAGCCTGAGCCTGATCAAGGGCCAGTGGGAGCATGTGACGGCTTTCGAAGCATCCTTTACATCGCTGGGTGGAGAAGGGATTCAAGTGGGGCACTGGTGACAGAAATGGCACCAGACAGAAATGACAAATAGAGGCCAGCTAAGATAAGGCCACCTATTTTTATTTCTCTTGAGAGCAAGGTGTAATCAGAACTGGCTGCAAATAATTTAGTTGAGATGTAATTCCTGCATTCCAGAGTAAGAGAGTAGGAAAGATTAAGATCAAAGAAAGCATTAAAAGTTGCTTAAATAAGTGAGTTGCCATTGTGATCCGCTAGAGCTCATTCATACCTGATGCTTTCTAAGGAAACATCCAGAACAGTGATTATTAAAGTGTGACTTCAGGACCAACAGCCTCAGCATCACCTGGGAGATCATAAGAAAAGCAAAATCTGAGACTGTGCCTCATACTCATGAGGTTCCCATCCTCCCTGCGATGGGAAAGGTTAGGATATGGTTTGGTTATGAGCTCAGTAGTATATATTTCCTTCCATCGTGTTTCAAGTAGCATTGTATATGAATAGTGGACAACTGAGCCATTAGTTTATTCTCTTTACCATAAAAATTCAGAAACCTGTTTATTTGTTTCTCAGGTTTTCATGACAGCATGAATCAATGTGGAAATCAGAAGAGGGAGTTCTATTGTGAGAGAAAAAAGCCTACTTAGGGAGCCCATGGGCTATCCTTGCCAGTTTGTGGAAAATTCTTGAGTAATGACATAGGAGAATTATTCTACTGATCAGGGACCATTTCCATCTGTAATTACACTATACTTACCATGTGTTAATATCCCATATAGACATCTTTGATGAGTTTTTAAGCAGAATTTTTTAGCTTAAAGCCAAATTGAGTGGAGGGTCATGGATGAGTGATAACGGAGAGTGTGCCAGCTGGATGTCTCATCCAGTAAAAAAAAAGAACTCTTCCTCTTGGCAGAATTAGCTGCAGATTTGCCTCACACACCATGGACAATGAGCCTAGTGTGGTGTTTTAATTTTTAATCTACCCTGAAGTTTGTTGATCATTTTTATTACATGCGGTGGTACTCCCATCATCCTGGAACTTGAGAGGCAGAAGCAGGAGGGTAGAGAGTTTGAAACCAACTTGAACTCCACAGCAAAACTTTGTCTCAAAAATAAAACAAAACTAACAACATGAGCTGGAGAGATGGCTGAGCAGTTAAGAACACTGATTGCTCTTCTAAAAAACCCAGGTTCAATTCTCAGCTCCCACATGACAGCTCACAGCCATCTGTAACTCCAGTTCTAGGGGTCCAATGCCCTTTTCTGACCTCCTTGGTCCCTGGACACATGACATTCAGGCAAAATGCCCATACATATTAATTTTTAAAAGTAATATTTTTTTAAAAAGGAAGGGAGGAAGAAAGAGAGGGAGGAAAGACGGGGGCAGGGGAAGAAATGAGAAAAAGAGAGAGAAAAATAGTTATGTATAATCTCTAGTATTTTCCTAGGAATGATCTCCTGGCCTTAAGGCATTTGACTTTTATTATTTCATTCTAATATATACATCTGATTAAATTCATCTTTCTCAAAATGTTATTTACGTGAAGTAAAGTTGCTGGTCAGTTTACTAATATTCCGGATCCCATTGCTATGTGGAGTACTTGTTTTAAAACTGGGCATCTGAATTTACTAAATGAAGCAACTCTTAGAATCATTTCTTTCTTCCAACAAAGTCCTGAACTCTCTGAATCTCAACTCGTTTTCTCCTGAAAAACAGTCCTATGAAATGAATGCCACAATTATCCCTAATTTGCATATTAGGAAGTTGAGCCATTTTGTAAACTTTACAAGGTCAAATGCAAGAATCAGCAGAACTGGAGACTAATGTGTTCATCCTGAGCTGTGTTCTTCCTTGCCACTGTTACCTCTCCATGTTTAATGTCTTCTTAAAAAAACAAACAAAAAAGAACTGGACTAAAAATGGAAAAAGGAGTTGTTCTCTCCAGAAACATTAGCCTGAGTTCTACCTCCAGCTGCTTCTGTGGTCTTGATATAGTTCCTACGTCCTTGGTTACTTCATGGTACAACTAGTCTTCACTGTGGCTTGAATCATTTCAGTATGTTTCTAAACTGCTTATTTCAGTGAGATCCTAGATACCTCCAGTCCATAGCATGTGCTAGCTGGAATTCTCGTCTCTCTGAACCTCCAAGATCCACATATGTGTCTCAATATTGGGAATTATAGCATCTAAAACAAGTAAGATTAATTTTACCAGGTATGGGAAGGAATGGAGCACCATTTGTGTGTCACATGTTCAATCTACAATGGATGTAACCCATCTCTCTCACAGGACATAGCTATCTCACTGAGAGTCCACCCCACAGGGGATCCCCAGTCTGCTGCAGATGTGCTGAGAGTAGACCACTGTCAAATGGCACTATTTCTAGAAGAATGTTGACCTGTTCATTAAGACTCAAACACTATTAACCTCCTAGTAGTTTAGCACAAAGCATTGGGCTGTAAATAAAGAGCTGAGTATGCTTTATGTCCAGATGGATCTATCCAGCACCTCCCAGAATTCACTATACAACCAGGTTCTTAATCTCATGAGTTGCCAGTACACTAGAGTGATCCTGGCACCTTGATTTAACCAACCTCTATGGTTATACTTTGGCCCTGCCCACTGCATATCTATTAGAAGAGTGGCTCCTGTGTCCTGGTGAGATGTCTGGGGCAAAATTCTCCACCATACCGTGCTCTCTGCTACCCCTGGGGAGTGCTTGTCAGGCAGTTCCTTCATCTCTGCTAGAAGAAAGTCAGCAAGACTTTGACCAGTTCCTAACTGAGGAAACACTCATCCTTGATAAGTACAATTTGGGGAACAACATATATTTTTCCTCTTCATTATATAGTGGCTATTATTCTACTCTGTGTGGAGTTAATTCCTTGAGTGCCTCATGTCCTTGGGTTGGCCAGTGTCCCTCACATCTATGAAAGGCCAGTTTCCCTACTACAAAACAAAATTTCCACTAAAAACAATTTGTAGAAGACCCTCCAGGACCCAACCTGTTTCTCCCACTTGTCCTGAGCTGCAAACACAGCTATTGCTTTTGTATTTGTGTGAAATATTCTTTTTACTTGAAGGTTTACAGAGATAATTGTTTCATAAAATCACAACTTTAATCAGTGGCCCTGTCTAAATGACAACATTTCTCTTTTCAGTTCCTCCCAAGTTTGTGGTGCAGCCCCGGGACCAGGATGGGATCTACGGTAAAGCAGTGATCCTCAATTGCTCGGCAGAGGGTTATCCTGTGCCTACAATTGTGTGGAAATTCTCAAAAGGTATGAAGTGACTTGAACTGTTTATTGTGTGCTAAACATACAGCATGTTGTCAACAATACTTGTGCTTTTGGAGATATTTCTTGCAGGTAGACATGTCATCTTCTCTCATAATCCTTCTCATATACACCCCAGTGGATCACTCAGGACTTATCATTCAAATCACGAGAGACTTTCAGCACCTGGGAAATACTACCTTCTCATCTGTATAATGACCACAGTTTACTTAGTGACTCAAACACAAATACAAGGAGGGAGGCACCTGTTGGAAATTATTCCTTAGATACCTGGTGCTCTGTGCTTTTTTTAGAGAACTAAAGTTAAAATAACTGACTTTTCAGATTTATCTGGATAACTTAGAACAGTACTTACTGTCACCCCAAGGTGCTACTTTCAGCAACAGTCCTCAGGTGAGTGACGGGAGTTCCCCCACTCCCACACCTCACACACCATGCCTTCTCTTCAAGGGGATTATGGCTCAGCATTTATTAAATTGCAATGTGTGCCAAGGATGCTGAAGGTAATACCATTTTAGACATCAGAAAAATAATTTCCATTCATGATACAGTCTTCTCCAGGCAAGTTCCCCGAACTGTTCCGAACAGGGAAATTCTCTATTCACAGTCAGTGATTTATTCATCCAGTCACCAAGAGCCAGGCATCTACTGAGAATGAGCCAGCCCGTCAGTCATGGTCTTTTTCCCACCCAGCGAAGATGTGTTATTCATATTTAATCATTGCGAGTACATTTGTTTCCCTGTTCACTTAACTGCAATTTGCATTCTAGACATTTCTTTTTACAGTAAATTATTTTCTTCCTGTGTAAACAACCACAATGGAAGGAAAAGCAAATGGTGAGGTTGCCGTCACCTTCTTGGTGTAGATCATCTGAGAGACCAAAGGGGCTTCAGGCACCTTCCCTGTGCTAGCTCTTCTTCCACCTGTGGGAATCAACCTGTTCAAAGATAAAAGCTGCTACTTAGTCTCTTCCCCTGAGACTTACTTTAAGCTGTCTCTGGAGCTCCATGTTGCATTATTATATTGAAATGGACAAACAGAACAAATTTAATTTAGCTCCTATCCACAGCATATTTGATTGTGTGAACATTTTCTTTGACATTTACCGTCAAAATTATTTTTAATGTTGCCACTCACATGCATTCTCTGCTTCTCCTTGATGCTATTTCCAGACGTTTGCACCTCTGCAATAAACCTCTTTTTATCCACTTCAGTGCCCATGAGAGTAATTGTCTTGTGCAGGTAACTTCCTTGAAGTGACCAAGCATGACTCCATGGAAGCCCCTTAGTCTGTCTTAGCCAAGGAGAGTTTGCCCCCAACAGTGTCAGGGTATGTGTCCCTTTTTCTCTTCAACACATAAGATCTTTTTCCTTGTGTTATCTTTACACTTTTGTGAGGGAAAATGGCTTTCCCTTTTCTCTTGCATATTTAGATTACTAAATGTGTTTAAAATGTTTCATTCCTTGTTAACTGACATTTCTTTTGGGGACTTTCTGAGACCTGGTGCTCTCATGCATGTCTCTGTGTCTTATTTGTTTGTGAGCACACTCTGTACAGAATACACACCCCTTGACTGGTTAGGATGGTACCCACATTTTCATTTTATCTTTTCCCGTCACTGATATGCACATTAAATCATAGTAGAATTTTCATCTATAAATTTCCCATGGAATTTCAGATTCTTGGAGAGAAAAAAAGGAAACCAGCATAAAAAAGAAGTCTCTAGAAGGTGAAATGTCTCACAAACAACAGGATGATTGAAAAACAAAGGAATGATTGCTGTTGCTTTTAGTCAGGGCTGTCAGGCCTGTCCTCCAGAGCAGATATGTATAGATATGGTTCCTAACATCTGATCCCCTCTGTCTTATAATCATAATCTTCCAGTTAAAAATATGCTGCGGATCTCTTTTGGTGGCACCAGATATTGATATTCAATATGCCTTTTGAAAAGTCTGTGTGAGTTTATATTAACAAGTCAGCACTGCCAGAGTTAACAAAGTTTACAGGCGGGGCAGTGGTGGCACACACCTTTAATCCCAGCACTCCACAGGCAGAGGCAGGCAGATCTGTGAGTTTGAGGCCAGCCTGGTCTACAGAGTGAATTCCAGGACAGCCAGGGCTACACAGAGAAACTCTATCTTGAAAGATGAAGGTGGGGGTGGGCTTTGCAAAGACTTACATGAGTTACTCTTCCCCTGTGTAGAGAGCTCAGCACTAGAGTTTCACTTGTGCTTTTAAGTTTTGCTTTTGATTGGTAGGTAACTGCAACACATGTAGCATACAATATGTGCTTTTCATACTTGTGTGCATTGTCACAATCATATCAGAAGAATCGGCATACCCACTATTCTTTCTTTGTAGTAAGAACATGCCAAAGTCCTTTCCCCTGGTTGCTCTGAAATGCATGGTAGATTGTTGCTACGGAGTCATCCTGCAGTGAAACAAAAAGACAAAATGCATCCGTCCGTTCCAATCAGATCTGCAGTCCATTGTTCAGTCTCGCCCTAGCCTCCCTCCTAAGCCTCTGATGTCCACCACACTCTACTTTCCTTTTCTGTGAGATCAGTTGCTTTATAATCCATAACTGGGTGAAGTCCTACAACCTGTCTGAGTCCCTCTATATTCCTTCAACATGATGTCCTCTGCTCATGTCTATGTCATAACAAATGACAAGCTCTCTCCCTGGCTGGCCTAAGTTATCAGAGGCCCTAACCTCAGACCTTTAGGAGAGTTATGCCATTTCCCCCAAGCTTCTGTAACCCTCAAAAGAGGTCTCCCAAGCTAAAGAGCAACTTCTACATTCCCACGGAGGAAGGGCCAGGAGGAATGGCTACTTCTCTGACCTAGGTTTGCTCCATTTAATGATCTTTCCAGAACCTCATCATTAATCAGCCATGCTAGCATCCCCCTGGCTCCCTGGCCAGTTCACCCACACCATAAAGGAGTCAGCAAGCTGTGCTGTACTTAGGCATGCTATCATGCCATAGCATGGTATCTTACTAGATTTCAGGTGTCTCTAGTACTTCATTGAGTTTTGCTTTCCTTCAGCTCTTTATTCTTAGAAAATGTCATGCTGTGTTCCATTACATTGATCTTTGTAGATGTGTTTATTTTTCCCCTGGGATTATTTTCTGTAAGTAGAATTGCTGCCTCAAAGAGTAAACAATTTTTATAGCTTTTAGACACATTGACAGTTTGCCAGCATTTTATTCATTTGTACAGACTTCCTTAGTGTGAAGTAGTGCCTGCTTCCTAGAACAAAAATAATGCTGCATTTTATGCCTGATTCTTAATGGTTTCCAAACTAATAGAAGAATGTTTTGTGTTATTATTTTACTGAAGCAATAAAGATGACACATTAAAAATTATGTCAATAATGGAATATGTTTCAAATAGTCAGGATAGTCAGTGGAGGCAGAAGTCCAGTTCCCTTAAATATGACAGAGCTCAGGGCTGGGAGATATGGTTTAGAGGTTAAGAGCACTGGCTTCTCTTCCAGAAGACCCAGGTTTAGTTCCCAGCACCCACATGGTGCCTCATAGCCATATGTAACTCCAGTTCCAGGGGATCCTAAATTGCCTCTTCTGACTTTGTGAGCATCAAGCATGCAGATTGTGCAGTCATATAAATACTCATATACATAAAATAAAAGTAAATCTTTCTTAATTAATTTTACATCCCGACCACAGTCTCCCCTCCCCTGTCCTCCTCTCTGCCCACCCCAATCCCCTCCTCCTTCATAATCACTCAGAAAGGGCCAGGCCTCCATGGGCTCTAGCAAAGCATGACATATCACGCTGCCATAAGACCAAGCACCTCCCTCTGTATTCAGGTTGAGCAAGACAATCCAGCATGAGGAATAGGTTCTCAAGAGCCAGTCCAAGGACAGCCCTTGCTCCCAATGCTGGGAGTCACACATATAGACCAAGCTACAGAACCTGGAAACAACCTAGATGGCCCTCAACTGAATAACGAATAAAGAAAATGTGGCATATATACACAAAGGAGTATTACTCAGCTATTAAAATGAATGACATCAGGAAATTGAAGGCAAATGTATGGAACAAGAAAAATCATCCTGAGTGAGGTAACCCAGACCCAGAAAGACAAACATGGTATATACTCACTCATAAGTGGACATTAACTAGAAAGGATAACCAGGCTGCAATCCACAGACCCAGAAAGGCTAGGTAACAAGGAGAGGCTAAGCAGGGGGTGCATAGTTCTCCCTGGGAAGGAGAAATAGACATCTCCTGGTTGGACTGGGGGCAGGTGGGCGTGGGAACTTGAGGGGTCGGGTTGGGGGTGGGTAGAGGGGGACAGTGCTGAGAAAGATGACTGGGAAAAAGTAAATCTTTTTTTTTTTAATGACAGAGCAAGCGCAGATAAACAGCCCAGACCCTGAGACAGAAGGTTGCAGCAACTGGTCTCAGGACTGAGGTTTCGTGGGTACATCAAAGCAGTATGGGGTACCTACAGCAGAAATTAAACAGTCTTAGCTGAAAAGTAACCTTGTTACAGTTTTGAACTTGGTTCTGAAGATACAAAACATATGGTATTACATTCCATCCCCTGGTGTTACTTTTTGCACAAAAGTAACATCATCTCCTCTAAAAGAATTCAGAACACAGACTCAATTGCTTGGTGGTCTGGGCTTCCTGACAGTCATAACTAAACAACATTCTTTGCACATTTTCCATTTGTAACAGAAGAAAACTGCTTTCGGGCACTGTCTGAGGGACTTGCCCTATGCCCTGTAAGTTGCCCAGGAGTTGAAGGAAGTCTGCTAAAGTGAGAGAAGAGACCCTGGGCACTCTCTGCTCTCAGTGACTGTCCACAGATTTCCTATCATCCAGGAATGTCCACAGACAAAGGTCTGAGCATGCCTGGGAGTGAAGAAGCAGGAAGGAGTCCGCAGTTAAAATAATATTACCAGGGAGGATCACCTCCAGCACAGCGGCCCACGCCCCTGGGCAAAGCCATATGCTCACGGTGATTGACAGAGGAGTCTAACCTTGCAACACCCTGTCACTTACTTGGCTCTAGACACTGTGTCCCCCTTGATGTTTCTGCAACATTCCAAACGTCATACCTGTGATGGCTAATCTTGAGTGTCAATTTGATTATGTCTATAATTAACTAAAACCTAAGCTTCTGGGCATGATTATAAGAGATTTTGGTGTTTTTTTTTAAATCAGATTATTTTAAGTGGGATCCACCCTAAATCTGGGTCACACCTTCTGGTGGCAACCCACATACATGGAGATGTGTAAGTTCATCTATCCTGTTGCTGAGGCATTCCTTTGTTGGTATTAGAACCTACTTCTTAAAGATACCAACATACACTAAAGATCAGATGAGACATCCAGTCTTGTAGACTGAACAACTAAAGAATTTTAAGTCTTTTGATAGTAAGACAATCACTGTTGGAATAACCATATTACAGTCTGTAAGTCATGCTAATAAATCCCCTTTATCTATCTATCTATCTATCTATCTATCTATCTATCTATCTATCTATCTACCTACCTACCTACCTACCTACCTACCTATCTAGATGATGCCTCCATTAGATGGCCTGTAGGCAAGTCTGTGAGACATTTTCTTAATTAATGATTAATGGGAGAGGTCCTAGCTCACCGTGGATGGTGCCAACCCTGGGCAGGTGGTGGTCCTGGATTCTGTAAGAAAGCAAGCTGAGTAAGCCAGGAGGAGCAAGCCAGTAAGTAGTGTTACTCTATGGTCTCTGCATCAGCTCCCACCTCCAGGTCCCTGCTTTACATTTCTGGCCTGAATTTTCTTGATGATGGACTATAAGCTAGAGGTGAAATAAACCCTTTCCTCTGCAGGCTTCTTTTGGTCTTAGCATTAGTAACAGCAATGCAAAGCAAACCTAAGACATTACCCTTAGCAGGACTTTAATGATCAGTTCTCTATCTTTGCCCATATGAATGGCTCACATCAGCTCTTTCATGCCGTTGGTAAGTTCCCAGCATTTTTTTTTTAATGACAGATTTTAAAAAAACACCAAAATCTCTTATAATCATGCCCAGAAGCTTAGGTTTTAGTTAATTATAGACATAATCAAATTGACACTCAAGATTAGCCATCACAGGTATGACGTTTGGAATGTTGCAGAAACATCAAGGGGGACACAGTGTCTAGAGCCAAGTAAGTGACAGGGTGTTGCAAGGTTAGACTCCTCTGTCAATCACCGTGAGCATATGGCTTTGCCCAGGGGCGTGGGCCGCTGTGCTGGAGGTGATAATGTGTTCTCTGTTCTGTAACATTAGAGGCAGCCAGAGCAGCCCATGCCACAACAGGAGTACACTGGTGCTGGCGTGTGTCCAGAGCAGATGGGAAAGAGGCAGGAAACACACTCGACCTGCTCAGAAACATTTGTCACAATGAGGCTTGAAGCAGGGTAGAAGGACGAGGAGTCGGAAGCTGGCTTTCTTAGCTGGCAGACAGGGTATGTGTGTGAGGGAAATGAGGAGTGGGAAATGTGCCCAGGTCTTTAGCCCTGAGCTGTGAGAGGAGAAGAGACGGACACATCCAGGAGCAGATCTCAGGCTGGGAAGGAGGAAAGGAGTTTCTCTTTGCAGAACCAGCCGTGAGTTCCCATAGCAGTAATGCCTTATGTCCTAAATGCCCTCACTTGCCTGCCCCTCCACTCTCCTCCCTCCCTCCCCCTGCACTTCCCATCTCTCTCCCTCCCTCCTTCCTCTCTCTCTCTTCCTCTTTCCGTCTCTCAGTCCTCTCTCCCTTCCTCTTCTCTTTCCCTTTTTCTCCCTCCCTTCTCTCTCTCTCTCCCATTCTCTATCTCTCTCCTTTCCTTTCTCTCTTACTGTTTCTTCCTTTGCTCCTCCTCCTCTCTGCCTCTCTCTTCTTTTCCTTTCTCTCTTCCTTGCTCTATTCTCTTCATCTACTTCCTCTTTTCCTGTGTCTCTGTCTCTGTCTCTGTCTCCTCTACTCCCCTCTCCTTCCTTTCTCTCTGATGAGCACTTTCTTACCTGGTACCACAGGCCCCACTTCAGTTCTCCACAGTCTTGGGTTTGTTTTATGCCCCTCCAGTCTCTCAGCCGCGACATTATCTGGGAGGGCCATCCAAACTCTTCCATCTGCCTTTTCACCACAAAGCACCTTCTCCTGGGAGGTTGGTGGCTCATACTCTGTCGTGAAAGAGGATGTTGCCGCCTTGTTTTCCTTTAGAAGAGACTTGATCTTTTTCTTGTGTGCACCAAGTCAGTGTGAAGTCAAGATGTTTACAGTGTGTCCCTGGTGCTGTTCATGCGGGGTCACTTTTCCTGTAGATGTGGTATGCCTATTTAATATGGACTCAAGTCATTTTTTTATTTCTAGATTTTTTGTGTGAAAAATATCTATTCTTTTCATGCTCTTCTGCCCTCTTCTCCATACTCTGCAATCCCCTTGTCAGGCATCATCCCCTGTCACCTGCGGCCGTCACTCTTCTCTCTGAGGTACTATTCATGTGTTCTCATTTTAATTTGATATTTTCCAGTTTCTATTATTTTCTCTAACAAAACCTCTGCTCCTTTGTGAACTCTGCGACTTGTCTTTCACAATGTCATTTTGCTCCCTGCCTTTTTCCTGCAGTTATAATGGCTGGCAGTGCACTCTAATAGACAAATGACTGTCCAGTCCGCATGTAACTCACGTACATTTTCTGGTGAAATTTCCTCAACTGAATAATTCCTTTTCTTTCTTGCATTTTTTCCTATAATGCCATTCTTAGACCTTGGAATCTGTAAGAATACTCAAGAAAGAAAGTATTCATGTGACTAGAGAGAAGTTGCTTTATACAAGCACATGGTCCCTCGCTTAAAGCTGCCTGTCTGACTGTGAAGCTCACACCTAGCCTGTACACACTACCCCTCGAGGCAGATTTTGCCTCATCAAATTTGACCCTACTTTGTCAATGCTAGCCAAGGTGAGCAGCACCCAGCTCCCTGTCTCCCTGTCTGCACCTCTGCTCAATACACATGGATTGTCACGCTGTCGCCCATTTTATCATTGGTGCATAGCTCTTTCCTAGCTCTTACAAAACTGAGTTTGCAGTTTTAAACCTCCTTTCTTTGATCTGCTTCTGGGTGCCTCCCAGGAAGTGGAGAGGAATGTTGCTCTATGCCTCTACCCTCCCATCCCAAACCCTTCTTCTTACATGTAAAGTGTCATTAGCTTTGAATTTATTTTAGAAAAGGAAGTGATGCAGGGGTCAAAGAGAATGAATGGACAGCATCAGTCACTCAGCACTATCTGCTCTATCCCTGCTATAAACTGCTCAGTTTGTGTGAGCCTGTTTCCTCCTGTGCAGAACAGAATGAAGAGATTAATATGGTGATGATGCTTAAGGCAAGTGTAGTGAGTCCTGCTTGTGGTCCCAGCACTTTGCTAGGCTGAGGCATGGGATTAGCCACAAGTTCAAGTCTACACAGTGAGTTCCAGGACAGGCTGGGTGCCAAAATGAGACCCTGTCTCCAGACATGGGGTAGGAAGTGGTGATCTAGTGAGAAATTCACAGAAAGTATTGGTTACAGTGTCTGACAGCAGCTAGTCAGCACACGTCACCTATCATTACGTTCATGGCTAGAGTCATCATGACTCCATGGTTAGCCAGATGCCTAGCATGGCTTGTGGATAGGCCAAGCTCTTCCCACTGGCTTGAACCACTGTGTCACCTGTACTAGCATGTGCTCATGGTACTCTGGTTTAGTCCTCTCCCTGTTGAACTGAGCTGCCCATTCTTGCCCCAGCACCACTGCTGTTCTAATGGTGTCAACACACACACACACACACACACACACACACACACACACACACACACACACACACACACTTATTTTCAGATACATCTCTGTTGCTTCATCTGGTCTCCTTTGCTTGACTTTTCTTCCTACATGAAGGATTTAATCAAGGAAATCACATTTCTGAAAATTTATTCTGGAAAACTTGGAGACTTGTACATTTTGAGGTTGACTCAAAGGCCAGTGAATCATTAGAATATAAGGACTTCATATCAGCACTACAGCTGGTGTTTCCATTAGGCATTAGCAATTACATGCCCATTCCTATTGTGAGGTTTACTGGGGGTGTGCACAGCAGCTATTGCCTACAGTTTTATCTCTTCCTCTCTGGTTTTATGAGTTAAAGGTCTTGCCAGCAATGGCCCCTTGTTCCTGCCCTTCTGTGGCACTCACATCTCCCTGTCTTGATACGAGGGAGGTCAGGAAGGACATCATTCATTCAGGCTCCTGTGTCTCCTTTCCTCAACACACACACACACACACACACACACACACACACACACACACACACACACACACACACGTGTTCAAACTGGGATGGTGCCGTGGTCTAGATGTGAAATGTTCCCAGGTGGTTCTGTTTGGGGAGGTTGTAAGAACTACGAAAGGGAGTCTTGCTAGAGGAGGTATGTCACTGGAGGTGAGCTTTGGTAGACTGATCCCACTTTTGTTCTCTTTCTGCTTCCTGGGTGTGGATGCTTGCAATCAGCCAGCTTCCTGCCTCTACTTCCCTGTCTTCCCTCCCTGTTTGCATACCTTCCTAGCCATGGTGGGCTCTGACCCTCTGAAACTGTAAGCCAAGATAAACCCTTTCTCTCTCCAGTTGTTCTTGTCTGGGACCCTCCTTTTCCTGCCTGCTCCTCTGTTACTATACTTCCCTTCCTGCTCCTTCCCTGTGTCCTTCCAGCTCTTACAGCCATTCACCTAAGGACCTAGTCTCTCCAATCCCAGCTTTCCCTGGAAAATACAGAGAGTCTATCCCTATCTGGTGGTGGAAGTTTCGATTTCCCTGTGTTCTCCTCCTACCCTGGACAAACTGTTGAAGGTCGCACACTTCTAGACTCATGAAGTGTGGCCCACCTGAGGCCTGACCATACCTAACACCCCATCACCAGAAACCTAACCCCAACTGCATGTCACCCCACTAGCAGAACTCTTCTCCTCGGGCTACAGACTCCTTATAGGATTAATGGAGACTTGTCTTCTGTTAAGAAATTCGTAGAAATAAAACTAGATTTGCAGCAGTTATCTGGATGTTCACCATACGAAATTTGAAATTCTAGACTAGAAACAAATTCTGGGTTCCACACACTTGGTCAAAATGCCCAAGTCACCCACCCTTTCTGGAATTTCCTTGTATCAGGGGCTATCCCAGACTCCCTCCCTTGGTCTTGCCAAACCCTATTGTTCAATGTCAAGGTTGTATTCCCTAGGACCTTCCAAAAACTCAAAGCCTCTGTCTCAGAGTATGAGGAGCACAGAGAAGAGGACAGGCCTGAGTGCTCTGAGAAGGTTTGCTGTAGAACATGGTCTCTTCTAGCCCCAAGTTCAGACCTTGGTGAATTACTGGGATCACTCCCTCCTTGCTGGACAAGAGACAGATTATTTTATGTTATAGACAAATCCCTCTCCCTCCAAAAGAAAAATGCTCAAATGCAAGAATGGCCATCAGTGAAGACTCCCTGTGTGGTTGGGGGGCTTAATTTTAACATAACTCCAAGGGAAATTAGTCTATATGACCCAGGTAGGGTGACCCACAGCTTCCTGGTCCTCCACGGCCCCTCCCCATGCCTGTGCCTGTCACCTTGAAGGTCTTATTGTGTCTAGCCTCAAGTATGAACATCTGTCCTCTTCATTGTCAAGGCACTTAGCTCCCTTTCTTTACCTCAGGGCTGTTTACACTCAGACCTTGACCTCCAGCTGCATGGACTTTGCTTTGATATATCTTTTTCAAATCCCCATTCTTGAACCTGCATTTTTGAACTTACATTATTCCCAAGTCTTTTCTTAGCCATCTTCTTGGGAACGATCAATCAAATTCTGTTCTTGTCTTCTTCTTCTTAGTAAAGATAGCCAGAATCAAGGTTCTAGCAGAAGCCTGGCTGAGGAAGGCCAGGCAGAGTTCCACCTGCCCATCTTCCTGCCTTTGTAGTTGCTACCCAGGGCTCCTACTGCACTGGCTCCTTCTCTGTGTTGTCCAGAATTATCTCATGGTTAGACCTCTCCTGTGCTGCTGTTTTTCTGGAACACAACAGCCTGGTGCAGGTATTAAAACCAGTGTCCCTGTCCCCTGCTTAAGCATGATTGTGCCACGTGAATCCTAAGTTGACCCACCCAGCAAGGTATCTCAAGGTTCCAAACAGGAGATGGTGACGTCTCTTTCCCCCAAGTAGGGGAACCATGAGCCTCGCAAAGCATTGAGTTCTTTGAAAGGGGCTGGAAACAACGAGTAAGGGGTGCTTGGTGCGTTTGTCTCCTTCCGTGGATAGTAGAAAAAACTCGGCAGACACAAAAGCCTTCTCCTTTCTTTGAGCTGGTGTGGGTGGAGACTCAGGGCCAGGAGAGGGAGGAATTGTCAGCAGCTGCCCAACCTAGTGAGCCTCCCCGCGCAACCAGTCCAGGCTTCCAGACAAACTTCACCTCCTTTCTCCTCCCATTCCTCCAGGTTTCCTCCTTTTTGTTCTTTCTCCAGGAACTCTCTAACAGTCTTCTTGTGAGTAGAGGCATCCATACCAAATACAAACAATTGGAGAGCCTTTTTGTAGGGGTGTTGTCTTAGTTAGGGTTTCTGTTGCCTATTGCTATAATGAAACACCGTGACCAGAACAACTTGGGGAAGAAAGGGTTTTTTGTTGTTGTTTTTTGGTTTTGTTTTTTTTTTTTTTTGGTTTTTTTTCTTTGTTTGTTTGCTTGTTTTGGCTTACACTTCTATGTTGCTATTCATCATCAAAAAAAGCCAGGACAGGAACTCAAACAGGGCAGGATCCTGGAGGCACAAACTGATACAAAAGCCATGGAGGGGTGCTGCTTACTGGCTTGCTCCACATGGCTTGCTCAGCCTGCTTTCTTATGGACCCCAGGATGACCACCTGCCCAGGAATGGCACCACCCATCATGGGCTGGGCCCTCCCCCATCAATCACTAATTAAGAAAATGACCTATAGGCTTGCCTACAGCCCAATTTTAGGGAGGAATTTTTTTAATGAGGGTATCTCCTCTCAGATGACTTTAGTTTGTGTCAAGTTGACATAAAACTATCCAGCACATTTGTGGTGCAGATCATGGTCAACAGACCCAGATGCAGGACTTCCCAGAGTCCCACTGCAAAGCAGAGGTGGCATCCACTATATCTAGCCACCTCCACTTCCTGCACTGTCACAGGCCACATTAGCAAGTGCTAAATGTGATTGCCCCACAGTTTAATTTTGTGGTAATTGAGTGCAGACCCAGTATTGAGTCTCTGGGATAAGGAAAGAATTCCTTCCTATTAAATGCACAATTACAACCAGGACATGGGTATGCCAAACTCACACCCTACCTACCGTGCTAGGGAAGGTTCCAGAGAAGCTTCGTCATCTTAAGTGAATAGGTTTCTTCACAGGAAAAAAAAAATGGAATTAAGGGAGGGGGCTGAACTACCCACTGAACATAACTTCAGATTTGAAGAGAAAACTGCCTAGATGCTGTTGCAGTTGGTAGGTGGTTCAATGCTAAGGAAGAATTTAATTATGGGAGTTTGAGAGCATAGCATCTGAGAAAAGATGGATGGGAGAAAGAAAGCTGCCCTATGCTTGCTCAAGAAATGTAGGTACCTTGAGAAGCTGCTCATATCCATGCCTGCAGCTGTGATTTACCGACAATCCTCAAAGGGACTAAGAATCTTATGTACAGCATTTGCCTGTACCCCCTGCCCCTGTGCAGGAGAACGGTGGCTTCTCCTTCCTTACTCCTTCCATGTCATTTTGAATGCCCCTCACTCATAAGGGAGAAACCAGAGCCTGGTGACAGCCAAGATCTTAATTTGCTTTCTGTTGCTCTAATAAACACCATGACCAAAAGCAACTTGTGGAGGAAGGACTCTTTTTCATCTTACTCTTCTATACCATCATCTATCACTGAGGGATACTGCCGAAGCCTACCAACTATTCTCAAGGAGCAGAAACTTCTCTTTGAAGTTAAAAACCACTCACTCTTCAAGAAAACACCCCCTCTCCACAAGGATGAAAGGACACACTCTGATCCTTGGTGGGCAGAAAGAATAGCAAGCATCCTTCCACTGGGGTACGGTCAAGAGAACAAAGAGACTCCTTCCCTCCCCCACTGTGCTGTGCTTCAGTCCACCTCACCCATCCCTCCACTCTGATAGCCAGTTATGAATGTGCTCTTCAAACAGTTTATTCCGAATATATTTGTATTTACATTCACATTTTTGTAAGCTCGTTTTCTTTGCTCACAAACAATCTTATATGCAAATATTTCTCATCTTCTGTATAAAGATTGGGAACCCAGTCTGGGACTTACAAAATGCTTTAACATTTCAATTCTTGTGATGAAGTTTAGAGCTGTCCCCACTTGACCCACAAGCTAGCCACAGAAAAATGACAGCTCTTTATTACCAACCACTGCTGCTGACAGTGCGTCCCCTGGGCGCTGCACAGGGTCTTACCTTATGCTAAGAGAATTACCAGCGTACAGAGTGCACACTAATTTACATTTTACTCTCTGGAATAATGATGGCTCTAAAGGAGAGGGCTGCGAATTCGATGAAGCCATACTGAAGTCCGCTTCCTCGCATCTGATGAGTGCCAGCCCCTGTGCCCGTGGTCCTCTCGGTGGACAGACTGGCTGGTAGCAAGCTCTGGCTCCCTGTAGCGGGCATGCTCAGAGCTGCACGTGCTGCAATCCTTCAGCGTGGTTCATTTTTTTCCCAATGAAGCGAAGATTTAATGTTATTCAAATGCACTTAGACTGTACTTCCATCTTCATTAGCTCTTTTAAATAATGCACAGTCTCATATCCATCCAGATAGGAAGTAATAGATCACCCTTTCCCACTGTTTACCTTGTAATTCTTCTGTATAAATTTTTCCACCATTTAAAGAATTTTTCTAGTGAGAATTCTTTGAGGAACATATGAAGTATGTGTTATTGATCTGGATGATCTTCTCAAAGTCCACCAGAATTTCACTGGATTTTCAGAATTTTTAAAACAATGTTTTATGTATAAATTCCATGGCTCTTTGTGATGTCTTAATTTTCAGTCTGGTGTGTGTGTGTACCCATACACATGTGCACGCATGCGCGCGCGCACACACACACACACACACACACACACACACACACACACACACGCACGCACTCACGCACACACGCACATGCTTGAGCGTTTCTCTCCTCAGCTGAGTTCTTCGTTCTCGTGCGTTACACTGGATTTAGCTCTCAGTTTCACTGCAGTTGGAGTAAAACACCAGGAGCCTTTAAACAGATTTTCAAAACATGGAACAAAGGCCAGTGAGATGGTTCAGTGGGAGAGAGTGTGTGCTGCCAGTCCTGATGACCTGAGTTTGATCCCTGGGATCCGCACAGTGGTAAGAGGGAACTCCTGTGAGTTGTCCTCTGACCTCCACACCCATGTAATGGCCTGAATATCCTTGTGTGTACACAAACACACACAAATAATAAATGTAAAAAAGTGAACCACATTTAAGTACTTGAATAACAATTGAAGAATTTCCCTCCATCAAAAAGATAATACCTTTATTATTCTTTAAATTTTTTATACTTCCATATAATATATTTTATCTTATCCACCCCCACTAATTCTCCAACTCTTCCCGTTCCGGCAACTCCTGTCCCTTCCAATTTGACATCTGCTTTTTAAAGAGCTATTGTTAATAGCCCCTGAGTCCGGTGCTGACCTTGTGCGAGTGGGCATGAAGCCATTCAGTGTAACATGGCCAACCTACTAGCAACCATGACCACAAAGAAAAATGACTGTCCTTCCCCTCAGCAGCCAGTAACTCTGAGTGTGAGCCTTGAGAGTGGCTTCCCCCTTCATGCTGAGCTTTTCATCAGGACTGATTCCGTGCAGGCCTTGTATAGGTGACCACAGATGCTGTGCATGTATCAGTCATGCCTTACCCAGAAGACATTGGTACATAGCTCTGTGTTCTTTCCATTGTCTTATTTTTATTTATTTGTTTGCTTTTTTGGACAGTATCTCTCTGTGTAGCCCTGGCTGTCCTTGAGCTAGATATGTAGACCAGAGTGACCTTGAACTCACAGAGATCTGCCTGCCTCTGCCTCCCAAATACTGGGGTTAAAGGTGTGTGCCACTTGTTCTCTTATTTTTATGTTAAAGTAAAATCCTTTATCCTTTCACAAAGGAGCACATTCTCCATAAGTTATCTTATAATGTGTAAAACAAAATCCTTTAAAATGCAATCTACTTTTATAGGAGAAAAGTTCCATTTCCATGCATGAAAAGGGAAGCTGACAATATTCACCATCAAAATCTTATTAAAATAACAAGAATCAAAAATGGAATTTGTGAAATAAGAATGTGACATTTTCTTTAAAACTGAAGTAATTTGGGATGCTAGGAAGGCAAAGGTATAGCAGAAAATGAGCAAAAGATTTGAAGGGATTATTTACAAACAGCAAAAATTTCTGAATTATTTATAAAAACATGCTCAAAATCATCTATGAGCAAAATTAAAAAGGTGCCTGTTAAAATAAGATAGTATCACATTAAGGAAGATTAAGAACTTTAATAGTGCACATGTGTAAAGTAAAACTGCAGTCAGCACTGGCAGAAATAAAAGTAGATCTTTCTTTAGTGAGCAATTTAACAATGTATATTCGCATTTAAGTGCACACCCCTTTTGATTCAGAATGTCACTCTGAAGGTTGGCCGTACAGATGGCTTATAACTCCACATCTTCTATATTGATGCATAAAGTAGATGGATTTGTTCATAGCATTGGCCCTAAAACAAGGTCAAATAATCACAGGTTGACTAAATAATAATAGCAAAATTAAAATATCAACACAACAATGCCATATGCCTGCTATGTGCTTGAGGAGCATCAGTCATTACTCCACCCCATGAAGGAAGTCTTATCACTAGCAACCTCAAAGTGGGTAGCTGTAATTCCTACACGAGTCACATCTCCCCACAGGTGTGGGTCAGGAATGCAGGCATAGCTGAGTTCCCTGGATTAGGCTAACAGCACCAAGGAGTGCCAGCTGGAGATGCAGTCACATCAAGGGTTTTCATGCTCTCTCATGTCTTGATTGGCAGGATTTGGTTTGTCACAGACCCTCAGTGCCTTCCTACAGGAGCCCTGTGGTAAGACAGCTCATGCCATGGCAGGCTTGCAACATGATAGTTCCCATCCTAGAAAAGAGAAACGGGAAGGAGGAAGAAAAAGGGGGGAGTGGTCTAGAAGTCACCATCACTGTACAATAGCTGCTTGCCAGGTGTTAGCCACACCACAGCTTCTCTGTAACTGAACCACATTCATTTTGTGTAAAAACAGCGATGAATTTTTATGTGTCTAGAAAACGAAGGATGTCATCTCTCCAGATGGTGGGATTAGAATTGTTCACAGAAAATGGGAATATCCCATTTATTTTTAACTGAATTGCTATAAAGCACCCATCAAAGAGTTCTCGTGTTTAAAACCACAGTAGGTAAATTATCAGATAGCTTTCATTAATTAATGAATCGTGATCGTTTCTTAAGGTAATTTATCTATTTAACTGGAGTTGCTAAACTTAATGGCATTAAGTTATTCATTATTTTGCTTTTGGCCTTTTTTAGATGTAGTCATAGCTTCTTTCATTATAACTGTTTATGATTTCTGTCTATTCTGTTGTCTTCTTGATCAATTCTATTGTCCTTTCCAGAGATCAGCTTTTGTCTCTATTTATTTTCCTCTGGTGTTTTTCCGTTTCATCTCATTGGTTCTAGCTTTCTTCCTTATGAGTCTCTTCCTTCTCATTTGTGTGTGGGTTTGCTCTTTTTGCAGTATCTTCTTAAGCAAAATGCTTGGTTTGTGTCCTTTTTCCTTTTCTAGAATTTAATACAAGCATTCAGTGCTATGTGTGACCATGGAGGTATTACTTTAACACACATACTGCACATTTTAATATATTTTATTTTTATTTTATTCAGCTCAAAGTACTTTCTAACATGTCTAGTGGTTTCAGCTTTGACTCATGAGTTGTTAAGAAATGCATTGTTGCCGGGTGGTGGTAATCCCAACACTTGGTGGGCAGAGGCAGGCAGAGCTTCTGAGTTTAAGGCCAGCCTGGTCTACAGAGTGCCTTATAGGACAGTTAGGATACACAGAGAACCCTATCTTGGGGGAAAAAAAAGAAAGGAAGAAAGGAAGGAAGAAAGAAAAGGAAGGAAGGAAGGAAGGAAGGAAGGAAGGAAGAAAGGAAGGAAGAAAGAAAGAAAGAAAGAAAGAAAGAAAGAAAGAAAGAAAGAAAGAAAGAAAGAAAGAAAGAAAGAAAGAAAGAAAGAAATGCATTGTTGCATTGTTTAGTTTTCAAATACTAGGAGATTGGAGCTTGTCCAGATATATTTCTCACACTGACATCAATTCTAATTTTTGCTGCAGAGATAAACATTTACTATTGTTTTCTTCTGATAACATTTACTGAGATTTTTATTTCAATACTTGCAGTACTATGTCTTCTGATGACTCTCTGGGATCCCTCAAGTTGCTTTGCCACGTGATCAAAGACTCCCTTAGCAGAATTTTTTCTCCCACTAATTCAGGAGGCTGAGCATCTGAGGTCAAACACCAACCAGCAAGCCAGATTCTCTGAGGGCTTCCTCCTGGGCCTCACACTACTGACTCCTTCTTGTACCCTCACAGTGGACAGGACGGCTCTCCAAGGTCACTCTTACAAAGGCACTGATCCCAGTGATACGGGATATGCCCTCCTGAATTACACACTTCCCAAAAGCCCTCCTACAAATACCTTCCAGTAGGCTTTTAACATGTGTTTAGCAGTGTTCAGGAACACTGTTTCTTGGTGCTCAGGCACACTGTCTCTTAGTGCTCAGGCACTGACTCTTTGTACTCAGGAACACTCTCTTCTTGGTGCTCTGAAACACTGACTCTTGGTGCTCAGGAACACTGACTCTTGGTGCTCAGGAACACTGACTCTTGGTGCTCAGGAACACTGATTCTTAATGCTCAGGCACACTATCTCTTGCAGGGATTGCTCTAGAGTCAGTTGCCCTGCTATTTCTAAGTGTGACACTCTATCAAATCAATTGATATTGGTATTAAATTTTTCTGATTTAAGAATCATTTTTATATCCATTTCTTTTTTCTCCTTCTAAGACAATAATTACCCAGAATAAGCTAGTTTTTCGTAGTCTTGAATGAATTCATGTATTTTCCCCCTTTGTTCTTTTTGTTGTACAATGGATAAATTCTGCTGACCTAGTCATTTCCCCTCCTGTGTCCACTCTGCTAATAAGCTTCATGAATATATTTTGCACAGATAATAGTTGCATTTTCTTTTCTATTTGTCTCTTTTTAATAGTTTTAATATTTCATCTGAATCTCTCCCATCTGTTTATGCAAATTATTAACCCTCTGCCCAGTAGTTTCCTCTGCTTCTGATAGAGTCTGTTTCTCCTGTGCTTTTTCTTTGCTTTATTGAGGGGTGAGTCACATAGCTTTCTGGTAGTTTCTGGTCCAAAGAGGAGCTGAAATAGGTCACAGCTTTTCCCAGCCCTTCCCTTCCACCCTGTTTTACAACTATGACCCCTTTGCTCTGTCACGTGCTAAAGGTAAATTACTCTCCAGGGCTCATATCTCATTTTTAGGCATTTTAATTTTTTTTTTTCAAGACAGGGTTTCTCTGTGTAGCTTTGCGCCTTTCCTGGAACTCACTTTGTAGACCAGGCTGGCCTCTAACTCACAGAGATCTGCCTGCCTCTGCCTCCTGAGTGCTAGGATTAAAGGTGTGTGCTACCACCACCCAGCTAGGCATTTTAATTCTTTGCAACTATGTTTACCTAGTTACCTGGGACCTCAGTATTCAGATTCATTCTAAAGAAAACAGAATTGTAATGCTAAGCAGACTAACAGTTTTCTTTCAACTGTGTGTATGGGTGTGTGTGTGTGTGTGTGTGTGTGTGTGTGTGTGTGTGTGTGTGTGTGTGTTGTCTGCATGTGTTTTTTGTAAGCGAGCACAGCAAAACCACAGAACTAGACTACTCTGTGGGTAGAAAGAACAATCCAGGGAGTGGGGTAGCTGCCAGGCTGCCTCAGAGGGTAGGGAATAGCAGCTGGCAAGAAGGGAAGCCTGGTCAGTTTTGTCAAGGCAGGGAGCAGAGAGGTGGCAGGGCCTCTAGAACAGCCTCAGAGTTAGTACGGGGACTTTCATCTGTTGCAGGTTGTTTGGGTTAATCGGGTTTTAGAAGCCTTTTGCCAGAGAGAGTTAACAGATTTTTGCCATGAGATTATGAGATTCCTGAGGAATGCTGAGTTTAGGCTTCTGTTTACCCGGTCAGAGTCCCACTTGGGTTGTTTCTGGGCCATTATCTCAGGACACCGTCAACAACACTGCCATTTTTGGGGCCCACTTGGTGACTTAACATTCATGTATTTGTGCATGTGTGTGTGTGCACACACACACATG